>NC_064421.1:7041500-7357000 GCF_023375975.1 Astyanax mexicanus
TCTAATTGTCCTTTTTTTGGGTTTGCCGTGTGCTTCCCTCGACCCTCCTCCTTCTTTTTTCTTTGAGTTTTATTCTAAACTTCATTAAAAGCTATCGACTAAAAAAGGGTTTGGTTTTCGAGGAGTTTCCTCTCTTTGTTTTCCCCTCCCTTCCCGGTATAGTTTTGTCCCTTCAGCTTCTACTCCTTTTTGTTTTCGGCCATTATTTTTCAAATTCCTCCTCTTTTCGGAAGACCTGAAGATGTGTTTTATTTATTTTTTTATTTTTATTTTTTTTTCTGTAGGGCTTTAGTGTTTTAACAAAAGCCTTTACATTTTATTATTTTTTTTATTACTTTCTCATTTTTTCGCTGAATACTGTCGACGAAACTGGCAGAAGCTTTCCACAAAGAGACAAGAGAGAGATCAAAAATGAAACAATAGACCAAGAAGCATTCAGCACGGGAGCTCTGACAGTTGTTTCCAGTAAAACAAGTGTGTGCATGGCGCTCCAAACCATCTCCATCATTACCACTTCAAATCCCTTGTGGGTTCCTTAACCTTCTTAACAACTAACAACTTAACCAGCCCTGCCTCATTTCCCCCTCAGTGTGCATGCTGTTACACTGTAAAATCTAATTAGCTAACCATACTTTAAAAAAACCTGCAGGTGATTGCCATAAAAGCTAAGTGGAATCAGTGTTTTATTAACCAGTGCTTTGAGTATAATTTACTTACACTTTAGTTTAATTGAACTTGAAATTTTACTTCAGACTTAGTGTAGACTACTTAATTACTATTTCAAACAACTAAATCATTTAGAGAGGGAAATAATAGAGAATAGAGAATAAAAACTGCATTTTTATTCATGACTATTATCAAATTTCCTGACACAAAACTGAAATAAAAAATAATTTATTTAAGTTGTTGCATTGACTTTTAATAAACTTTTTAATGACTTCATTTCATAATTCTATATTAGTACTATTAGTATTAGTATTAGTCTATAAGTGGTCACTGTAGCTTCAGCTAATATAAAGCCGCTCTCATCAACAGAGAAAGGGTTAACTTGTTCACATGGCCTTTAACACTAACTCAGGTTAATTTTACATTAAAAGAGATCGTTGGTTGAAATCCCGATTATGCAGCTGGCCATCAGCTGCTGGAGCCCTGAGAGAGCACAATTGGCCTAAAACACACCCTAAAGATCACTATGTTAACCTGCAACAGCTCAGTTCACAGAAAAAGACATTATAAAACTATCCATGCATCCTCTATTTCTTACCACAGCTTCCACAATATGACCACCAGTTCTGCCTAGAATGGGAGATTAAATGCTGCTACTGAGCATGCACTTGTTTCTTAATACTTAATTGTACGTAAAATAACTCAAAACAGTTACTAAAGTCGTTTTTTCTCACCTTGCTAATCACTCATTTATATTTATAGGTCATGACAGCTATTCGATTTTACAGTGTACAACCTTCTCATTATTCACCTTATCATACACTGTACACTCTGTTTCATGGCGTTTGCTGTGGTTTGTGTTTGTGTGTTCTTGTGTGTTCAGCTGGGCTTTGCATGCTGCTTTAGCCTGAATTAGCAGATTGGCTGCTAATGTTTGCATGTCTCACTTAAAACTATATGTTTATATGCTATGAGTTTCATTAAAAACCCCACAGCTAGCTTCACTCAGTGTGGCTTGCTCATCAGTAGTGGTAGTAAACCATTCAGCACATGTTCAGCATGCTTATCAATGTCTGAATTCAATGGACTAATCTAAATTATAGTCTATAGCTTGTGATGTTACAGCTACTAACCCCTTAGAATCAACCAGAATCCAACCAAACAGTAGAGAACACTCATTTCTGATACCATCAAAGATAAAGAAAATATACCGACAAAATATTTTCTTTACCTGTCCCTTTTACCTGTGAGATTAACACACCTGATGAGAGAATCCAGGGCTGCTAGTGAGTCGCAGCAATCCCAGTCAGTGTCCGCACTGGCCACTGTACATCAACAGCTGTTCCCACTCCTGCTAATGGAATAACGTCTTTTAAACATAGGCCAGAAGGTCATCAGTGGATCTTTCCCCTCCCCTTCTCTCCTTACAACCCTTCATAGGTCACCATCTCGGTGGACGGGATCCTCACCACTACAGGCTACACGCAGGAGGACTATACCATGCTGGGCTCCGATGATTTCTTCTACGTTGGGGGGAGTCCAAGCACTGCGGATTTACCTGGATCACCCGTCAGCAACAACTTCATGGGCTGCCTGAAAGAGGTAAGAGTTACTTTTAAATGTATGTAGACTTACACAGGCTGCCCCAAATGTTGTGAAATAGTAGCATGCATCACTCTGATCATAAAGTGCCACCTCTTGGTCAGACCACATTGCTCTACCGTGCACCCTGCACAAGGCACGGCAAGATGCCCTTTGATAACCCCCCCCCCCCCCCCCCCCACCATTAACAGTCTATATTTTTGGGTAGCATCAGAGTTTAGGAATAAATCTACACTGGTAGATGTGGTGGTCTGGAAGTGAGGTGTTTTTAGGTAAATTTCTGGAAAACACAGGTGCGCCACTGACTGAAATAAACCTTGACACCAGTCAATCATCAGAGTCCATTCCTATAGGTGCTCCCAGTGCTTGTACACGCACACACACTGACACTCTGCAGAGCACAAACCTGACTTTTGCCTCAACAATAAATAAAAAAAGAATAAAATAACATTGCTGTTCTCTTAAATGTGCTGCTGGCGTATCTTCACAGCGTGAACGCGCAGGTCAGTATCCTATGCCTAGATGCACAAAGTGCTGCGCTGTTAAGATACGAACGTGCCAAAGTCAGAGCTCACCTGCCTCTTAAAGGGAATTGCATGTGACACCCAAAACACACTTATGATTAATTAAGAGCCCTTCACGATACCAAAGAAACACAGACATGCCCTAAATCTAGCTGCTTGAGCAATTGAACGATGCACTATAGATACCTAAAATAGGGCCCAAAATCTCAAACATTTGTAATTCTCTCACTTGTCGCCATGTTAGGGCTACAAATTGCGCCCTCCTATAGGAATTGAATGGGTGCTGGTCGCTCTGTCACCTACCAGTGTGAACACAGGGTAACGCTGCATTTAGACTGCTCCCTTATGTCGTCTCTTCATGTTGTATCAAATTAATTTTCAATTAAATTAATAATGAACATGAATAAATGAACATGAATAAGCGTTGATCTAAAGTTACAGTAGATACAGAAATCACCAGTACCATGCCACAGCTGTGCATCATGTGTCTGGCACATCAAGTCTTGGGGATGCGGTGCAGCAAAATGTTAAGACAACTCAAACTTCATGCAAATTAATCCGATGTAAAGCTATACAATCAGAAGAGAGCCTGTGTTTGTCTCATACGTGCACTCAGACAGTGCAGGGTATGAAACATTTGTTCCATTTTTTTACTTTTTAGTGGTGGAAAAAATACTGCCGTTTCAGGTTTCCTGTTCTTTATGATCCATCCCTGCTAACTTACAGAGATTGGATAGACGCAATACAGCAGGGAGAGGAGCTGCAGAGACTGTTTTGGTCTCTTGTGGGTTTAAAAAAATATATATATAATTTAATTATAAAAAATTGGCTTTTGTTAGCCTATATGTTGCTCACTTTACAGTGTTATAAAACTCAATTAAACATTTATAGGCTAAAGTATACATGTTTATCATGAATAATACATGTATAAAACCGCTTCTTATTTAAACATGATTAAACACACACATGTAATGTAATTGGGCGATGCAGAGAACACTGTTGGTAATGTCCAAATGCATTCATTTCCATTGACTCAACGGAGCAGTGTAAATGCAGCATAAACTAAAGATCCTAAAAAGCTTCATTTTTCAAAGTTTCATTTTTTATCAGCATTGGCTGGTGATGATATTGCTATTTTATTGGTCAGTATTGTGATAACAGTTAACAAATGATATATCGTTCTTCCCTAGGCATGTATAGTGGGCTATTACTCTCTCTCTCTCTCTCTCTCTCTCTCTCTCTCTCTCTCTCTCTCTCTCGTGCAGCACATCATGTGTCCTTGTCAGGCTGCTGAGAGTAGGACAAGTTGGAACAGAAAGTTGGAGCAGAATAATAGATTTAATAAAGCTTATCTGCCGAGAGGGCTAGAGTGGACATCAGTATCTGTAGAGCTCCCCTGTAATGAAATTCACTGGACTTATACATTTTCTCCCCACTTGGAATTGTTTCAGCTGTATTTAATTTGGCTTTTCAATTGTGGTAAATCATTTGATTAAGATTGCAGTGGCCGGAGAAGAAGCCTGTGTGATTGGGTGAGATGAGATTCTGCATGCCGGTATGCATCAGGCTCTGAGTGTAGCTTTGGCGTCAGTGCGAGGGAATTTATTCTGGAGAGCAGAATCCTCCGAGTGATAAGACCGAGCTGTAATCTCACAAAGTAAGCTATGGGCTGCATTACAGCGTTTGTGCGGTATTGACGTAGTGCGGTGTCCTGCTCTTTGAGCAGCTGTTCTCTATAATAAATGTAGTCTACCCTCCGGCCTGGAGACCATAATCACTAAATGGATTGTTCCTTAATTTAGGTGGAAGTGGGCAGTTAATCTATAGTTAGGATAATCAGTGTATTCTGAGTAAATCTTCTCAGGTTTACATCACACACTATGTGGCCTGTGTCTCAAAGTGAGTACCTTCACACACACTCTTAAAAATAATGGTCCTTCAGATTGAGTTCTTTAAGTGAGCAATGCCACAGAATAGCTCTAAATGTGTTAGCTCTAAATTTATTTAACTTGATGTTATGATTAAATATGATATATGACCAGGGACAATTGTACATTTCTGGTGTTACACAGTTCCAAAGAGAGCTCTTTTTTAACTCCACCAGAGTTACATAGTGCAGAAACAGCGTTCTGGCCCAAAGAGGGAATGAGTGGGCCATCTTTCATACCGACACATTCCCAAAATAATCGCTCATTTTTCAGGAAACACAAAAAACATATGACAGTAGTTGTGGCTATTTAAAAATTAGCAGTGATTTAAGATAATAGTTTATCATACAGTAGATATAGTAGATAACCAGAAACCTTAATCCCAATTCATAATTATGAAAATACTAATGTCGTTATACTAAAAGGGGTAGAATCAAATGATCAGCTGAGGGTGTAGAGATTTTACCACAGGTGGCCATACACCATCATGTAGGGAAAAAAATATATATTTTAAGAGGGTGACAAAATTACAGGCAATGGAGCATCAAAAAATGTTGATGGATCTGTGTAGAAGCCCTGTCTTTACTAAACCCTCAAAGAACTTTGCTTTTTAACCTCTTAGGACTTGGCGTCCAAATGTGTGGACATTACATACATGTGTGGACACAACACTAGATTTTGCTCTATAAGGGCCTGATGTCCACTTATGAGGCCATTATACTGTCACCTAGTGGTGGCCGAAGAGTTTAACATGTTACAGTTTATAATTTTTTACTTTTTTTTTTTGCTTTATGTTGAAGCAGCACTTCAAATGAGCCATATTGCTCTAAGAGGCACAATTGTTGTTTCTACTTTTGTTTTGCATCCAGGCTAATTGTGATACTAATTGCGACTTTATTGTGTTCTATTGAAATATAAAACTAAAGTCCTCATATGTGGACATAATTTTTTCTTAGAAACTACAATTATGTAAAAAAGATAATTCTTTGTTTTTACACTAAATAGCAAAGACAAATAATATATGCATGCCATGCCAGAGTTCGGGAATTCAAAGTGAACATAACCTTTAGTTTAGTAAATGTTAAAAAAGAAAGTCATTAAAACAGTGTTGCAATATCAGCATTTATTCAGCTTTGATCTGACGCTGATTCCACTGTGAATAAACATTGAAAGGCCAGAAAGGCAGGCTCTAGAAATGTAAGAACACTCATTTTCTTCTGAAACTCTAGAAAAGTTTTATCTGCTGCAGGTGTTTGGAATGCTAACACAGTGGTGTTTGAATAAAGACTCATTACGAGACCCCTGTCTCACCCCGAGCTCAACAAAATAAGAGCCCATTTCTGAGATTACAGTAATCAGTTTTATAAGTGCTGTGATGTAACCGGTGCTTGTGCAACACTGGTACCTGCGGTGCTGGCAGGATGAGCAGCGCGTTTGGAGCTTCTAGAGCCAGACGGATCAGAAAATGTGGCCTTTGCCTGCAATCACAGTCTCTCACTCTGGTTTATAGGAGGGATTTGCAGCAATTATGATGAAAGGCAAAATGTATGGCACAGATTATGTTCCGATTTACTATGGAGCTGAGTACAGGCGTGAAACATGCTATATAATACCAGCTGAAAGATCTATGTTTTATATGTTCCCATACTAAGTTATGTAATTTGAAGATGCTTTCTGAAGTACTGTGGTCTCCAGCACTCTGAAACACACGCACACATGGACTGGCACATGCATATAAAGGCTTTGGACTGACATCAGTTGGTGAACAGAGGCTCGTCACAAATGTCAGCGCAGTGCCTCAGAGAATATGCGAAGCCAAACATTTATGCAACACATTTCTGCTAATTGTCATCACTGAATCACACTAAGCTGATAACAGTGTTGTTTTGCTGTGTGCGGTCATTAATTTTAGAGCACTGTAGCCCTTAAGCCTGTAGCGTGTGTTCTCTGTAGTCTAGTGAAGCATGCATATATACATACAGCACATGCTGTCATCTGTAGATTGCACGTACGCTAGCATTTAAACGCTTTTTTTTTTTACATGGAAATGTCATGTACTTTTGAATAGTATAGGAAAAATGTGTACTAAATGTGCCGTTTTGGCACATTAAGGATAAACTGAGACATATATGACTCAATATAGAGTCAAAATTTAGGTTTCTGATGTACATTTCTGAGGTAGTAAATGACTGTGGCCTGTCTGTGCCTTCATTGTTATTGATAACAGGTCACGTTAACATTTTGTGGCATGGCGGCATTTGCCAGCACTAGTCTGGATCACTTTACCTATCTCAAGGAAAATTCTTTAGGTCCAGGTCAAACAGACTTTTAAACAAAAAAAAAAAGTGGTATCCAGAATGTGTTTTAAATTTTAGATTTAAAATATAAATCTTGCTTAGATGACAGCTTTGCTTACTTTGGGCCCTATTGTGTGCAAAGTGTGTAACGATGCTCAATGCTATCTTACACCCTGCCAACAGTCTATTTTCTCGCCTTGTGCTTGCAACTTTAAAATAGCATCAGAGTTTAGGAGTAAATCTACACTAATGGACATGGTGGTCTGGAAATGAGGTGTGTTCAGGTAAATTTCTGGCTTGATTTTATCTTGGTGGCGGGAAATACAGGTGCGCCAATGACTGAATAAAACCTAGACAACAATCGTCCGTCAGCCACCCAATCCTATCTCATCAATGCAAGTGCGCTGTGTGTGTTGCACATGCACACTGACGCAAATCCAATTTTACATCAACAACAAACAAAATAAAGAATAAAATAACATTGTTGTTCCCTTAAATTACCTGCTGGCGTGCCTTCACAACATGAACGCGCAGAGTAAGTGTTTATTAGAGTTGCCAGCCTCAGAATTCATGATTCTTTATGTGTTTCTTCATAGTTTGGATAACTTCAGTATTTACTTACAATGTAGAAACAAAAAAACACTAAATGAAAGGGTGTGTCGATACATTTGACTGATACTGTATACATCTTTCCTACATTTTAATATGAAGTTTCAGAAGCTGCTTTTGAAGTGTATAATGCTTGTATATCAGAGCTCCAGCTGACCAGACTGTCACCCTGTCCGAAATGTTCACAGCATGACCCTCCCTCCCGAACTCAACACACACCCAGCGTCAGATCAGTGCTGCCTTAGGCCTGAGAGTACCCCCTCAGTGACTCCTGCAGTCCCTCTCTCAGCAGTGTGGCCTCCGCTGACCTGGAGCACATCTGCATACAGCACATCTGGAGAGGCTAATAGATTTATATATGGGCTTAAATACGGATTTATATCATTATTTATGTTTTTGTGTTTTGTTGGTTTGTTTCATTTAATGAAGCAGCAGTGATCAACAGAGGAATGCCTTTAGTTACAGTGCTTGAGCTTTTAATGCACAGGGACTTGAGGAGCACTCCACCTTGTGGCCTGGAATACTAACTGCAGTTGCAAAACAATACAGAGAATAATACACTTTAACAATGCACTTGTAACAATGTCTATTATTAAAGACAACATCATCAAACATAAAAATTAGGCATCCTCTAATATAAATATATTACTATTAATAAACAACTATTAATACTACTACTACTACTACTACTACTACTACTAATAATAATAATAATAATAATAATAATAATAATAATAATAATAATAATAATAATAATTCTTTAGCATTATTATCATAATTATAAACAGAGTCATTTGTAACTGACTGCTTATTAACCCAATAAAGCCCAGACCCATTTCAAGACCCAATATTGATGCCAATGATGATTTCAGTGAGCAGCTCATCCATGTTTATTTTTTATTATTGTGGGAACATGACTATTCATATTTTAAGGTTAAAATCCTGATGTTAATGTGTATGAACATTACAAGTTGTATTTTAGCATGTAATTCTATAAATCAGGTCAGCAAAAAAAAAGTTTAATAAAAAAAACAGTTAATTCAAGAAAGTGACTTGTTAAAGTTGTTGTAAAAGAGCTGTAGAAGCTAAAAAAAATGTAAAAGTAGCTAGTCAAATAAATGAACACACATTTACACACTGTCCAGTGATGCTTTCACCATGTCCAGTATATGTCCCGTAGTGACCTTATAAAGCACAAAGTGTTCAATGGAATTGCATTACCTTTTAAAAGGGTCTGTGACACATACGTCACCATGGGCACTTTTGGGTTAAGAACCACTTTTCAAAAAAAAAAAGATTCATGATGAATTGTCCAGTAAAACTGCTCCAAATTGAATAAATTGGGATAAAATAATATATAGACTTAAAGACCCCTATTTTAGCGATCTATAGCTCACTAGTCAATTGCAGATCATGCAGTTAGATTTAGGGCGTGTCGGTGTGTCTTTTGTATCACGTCCATATGAACAGACAAACTCGGTGCAGCGTGATTTAGCCTTCATGGAAAATGCCAAAAGTCATGGGACACAAATATTATACAGTAATGCAGCAAAAACAGGCTTGTATATACTGTGAGTGTCTTTTTTATAATAAATACCTAATATATTTGCAGTAATATGTAATAAGTAAAATGTGTAAAAATGAAAGCATCAGCATTTATGCAAATATTTTTGACCAGCTATGAAACTATGGTGTTCAGAATAAAGTAGGCTAAAGGGAAGCCCACTCCCACTACAGCTTTTGGGCCGGAGCCTGAAGGGCATTAATCAGCATACAGCTAGGTGTGTGTGTGTGTGTGTGTGTGTAGGCACAGGGGTCTGCTGGCACTAATGACTAGTGAGGACTTGGAGCTTTCAGCACCTCTGAGCTGAAGTCAGGCTCTTCCCCGAGGCGCCGCCATCACACTCACTGTCTCCAGCATGTTCATGGTGCCTGTCATTTGTCACTGTACTGGGCAGCTCCTCTGAAAGCACGCTCCAGAGCCTCCTGAGCCTGTCCTGCTCTCTCCAGCTGCGAACTGGGTCAGAACAGTAGCGTTTTGACAGATGGGTCGACCCACTGTGTAACCCTGCCGCTCCAGCTGATCCGTTTGGATGAGCGCCGTAGGAATGGTAATATCTGGCGTAGGTTTATAGAAGGAAGAGAAGCTCGGCCGACTCCAGGAACAGCTGAGTTGATTTAATGCTGATGTGTTATTGGAGGGATGTTTAATGGAATGGATCTGCGAGTAAACGGAAGTAAGTCAACACTTCAGCAGGGTTGTTGAATGAGAATTCTTCTAAATTTCTACTCCTGTTTAGCTCAGACACAACTGGTTCAATTCATCTTGTAATTGTCAGCTTTGGTGGATCTATTTGTGCTAGGAGATTTCTAATCATGCTGGATATTTGCTCTCCAGGAGGCAAGCAGCATACACGTAACAGTTTTGAGCTACAAGTAAGGACAACTTAAGACTATTCATTCATACAGTCTATGCATGCAGTTTGCACAATGCTAATTGGGAGGGGGTATTAGCTTCTATTACCTGTTTGCTACATTTCCCTTATAGTGGAATTACAACACTATTCTGCTAAAAAATAACAATCTGGGCAGTTTAGGCTGGGGTTGACAAACATGTCAGCATGTGAAATCCAACATTTCCAATGTAAATTTGAGGTATGAGGTATGCCTATAGTGAAGTATCCATCAGTCGAATTTGGCTAATTAAGTTAGGGCCCTATTTTATCGACCTTTTATTTAGCCAGCAACTGCGCACCGCACAGCTTGATTTAGAGCGTCAGTGTGTCTTTGCTATCATAATGATGGGAAAAGTATGCTTTGTGCAGCTTAATATGTACCAAAAACATGTACTAAATCTCATGGGTCTGTTTTGGTCATAACGAAAATAAAAATCAGCATGTCACTTGCCATTCCCTTTAAGAGTCAGGTGCTGTTTCAGGGTTGTTTCATTCTGTTTTTTGCTTAAGTGTTTGCATAGCTGCCATTGGGCATATGCTATGGGTTTGTGCACTGCTGCACAAAGCAGGTGGGTGTATGAGCGTTGGGCACATGACTGTTGCCAATTTACTGCTTAGACGTCTGACGGTTGACTGTTGTTTTGGTTGTATGCAGTCATTGGTGCACCTGTGTTTTCCGTTGCCAAGATAGCAATATGCAGGAAACCTGCACACACTCCATTTTAGGATAACCATACATATCAGTGTAGATATATATAGATACATAAACAACACAGGCGGAAGGTGTCAAAAGAGACTTTTGGTGGGGTGTAAGATAGCAGTGAACATCACACATCAGTAATATCATTTTACACTTAAGCTGTTAATTAAACACTAGCAGTATTGATTTTTACACTGAACAATTTGTTAACCGGCGTGATTAGCTAGATCAAGCTGGTTGAGCTACGTGACCAAGCTGTTCAACCAGTATAACCAGCATCACCAGGGTTGCTGACCAGCATGACTAGCATTACCAAAATTAAATGAATCATCTTTAGAAACATTTAGAGGCCTTGTGGGGTCCATGTCTGCTATGCTTAGATCTGTTGCGGGGGACTTATTTTATATTAAGCAGGTGATGATGATGAAGCCAATCATGTACAGTGCACTCTTAACCGGAAACAACCGTCCACCTGAAGGATTGCATTGGGCAGAGTGACAAATCCATATCTGGGTATACAATACATTCACACATCCACACACCAGAATCCAATTTTTCACGACAATTTAGCGTATCCATTACAGGTGGTGTTAATGTAATTGCTTATTTACTTACTATCACTCACTTCTTCTGAAACTCAGCTTCAGTTGGTTTCGTAAATCCATTTTTGGATGTTGTGCAGGGTGCATGTACTGTAGATGGACATCAGATTGCTCCTTGATCCATGACGCCCCACCACAGCAGGCCATCAAGCCACCCTGTACTGGGTCCTCATGCAAAACTCTAACCGAGTGCCACCTGGCACCCTTGACTGGTGAATAATCTATACCAATTTCCAACTTTTCTCCAGTTTGACCCAGGAGCCATTAATTCTATGAGAGCGGTGGGCAGGCTGTGTCGGCAGAGATTTATAGTATGCGCAGACAGCTGTGGATGATGAATGGGCGTGTCATTACGGGCCCACCGCAGACCGAGGACCGAGCGGGGGCCAGGGGCACACGCTGGACCTCGCTAAAGCGCATGGCCACTCTTCCAGCTCGCTCTCTTCTCACAACATGGCTGCCTCGGCTAAGCTGCAGCCCTAAAACCCCCGTCAGACATCTCAATCTCTCGCCGCTCTCTCTCTCTCTCGCCGACTTTATCAAACTGGCACGAGCAGCCAGGGGCTGATGGCCTTTCTGTAGCTGCCGTATTACGGCCAGGGTTTATGGTGTCTCTATGATTGTGGAGAAATGTGTGGTAAATGGCTTGTGGGATAAATCGCCTCCTGTTCAGCCAAACCTTACATAAGAACTTCAGCTATCTCCACACAGGGTGCACCCCCACCACCCTACCCTCCCAAACACCACCACCACCAGTTTATTACAGAGTGAGTCTGCAAGGCGAGATAACGGCCTGATGAAATTCTACTCCGTCCGCATATTCAAACAAGTTTCATTCTGCTTCCACACTCAGTCAGCCTTCATATTCACTCACGGCTGAATCTATTTCATCTACAGACTTTAAATAGGCAGATGCTCAGCCCAAGTCTGTTCCTGGCTATCTACGGAATAAGGCTCAATTACGCCCGCCCCTATTTTCTCATGTCCCGGCAGACGCACCTTACACCAGGTGCCAATAGATAAATCCCTGGCATTATATTTAAATGCCGTGATTGCGTGGATGCTGTTTCAAAGCGACAACTCACCAGTCCTCGCCCCCGAGGGAACAAATATTTGTCCTCAGCACTGATGTTTCTCGGCCCTGAGTGACATCCCTAACCTTTCGCCGGCGATTAATCACCGCTCTCGCAAAGTCAATTAATTCAATTTGGGGCTCCTGAGAGGATCATTGCGCCGAAAAAAGTCTGAGCACTTTCGACACGTAAAATGTGATTTCAAAAGTCCACAGCAGATTGGACTTTTCAGGTTCAGAGAGGAGAGAGTGGACATTTTGCATTAGCAAAGCAGCAGCTCCCCAGCTGGAATTAGCCAGCTGACATTTCGTGTGCCAGTTTGAGTTCATCAAAATGACAGCGCTTCAGGATGGCATTAAACGCAGGGGTATCAGCTTCTGTCATGGAGCGCCAGCCTCTCGTGATGAGCAGAGATTTCTGAGGTGAAACCCGATAATGAAAGATAGCGGGGGGAAAAAATGCGGCAGGTAAGCTTTTCTGAGGATAAATAGGAGACCCAATATTATTGATAACAACACCTCCTTTTGCAGCTCTTGTGGAGCTCTGTAAGAAGGGGAAGAGGGGATATTGAGCATGGAGAATGCACTGACCTCATATGGATAATTAGGATTGACCTGGAGACAGATAAGCTCGGCCCCCGTGTCATTTGAATATTACTTTGTATTAAATGGTGTGTAAAGCAGCGGAGACACAGACATACTGAGAGAGGACACCATGCATGTATGAGTATGTTACACTATATTATCTTTGGACACCTCTTCTTATGAATGTAGGTTGTAACTATTGCTGACAGAGATATGAAGCTTATCTAGTCATTGTAGAGTGGCACATAGCGGCCAATAGAATAAGTCTCTCTGAAGTAGATAGACATGAACCTATGGGCGCCATTCTCAATGCCAGGTGTGAGCTATGTAAAGGCGTTTAAAGCCCCCTAGCACATGGCATTAACTTGGATCCCCCTACACTTAATATAAACTACTACTTTTCCCAACACTGTTTTTAATGCTTTACAAAATAATCCATTCCAGTTGTTGGATAGGAGAATACACTTATCACTGAAAGTCCTCTCAAGGTTTTCCTAGCTGCCTACAACCGCTCACCTCATGCAATCAAATTGTAGTCAGTGCAGTCATTAAATAGTCAGTGCAGGCTGCTGAATACTGGAGGAGGTCACGTCAGCCCCATTGCTATCTCCCAATATAAAGTTTTTTCTAAAATCTTATTCATTTTTTTATATCAATTACCCTAGCCATGTTAAATGAAACAATAAAATAAACAATGAAATATTAACAGTAAGCATTGCCTTGTTTAATTAGGGTATTATATTATTGGTTAATGATCAATTATTTGCAATATTTGCTCCCTCCCCATAAACAATGGACAGAAAGTCAGAATTCTCCCAAAGAACACTTTTTTTTTCCAATGGAAATGCTACGGCTAGTCAGATCTATCAGTTAGCATAATGTTAGCTATCATTACTTCCAAATCACTCTGATGATATTTATTGATATGTGAAATTGCAGTGAGTGACCAGAATACTTCTGTAGCCTGTTTTTTTTTAAGACTAATATAGTAATTACATTAAGTAAAATTTGAAGATATTTAACAATCTGTTAAAATACACTAGAATGCAGGAAATGACATCTAATTCATTAACATTATAAACAGACACAATAAAACTCACCCCTCTTAACAGTGTGCCTTCCCTCCACATTACAAATACATCTGATGCCCCTGCTCCAGCATTATTTCCAGCATAGCCCAGTATTTCAATATTTTCAATAATTCTAAAGGACCCATAGGTACAGAGGCACGATATGCAATCTGTTGCTGATTACATCGATGTGTTGACCCAATCTATTGTAAATACCTTTGATTTTAGTAGAAACAGTTAAAAAGCCGCTCCACAATACTTTTGTCCATATAAGGTACAAGTATCCCCAGGCTACTATTGATTTAAGGTGGAGAAATAATATTGTATATAATATACTGACCCCAGATATTTGCAGTAGTTGTGTTAAACATGAGGCCCTCAGGGTATGTGTGAGATTTAACAGAGTCAGTGGAGGTCAATACATCTGAACCAGCGTAAATTACGTGCTGAAAGTGCTGGCTGCTGTCTGAACCAACAGTAACGACAGCGACAATCTGTTTCCTGTCCTGAGAAAGTGTTTGGAGCTGGTGTGTGAGGAACGCGATGTGCCTGACCTATGCATGGCTTTGTTTGAGGAATGGATCCCCCCAGGGATGGCGATATTTATGATGTGGCTGATAAGGCTGGTGAAGGAGGCTTGTCCTCCGCAGGGAAAACAGACAATCTCTCAGTGCTGCACCTTCCTCCAGGCCAGGAAGAGAGAGAGAGAGAGAGAGAGAGGGAGAGAGCAAGAGAGAGAGAGATGGGCTGATTTACAGCCGCATCCAGAAGGATTATCTGTAATCTCAGGCTGAGAAACGGGACTGATTCCTGCGACTGTGGCCAGACTATATCCAGAGAGCTATAAGGCTCCAAAACATACCCAAGCACAGATCCACCCTTCAGAGAGAAATTTAGTGAAATTGGACTTCAGCTCCACACTTTAGATCATCTACCCTACCCATCTAATATTTGGGAATACAGTAAATCTATTCTTACTGAAATTTAACATTTACAAAGAAGGCATTCTTTTTAAATGATACATTTTAATAAGATTGTGACTAGTTCAAACTCTACTACCTTTGCATATTACACTTGCATATTACCTGATTTGGACATGGCCTCATCTGTTCTTTGGCAGGTTAAGTAAATCCATTGACAATCCTACTTTTTTTGTTTATTATGAAAAAAAATCCTGCAGGAGTTTTGTTACAAATCTGATGCAAATCTGAGAGAATTTAACTTAAAGCTTATGCACATGTCTTCAAAAGCAATGAAAGCAGGTTTCTTATTTATTTAATACAAATACAACACCATTCTCATGACTACGTTTCATAACAATAAATATGGTGGTCTCAAAATGAGGT
The DNA here is from genome assembly GCF_023375975.1 of Astyanax mexicanus. Lineage (NCBI taxonomy): Eukaryota > Metazoa > Chordata > Actinopteri > Characiformes > Acestrorhamphidae > Astyanax > Astyanax mexicanus. The sequence continues at coordinate 7,056,958 of NC_064421.1, forward strand.
GTGTTCAGGTAAATTTCTGGCGTATTGCTATCTTGGCAACAGAAAACAATGGTGATCCACTGACTAAATACAACCTAGGCAGATGTCAAACGTCAGACATTCATTGCTATCTTGGCAAAGCAGGCTTTCCACATGTACACTCTGACTTGTTACACACACACATGGACATGCAGCAGTGCACAAACCCAAATTTACAAATCAACAAAAATTTGAATACAAATAAAAGAATATTGCTTCTCCTGTAAATGAGAAGTGCTGCACCATTAAAATGCTAATCCACTGATTTGGCTTTATTGCATGTTACAGCCAAAACACACCCATGATTATTTAGTGAGCCAAGCAAGGCATACTTTTCCCGTTGTTACGATAGCAAAGACACACTGACATGCCTTAAATCAAACTGCACAGTATGCGGTTGGTGGCTCACCTATAGCTCGCTAAAATAGAAGTCCAACAAAGCTGATTAGTTCAGCATATATTTGGTAAAATTCTCCTTTGTTTGTGGAACATTGATTAATTGGAACGATCATTGATTGGTATTGTTGCCAAAAACACCAATCAATCCATCTCAAAATGCATTTTGATTGCCCGCCAGCCAAACTACTTTTTACCAATCATTGACTTCAGGTATCCACTGAAACAGAAAATATCAATACAGTGTACATACTGTGCTATTACACTACTATGGCATCACTGCAGAATGCAAATTGGCATGTACAGATGCAGATGTAGGGATGGAGAGTGCCCTATTTTTGTTATTGTAAATCAATTTTTATTAAAAGCAGCATATCAATGACTGATAAGCTAGATTGCAGGGTTTTGGTAAACTTTTTGTAGGTGATCAGTTACTACAGACATAAAGAGCCACAACCTGATAAAAAATATGATCTGGCATATCTACCTGTAGTCTCCTTAAAATACATTATAAGCATATTATACCCCCCTTTCTCTTTTTATCTCTGATCTCCATCATTCAACCACTGATTCGGAACTTTTGTAAGTATCTTAGGGAGTAAGGTTCCGTTCAATGGAAATGCTATTTAGTCCAAGACTAGACTTAATTCTTGTCTAGGAAACTCATATTCTAAACCATAATGTATTAAGGTACCCTGACTTATTGGCATTAGTGTTTGATATTTTGAATAAAATCAACAATCTCCATCTTTCAATTGAACTCTATCACCACATGTTGACCTGTAGCCTCCTAAAAATACCTTATAAGCATTTAAGCATCCAATTGTTCTGTTCTTTTGTCTCTTTCAATGCAGGTTGTCTACAAAAACAATGACATCAGGTTGGAGCTGTCTCGACTGGCTCGCATCGTGGATCCTAAGATGAAGATCCAGGGAGACGTGGTGTTTAAGTGTGAGAACGTGGCGACTCTAGACCCGATCTCCTTCGAAACACCCGAGGCCTACATCAGCCTGCCTAAGTGGAACACCAAGCGCATGGGGTCCATATCCTTCGACTTCCGCACGTCCGAGCCCAACGGACTCATCCTCTTCACTCACGGAAAGCCCCAGGACAGGAAGGCCACTGGCAGCCAGAAAAACACCAAGGTGGACTTCTTCGCTGTGGAGCTGCTGGATGGAAGCCTGTACCTGCTGCTGGATATGGGCTCAGGCACCATCAAGGTGAAGGCCACGCAGAACAAGGTCAACGATGGGGCATGGTACCATGTGGACATCCAGAGAGATGGAAGATCAGGTAAGAGAGTATGTCTTTAACAAATACAACTGTCAACTACTACTACATTTGGTCCCACAACATGGTATTTTCATTTAATTCCAATTTCCACATTTAATTAAAACCATCACTTATTTTTCAACAAGGAAAACGCACAGCTTGTTGGTTAGACTAATCTAACAGGCATGAAGCAGGCACACAAAAAAAGTGCTATTTTGCGTTAGCGTCCACTTTGTCTGTCCCTCATTGTTATCTCATACTTCTTAATATGCTACTCTTAGTCTCTCTGTGTTATCAGCAAGTAGCAGGAGATCAGCGCATGCTGAATAAATGCTCGTCAGTGCTGTAGTTAATCATTCCGCTTCTCCAGACATCGCTGAGAGAACACCAACCAAATTACACATACGCAGTGCCATGAAAACAGACAGATTCCAATGCAGAAACACATCCCATACCATTTTAGACATGTTGGTAACCCTTTTGTGAACACCATGTCATGTCTGTGAGACTCATAAGCCATTATAAACATGGTTATAAATATACAGCATATAAAAAATGTATAATACATTTGAGGAGTGTCTACAAATAATCATAATGCATCATAAGCAGTGATTATATTCATATGTTGATATCAATACCAATAAACTCAGTGCCAGCTTGCATAGTCTATTATAATTGTAAAAGCTACTGGCCCATAAACACACACTGAACTATGCAGACTTACAGAGTATAGCTACTATAGCTATAGCTATAAGCCACTATAATAATATTAATAATAATGTGTTCATAAGCAGGCAATTTTGTTAGTCATAAATTTCTATGCTCATAGGGCCTTATAAACATGGATATAAGTGCATAAAACATTATTGCGTATTTATAATGCATTATGTATTGTAAACTTAATGCATCTATCTATAAACACACACCAATATATGCTATAATTACATTTAACCACTCATTAATTATACTTATTCTGAATATGTTAATAGTTTATAATCGTTTATATTGTATTATAGCATGTCTTTTATGCTCTAAAAACAGTGAAAGGCGTTCTTTATTTAAAACTATTTATATTAATTATAGATATACAGTACCAGTCTGGACACAACTTAATTTCAATATTTTTCATGCAGTAATCCATATCATGTCAAGAACTACTCAACTAAGGAAAGAAAAAAATATGTTAAGAAATGTCAAAGACTTTAAAAGTATCATCAAGTGCAGTCGCAAAGACCATCAAAAATGTTAAGATGAAACTGGCTCTCATCAGGATTGCTCCAGGAAAGAAAGGGCAAGAGATTCCTCTGTTGTACAGGATAAGTTCATCAGAGCTACCAGCCTCATAAACTACAAGTCTTCACAGAGTATGTAGGTTTGTTTAACACTTTTAAGTAACTAAATGATTCCTTATATATGTTCATTCATAGTCTGAATCACTTCAGTATTTATTTTTATAATTTAGCAAAAAAAAAAAAAAAACATTAAATGAGGGTGTGTCCAAAATTTTCACTGGTACAGCATATCTATCATTAATAATATATTGCAACAAGGAAATGCAAAGACATGCTATATAATATTTTAAATGACTATAACATGTTATATTATATATAAGTGCCACATGTTTTGGTAACAGTTTCTATGAATTTACTGTCTAAAGATTTTCTGAACAATTTAATAGCATGTTATAATGAAAATAAAATGCATTAGATTCTTATAGATATGACATTAACTAAAAATTGTTACTGAAATGTTTAGCACTGCAGAGGAGAGCTCAGGTCTGAGTTTAAGTGAATGATCTTCCACAGTACATGTATGTTAGTTAAACGCTTAATTCTTTCTGCTTATTTGCATTCAGTCTATCTCGCGCTTTCTTTTTCTCTCTCTCTCTCTCTCGCCCTTGAATCTCTGCACTGGGCCAAATCGATCAGCAACTACTCCATATCACTTCATAGCACAAGGTTCTCCGGAAGGTCTCGGGGGATATTAATAATGCAGGCTATTAGACAATGGTGTTCACGGGACTGGGCCGATGTCACTTCAGCAGAGATTAGCCCTATTGATCCCTTCCTCCCTGCTTCGTTTACACTTTACATCTGTGTGTATCTGAGGGAGGCGGCTTTACACATCCCCAACAAGGTCATAAACACAGGATAAGCCCCTAATGCAGCACTACTGCTACTGCCCTCTCTCTCTCTCTCAGTATCTGTCTCTGTCTCTCGCCCACTCTCTCCATATGTACTACCCTTCTGGATAAAACTGTGCAGTAATTCACACAGAAGTTTGGAGTTCAGACCCTCCCCTAATCCCCCCGCTGTCAGATGTGGTCTCGCAGGACGGCTGTGTAACAACTTTGTTTTCCTACAAATCACCATGGCATTTCAGAAAACAGGATTTACAACACGGCTCGTCCGAAGCAGATGGAACACAATATCCACAAAGCCAGAACTCATCTTCAGACAGACAAACTTTCCAGTTGATGGTTCAGAATAGGGTGTAATTTAAGCATTTCTGCATTTTTGTGTGAACCAGACTGAAGAATGTGATGTTTACAATGTTAAACATCAAAATTACATAACATTATACAATGCCTGTCCAAGAAAAGGTCACACACTCTCTGCCTTTGGCTGAGACATCGTTTCCACAAGCTTCTGCAATGTCACAACATTATTCCTGTTCAGAAATGCATACATTTTTCTTCAAGATCTTTTATTGATGATGGAAGGTTTGGAGTACTGCACAAAGTCTTCTCCATCACATCGCAAAGATTTTAAATCGGGTTCAAATCTAAAATCCTGTCCCCTGGACTCTACACTTTTTCACAGTCTGAGCCCGATGAATCCTAGAATCCTTGTCACCTTGGAATATGCCAGTGACATCAGGGAAGAAAAAAAATTATTGATGAACCTTTTAACATAGACTTACATTAAAAAAAGCTGAAGCACTTCCTTCTCCCAGTATAACATTGTGTAAATTCAATTGGCACCTTCTGTGTTCATTGCAAAATGTGTGCAACCCAAAACCACAGTGCCTCATCCACTGATGATCTTACTCCATGCCTACTTCACATTTTCCACTTGCACTTTTTAAAAAGCAACAGTGCTTGTGAATATATCTACACTGATGCGAGTGGTGGCCTGAAAATGAGGTGTGTTCAGGTACCTGTACATTTCTGGCGTATTGCTATCTTGGCGATGGAAAGCACAGGTGCGCCACTGACTGATTTGACCCTCAGACGTGCATTGCTATCTTGCAGTAAATTGTCAATGGTGGTTGGTGATTTCACCTTACGCCCAAAACACCGCTTTGCCCATTTCAAGACCCTCATCGTTATGATAGCAAAGACACAATGACACGCCCTAAATCAAGCTGCACGGTGCACGATTGATGGCTTGCCTATAGATGGCTAAAACAGAGAATCCAAAAATCCACCTAAAATCCTGCCCAAAGTTCTTTCCCTCTCCTTCCACATGATTATATGCTAAGATTAATGGTTTAAACTAACAAACGTAAAAACTGAAATGAATTGAAAGTTGAAATTTGATTGTTTTTTGTCCTAAAATTGAAAAATTCCACATGTGCATCACTGTAAAGTCAAAAGATTGCTACTGTTTGACTCTGAACATGTACTGTTCTTTCTGTCCTGCAGGAACTATCTCAGTGAACAGTCGGCGTACGCCTTTCACTGCCAGCGGGGAGAGTGAAATCTTGGACCTGGAAGGAGACATGTATCTGGGTGGCCTTCCTGACAACCGGGCCGGTCTTATCCTACCCACGGAACTGTGGACTGCCATGCTGAACTACGGCTACGTGGGCTGCATCAGGGACCTGTTCATCGACGGGCGCAGTAAGGACATCAGGCAGATAGCGGAGGCCCAGAACGGAGCTGGCATCAAGCCCTCCTGTAACAAGGTGTCGGGCAAGCAGTGTGAAAGCTACCCCTGCAAGAACAAGGGTGTCTGTAAGGAGGGCTGGAACCGCTTCGTCTGCGATTGCACCGGAACCGGCTACTGGTCCCGCACCTGCGAGAGAGGTGAGTAGGGCTGAGTGATACTGGAAGTCACTTTAAAGCAGAGGTCACTAATAGCTGGACCGATAAACTACTGAGAAGGATTTCATTCTGACAGTTTATTTAAAGCGGCTGAACTTTTCTTGTCTTTACAGTATATACGGTGCTTTGCAGCGCAGTAAACTCACAAGCAGACCTATCATGTGTGCTGTAAGATCACCAAGCGCTCTCCTCTGCCTGCTGTTTGAGAATAAAGCAAAAAAGGCTAATTCAGATGGTGTGCACCAGAAAAAGAAATTAAAATACTACATTTATAAAAAAAAAAAACATACCAACAGTAATGATATTAAATAAAATAAATCTGCTGTTTTTAATCAAAGCTGATATGCTGGCCAAGTTCAGCAAACATTCCTCCATATATTGTACGATTTGTCATTCTTATAATTATCATGACAGGCAGGGCTAATATAAATCTAATATAAATAAAATCAAATAGAATAAATATATCATTTTGAAACAAAGTTCACATACAGATTCAAATTAATAGATATGAATAGATAAATGTTTCCATGTATTGTATGATAAGTCAATAATGTATGCCACAATAGTATATACTTAATATACTGAATATATTAGTATTTGTAGTTTGTTTTGTCTTTCAGTTGTTATAAAATGATATAAAACACTGAGAGAACTACTAGGCTTCTTCAGTATACAGGATATAGCACTGAATCATAACACAAGCACAAAAAAAATGACGACAGTCCAGACCTTGGCCTGACTAAATTTTCTCTGACTAGACCGTACTGAATTAAAATGAATCTAAATTAAATTCCCCTGCATTAAAGGTTTTACCCAAAATTCACAAATTCCGCCAGTTGTGACTACAAGGCAGTAGAGCCTTGGATAAATTTGTGCTGTGGGTGGGTGAGCATTATCCTCCTGAAAAAGTAACAGGTAACTTAACAAACATAATCATCCTAACTCTCTATTTCTATTTATTGTGTTTGCCTGTAAAAAAAAAATTCTCATCCTCATCAGTATTCAGTGTGTGTGATTTATTGGTGTTCCCTGACATTTTAAATGCTTTACTTTAATCTGATATTTTATTACAAAGTGTCACCGTGGTCTCCTTCCAACTTCAAGCAGGTCTCAGCATAAGAGTCATTAAGATATTTGTTTTTTAATAATCGCTATACTGAGTTCAATAGTCTTTTGAAGCAATAAGGTTACATTCACATAAAAAAGCCAATCAGCTTCATGTTTTAATTCTGCTTTTGACATACAAAAATCCAATCTGGTGCCATTTGTAAACAGAGGATTAGTTCTCACCTAATCGTAATAAATAAATAAGCTCGTTAATCTCCCAGAGAACGCTTGACCTGAGCTGGAGTTGAGTCTGACTCTAAGGGGATTCCAGCTTTCAGACGTGGCCTAACGTGCAGCTGTAGATGACGGAGTCGTACCTCGAGGTGATGTCATGCAGTAAGCTGTAACAGTACATGAATAATAAAGAGAATTACAAGGCTAATGGTGGAACTAATGAACTTACCTGAGTCATTACCAGTGTGAGTTTTTAGTCTGTTCTACACAGACTCTGGAGATACTGGAAAGTGCTGTAGTCTTTTAGAAACCAGTGTCATGGGTGTGTTGGTTCCAGATCAGCTAGGTCATGAAGCCAGGAATACAGTATGTGGTTCATATGGTCTTCTTACAGTAATGCTTGGTAGGTTATATTATACTGTATTGTATCGTATTGTATTACAGCATTTCCAGATATTATTGTGTTTTTTTTTTTCTTTTCTAAAATAAGATGGCCATTTTCAAGCCAGTTTAATGCTGTTTTTCAACATGTACCATTGGAAAAGCCAGAAATAAGGTCCCAAATCAATCAATTAACCTTTTTTTTGTATAGCAGAGCATTTACAAAATCATTGATTGAAGTGCCAATAAAAATGCTAACTTCATTTAATCATTTAAATTAAAATGAAATGTAAAATAACACAGTGAATAAAATATTAAAAATAGATATAAATCAAACTTGAGGTTTAATTGATAAGAAATTAAGAAAAAAAGAAGATAAGAGATTAATAAAAAAAAACATAATACAATAAAAATATAATTAACAAAATAATAAATCATAATGGTAAAATAAACAAATTAAAATAAGTTAAAAAGTAATAATACAAAACTATTCAAAATAAAATAATGAAAAAAAAAAAAGAATAAGTAAGATTAAATAAAACAGTCACATATTGTCAGCAGATGGAATATAAGGAATGGTCTCTGCAGGAGAACCATAAAACATATACCATATACTTCATACGCTTCTACTGTTCCTGGAACAGGCAGCAGTAATGTGGTGTATCACACACTTTCTGAGATACTGAGAGAGTGCAGTACAGCGTGGCCTCTGCATTCGTTTGTGTTAAATGTCAGTTATGGTGATCAACACAGGCATCACACTGAATATATCAGCTCTTATTATTCTGAATGTGCAGGCGGAGAGAAACACAGTGTGCCCACATGCACAGGAGACACGGCTAAACATTGTCATTCATGTCTGCAGTCCTGCCACCGGGCAAATAAATGGATCTGGCCAAGTGTTAGTCTCTCTCATACACACTCACATACCTGCATAAATTTGGCCTCGTCTGGTGTGTGTGTGTGTGTGTTTTGCTTGTTTACTGTTTATTTGTTTTCTGGGGGGGTAATGATGGGTATGCATTTGTTTTGTGGCAATTTAAAGTCTTTTTAAAACCCAAAAGCCACATATACTGCAACTTTGCATAAACTAAAATATATATTTTAGGTTAGGGTTTTTTTTTTTTTTTAAATTATTGAGTTTATATGCTGCCATGCCAAAAGTCATGGGACAACAGTATGTACATTTTTCTTGAAGTGTTTTCTTAGGGAATGGCTTGCGAACCGCCACACCTGTATAAATTATGAGGTATTATAATACTTTTTTGGGTTTAGACAAAATAAAGAAGGAATGAAGGAAAATAAAAAAGAGAAGGAAAAAAAAATAATACATCCATGTAAAAATAGAACAGTCCCTAAATAGTTATTTTAATATACGGCTCTGGGAAAAAATAAGAGTCCTCTTAAACATGATGTTTCTTAGATTTTATTGAAAACCTCTGGAATATAATCAAGAGGAAGATGGATGATCACAAGCCATCAAACCAAACTGAACTGCTTGAATGTTTACACCAGGAGTGGTGTAACGTTATCCAAAAGCAGTGTGTAAGACTGGTGGAAAAGAACATGCCATGATGCATGACAACTATGATTAAAAACCAGGGTTAATCCACCAAATATTGATTTCTGAACTCTTAAAACTTTATGAATATGAACTTGTTTTCTTTGCATTATTTGAGGTCTGAAAGCTCTGCATCTTTTTTGGTATTTCAGCCATTTCTCATTTTTCCACAAATAAATGCTCTAAATGACATTATTTTTTATTTGGAATTTGGGAGAAATGTTGTCCGTAACTGATTCAGAAACAAAAGTGATTTCTTCATTTTTCAGAGCTGTATTTGTTAAATCCCTATTCATAATATAGCTTATGTGCCTCATAATTTGTAACTCGCTTTGGATAAAAGCATCTGTTAAATGCAATGTAATATAAGGTAATAAAAAGAATATACTACAGTATATTAACATCTTGATTGCTGCATCTTAAATTGGGTTGTTTCACAGAGGCAAATTTACAGTAATTTTGACACTGGATAAATACTTTTAAACTTAACTGTCTATAACTCTTATTAGATAAACGAGAGAGTTTAGACATCCATATAGCCATAGCTATGCCCATCCAGCGTTGTGTTCGATTCTGCCATGCTTTGGCCATCATCAAAGTGAAAGGCCCAGCGGCTACATTCCTACCTTCCCTCAGAAACCCAAACCCAGCGCTGGCCAAAAGCAGCCGACCTTTTCCTGATACGCATCCAATTCCATTATCTCTGGCTCCAGCTGCCCACGGGCTCGGCCCTGTCCCCAAGCATGAGAGAGACCAGCTCTTTTTATCAGCACTCTCAGATTTGCCACTTTGTCTTGAGTACGCTGGGCATTTGGCTCCACCAAGCTTTTCTGCCTCAGAAAGTCTGACTTCCACAAAGCAAACGCTGCCCATCTGTATTTCACATTTCAGCTGCTCATCGTCAACATCGGCGTGGGTTTCAGGCGGTCTCAGGGTCCCGGAGCAAGGAGATATAAGCTTTACGCACACCTGTCTTAGAGGTTTTTATTTACTGTCAGAGTAACAGTGGTTTTGTACAGTGTTAGATGATGCAATGATGACGTAAATGAGAGTGGATTCACCCACAATATTAAACAAGTTAAAATGAGTATACAAACAAGAAGGAGTTTTTATTGTTATGGCTGATGTATTCAATGTCTGTATACATAGAACTGGTTTTATTGTTTTGGCTGATCACTCTTTTATTGGCATATGATGGCATTTGTAGAGTTAGACATTTTAATAGGCTTGGTAATGTAGTGTATTGCTTAATATTTAAATGCAAGTAATTTTGAGGAATTTCTCTTCTTATGATAATAATAACTCAAGAACAATAAGAATGCTATTAATAATAAGCATTCTTAATTGTTTGTTTCACAATTATTAATACAATGCTTACAAAGTTCAAGAGTAAGTGAAATAGCTATTATAGAAATGGACAGTGGTGAACTCTGGCTATTTATAGAGCAGGATCGAAAAACAAAAATTAAGCATATCCTCTACACAACACGGGGCATGTACATTTTAAAAACATAAAAGGATATTAGATATAAATTGAATGGATTTTTTAGACTTTGTATCATCAATGGCAGCAATGTAATATGTCTTGTACCATCAAATTTAATTTATCACATTGTGACTGGCTCCTATAGGGCACCACATCACATTTAATCCAATGGTGGGCATGTTTTTTTCTCACCTGTAAGCAAACTCTGCACAGCACTTCAGCCATCTTCCATTCTCTCTACTGGAAAGGTGCCCTTTTGGACAGTGTCTAGACGGGGTGTCATAAAAGCTACTTCATAGCAGCACCCTTTTCTTCTGGAAGGACACAATATAAAATTTTCCTGATCTGGAGTTCACACCATCATAATTTATTGCAAGAATGGGCACTCCAGCAGGTACTAAATCACATTTTTGCACACTAAAAAGGGCACTTTGTCTCTTTTTTTGTCACTCTTAAAGGCACAGAGTGCCGCCACATTGAGTTTATCAGAGGGTGTGTGTGAAGTTTTTGGCCAAGGAGGATTAAGCTCTATACATGAATTATACTTACTTTTACAAACAGGAAGCTAGACTAAACATCTAAAGGAAATACATCATGCACCCACCATAAATAAAGCCTATTGAGGAAGAACACGTTATCAAGTTTTCCTGATATAGAGTTCACACCATCATAATGTATTGCAAGTATTGGCACTCCAGCAGGAACTAAATCACATTTTTGCACACTAAAAAGGGCACTTTGTTTCTTTTTTGTCACTCTTGAGGGCACTTTAGCAATGCTTTTTTAACCAGAGGGGCAGTTGCCACCCCTGCCCCCACATTGAGTTTATTACAGGGTGTGGGTGAAGTTTGTTGCCGAGAAAGATTAAGTTATATACCTGAACTATGCTTACTGTTACAAACAGGAAGCTTAACTAAACAGCTAAAGGAAATACATCATGCACCCACCAAACATAAAGCCTATTGAGTCTGTAGACTGAGATTAAATTTACTGTAGCAAACAAGATACTCATGAATAGAAGCATACGAATCGATTTCACAATTTCCTGTCAGGTTGATTAATACAAATGTGGTCGTTCTGTTCCACAGCAAACCTGCTTTCAGCTGGTTCTACAAAGAAAAAGAGTCTCCAATAATGTATTACCAGTAAGAATAAAAGAAAATTCGTACGCTCTCCTCTGTCTACTCGTTCTCACAGAGATAAAGAGCATGGTGCTATCACCTCCCAAGGTCATCTCCTATCATTTAAAATGAAGCTATTTCAGTGCCATTATTGAGCACAAGCTAAAGAATGAATGATTATGATGAGAATGGGCATGGAGGAGATGGATTTGGCAGACAACACTAATTATGTTTGTAGGCGCCTTGCCAGGCCTGAACGAGTGTTGAGGGTATATTCTCTGTAAGTAGAACAAGATTTATGGGATATTTGCAGGCCAACTGCTTTCTCTAAGATTTATATTGGATAAAATAATACTATGAAGTAAAAACTGTATGTTTTCACTGAAATTTTATAATCAAATGAATTTTATATGTCAATTTAATGGACGTACAACTTAACTATGAACAGATGCAGAATATATAGATACGTTGAGAAAATTCTATTTGTAAACTATTTAATAATAATGTTTATTATTAATATACATAATCGCAATTATTATTTTAAAAAAGTACATTTTCGTGTAGGAAATGTCAAACGGTTATGCCACTAGAGTGGATTCCATAGGCAGTTCCTAGGCTGTTGGTGCTTTCCATTGTCTTGCTAGGTGGCTGTTACGGTATTCCAGAAATTGCCAAGCGGTTGCTTGGGAGTCTCTTTGATTGCAATTGTTTGGTATGGTGTTGCTGCGTGGTTGTGTTGTTGTTGCTAGGTGGTTCCTAGGTACTTGCTATGATATAGGTAGTTCCTATGATTAAATGGTTGCTGTGGTATTCCAGTTTCTTGCCATAAAGTTAGTATATGGTTGTAGGTAGTTGCTATGGTACAGTATATGTGGTTACTGTGGTTTTCTGAGTGGTGGCTGTGTAGTCCCAGGTGGTTACCAAGGCATTGCAAGCGTTTGCTTGGGAGTCTCTTTGGTTGCAAGTGTGTTGGTATGATGTTGCTTGGTGGTTACGGTGGTGTTGCTAGGTGGTTCCTAAGTACTTGCTATGATTTAGCTGGTTCCTATGAACAAATGGTATCCCAGGTTCTTGTCATGAAGTTGTTGTGGTAGGTGGATGCTATGGTACAGTATATGTGGTTGCTGAAAAAAATATATATTTTTATTTATTTTATTTATGTGCTCAGAATGAGCTTTTCTAGTTTATAGTCTATAAAGTCTATCAAGATTATATTGTGTATTAATAATGATTTATACACAATTTGACACAATATCATTAATAACATAATGTAGACTAATAAAACAGTATAATCTGCAGTGAGAACATGTTTTCTGTTGCTGCTGAATCTTACGAGTAAAGATGAGTCAACCTATGTTGTACAATTTGATTGACTCTGATCCTCAGTTTAAATTAGTTTAAAACATTATTATAAAATTACCAGAATGATCGGTGATTAGGTGAAGGTGAGTTGCGATATATTAGATATTTAAGTCAGGATTACTGCAATAATTGGCTACATTATTCAGTGATATGCTGTGATTCGGGCCATTGATTTTTCTACTGGGTTATGTTGTGTGTGTGTGTGAGTGTGTGTTTGTTTGGGCAGATGCCCATGGCAGTGTGTATGGTAGTGTGGTTGTGAGGGTGTGTGTGTGAGGGGGGTGTGTGTCCATGCCTGTCTCTCTAGGCTCCGCACTGCTGGCCACAGCACCTGGGTTAATCGCTATTGATTCAGGCAGTGTGAAGGTCATCAGTGCTGGCCCCAGGACTCGGGGAGCCAGAATGACCCTCAAAGCTCCACCGGCCCTGTTCACCAGCACTGCAGCTCCATTCACCACACATGACACTTTTAGTTTTTCTGTAGCCTGCTGTTGTATCTAGTAACATGTCCTTTGTTATACAGAATTATATTTTAGGCTTTATTTCTGCATGTTATGCTTGTAATTGAGAGTTATGAAGTGGGGCATTCATGCTACAGTCAAATTTATGTCGTAAGATCATGTTTGGAAGCATACTGAACAAATATTAGAACATCCTTACAGCTTTAGCAAGGCTATTCCACAATTTATGGCCATAATAACTGAAGGAAGCTAGTCCAGATGTCTTGGTTATTTTTTCCTACATTGTAAATGAATAGTAAAGTCTTCCAGACTATGAAGGAACACATAAGAAATCATGTAGTAACTTAAAAGTGTTGAACAAATCAAAATGTAAAGCATTTAGGTGATCTTAACTGCGCTGGTAACTCTGATTAACTTATCCTATGCAACAGGAGGGAACTCTTGCTCTTCATTTCCTGGTGCAGTCTTGATGGGAGCCAGTTCACAGCCACTGCACTTGAGAATACTTTCAAATTTCCACTTGTCTGATATAATATTAGCTCCAGTTTGGTTCAGCTGAGGTAGTCTTGGTAGGTTTGTTTTAGAGGGAGTGGAGAATGAAGCTTGTCAACTAGCATTAGCTTTTAGCATAGTGCAGACTTTGAGTTTGCTTTTGAGCTCTTGTTTTTTGTGGACACTGGCACAGGAGGAAAAGTCACAGTCACAATGCTAGGTGCCAATAGTAACCCCTATTTATCATAAATAGCAGAGACTGGATGTGAATAGCTGCTCTCCAGTATTAACAACACATTTATAAACCCATATTCCACTGAAACAGGTAAATACATTTGACCAGAGTTTTTGTTTTTCCGGTACTTTTGCTTATATACTTCACTTAGACAATGTTCAAACATGTTTGATAAAAGTTTCAAACACTCTAAAAACTACTTTAAGGTAAATTGTGATGATACATGGACTGTTTTGCTTCAGAAAGCTTTTAGCATATTGATTTCATGTTCCAACATCTCTGATTATGTTAGAAAGAGCACAGAGGGATGACACCCATGGAGGTTTTGCTCGTAATTACTCTTTCAAACCTAATCTGGGTAATTATGTCAGTGATTTTGGTTCTTCCTCAGGTTGTCATTTCTTTTGATTGCCTGCAATTCTCTCTTTTTTGCCCTCTGGAGATGATGAGGAGGTTGTACCTCAGAAAAAGGCACAATAATTAGTCTACAACTCCTAGATAAAAAGAAAAATAACACACACATACACACACCTACAAAACAGAATAAAAATGATGCAAATACTCTAGCATTCAGGTACAGACAAGGGCTGAATGCTAAACATTTTATTATACATTGATATGCCAAATATCATGAGACAGGAACTAGTGTAACGTCCCATGACGTTTGCCATGTCTCTTCAAAGTTAAATAATGCTTTATCAATAGTGTTTTTAACTTGTTAAACTAGCTTGTTTTTAATAATAACATAAATATTTCTGTAAAATGTCAGAAAATGTTTTCTTCAACAAAGAGTGCTTTTTATTTTATGATTTGTTTGTTAAATTTAACAACTAAACACTGTTAAAATGGTATTCTTGCCATTTTAATTGGATTTTCCAGAGAAAAATATTGTACAATTTATTGGAAAAAACGTATTTACAGTGCCCATTCAAATTTGCAAAGGTTTTTATCTCTGTGTAGGCGAACATTTTTTTAAAACAATTTAAATCTATAAATATTTTCAAATACATGTTGACATAGCCTTGTGCAAGATAATTTTCTTAAAAAAAAAAAAAAAAAAAAAACATTTCTGTGCCTCTGAAAAAGTTCATAATGAGAGTTATCTTGTATTTAAGGATACCTAGAGTAATGTATAATTTATTTTTTTGACAAAAAATATTTGGTAACACTTCCTATGAACCCTGTATTCATAATGTATTATAAATGCATTTCTAATGCATTATATGACATGCATAATACCTTATAATGACTGTAATAAGCCTGTATATTAAATCATAAGTACTTACAGTGGCATTCATAACACATTATAAACTAGTATATAAGGGTTTTTAAAGAAAGGGCTTATAATGCCTAATAATATATGTTCATAAGAACTTTTTTTTTTGTTTTGATATAATGCATTAAAATATGCAGCTGTGGTTTCTAAAATTAAGCTTTTATATAAGTGCGTAACACATTATAAAGCCTTATATACAGTCATTACTGTCAAGACATTATAGTAAGGCATAATAAATTTTACTTCATGTTAAAAAGCATATGGAAATTCACTTTACTTAAAGTCAGTAATGACTGTATATAAGGCTTTATAATGTGTTACACACTTATATAAAAGCTCAATTTGAGAAATTATAGCTGCAAATTATAATGCATTATACCAAAATATATCAAATCTGTGTTATAGTGCATTACAACACTAAATTGTACACTATTCTTATGAACAGATATAATAAGGTAGTTTATAATGTGTTATGAATATTGCTGTAAATACTTGTGAGTTATTATACACTCTTATTACAGTCATTATAAGGTATTATGCATGTCATATAATGCACTATAAATGCATTCATTAGGCATTATGAATACAGGGTTCATAGGAAGTGTTACCAAATATTTTTTTTAATAAAAATTGGCAGCTAAAATCAGTACAAAAAATATACTTAATTAATATAATTTATACAGATTTTTGGTAAAATCACAGTGTATTATTGTCATAATTAAACTTATTTGGAGAAAAACTTTATTTTTATTTTTTTACAGCATGCTGTCACCCAATACAGGGCTAGCATGCCCTGTATGTACATGGAAATGGAAAAACTAAGGGAAAAATATCTGTATATCTGTGAACATAGCCTTAGAACAAGAACATTTTCGAAGCTGAAAAAGGTCAGATTTGATTTCAGCCCTCAGCTCTTCTTCTCTTCCTCTCGTTTCTTGGCTTCGGTATCTCCGTCTGATTTGACGTTGTGAAGGAATCAGCCCGCATTCTCCGCCTCCTGCTCCATCATTCTTCTCAGTTTGAAAAGTGTCTAATCAAGCTGAATAGCCAATCACGGCAGCGCCTGAGAGGCATCCATTTGACTGCTGCAGCGTTCTCCTCGAGTACGAGATGAAAAGGGGGTCTGCATTTCCCCCTGAATTTATCCGTTCCTCTCTTTGTGAGATGCTTCAGTGTGTTGATATTTCAAAGCCCCATCGATGATGCGTGTATAACACCAGTGTGTACACAACACGACAGTGTGTGAAGAGAGAGAGAGAGAGAGAGAGAGGGAGAGGGCGTCCGGGCTGCTGGAGAGACGAGGGGATGTGCTGATAATTTTGCTTCTCTTTACAGTTGAGGATATTGGATGTTCAGAGCTGTCAGATTGTTCCTCTGCTTCTTCTTCTCCTCCTTCACTCTCTCTATCCACAGCTTAAACCTTTCTTTAAAAACAGGCTGACACCGGACCCCCATAAAACACTCTACCACTCACTCCACCGCTCAGAGAGCCCACCCTTACTTTTAAAAATAAGAGCACCTACAGTATATTAACAACGCCTTTAGAATTAAGCACACATTCAGCTCTGAAAAACAAATAAGAGACCCCTTAAAATAAAGAGTTTCTTTTTATTTACTAAATTGAAAACCTCTGGAATATAATCAAGAGGAAGATGGATTAACAAATGTTATCAAACCAAGCTGAACTGCTTGAATTTTGTGCACCAGAAGTGTCATTTTTACTCAAACATATACCTATAAATGGCGAAATCAGAGAAACTGATTCAGAAACTGAAGTGGTCTCTTAATTTTTTTTCCAGAGCTGTAAACTAACAATATCCTTCACACATGTGTCAACAGAGCCTAATTTAGGGCAGGTCAGTGTGTCTAGTACTAGTACTAATTCTCTTATTTAATCATGGGTGTGTTTGTGCATGAAACCAGCAGAAGATTAGCTGATATTGTTTAAGTGACAAAACGAAAAGTTTTGATGGGAGTGAAGTCATGATGCTCCTGAATGCATCCCTTCCAGGAGGAAAAAAAAACACTGCCCGCCCACACTAAAAACTGATTGGCTAACTCTTTGCAGACTCTTTGCAGAGAACAGGCCATTCGGAACCCTTTCTGCTTTGCATGGGCGCGTCATGAATATGCGCAAGAGGGGTGTGCCTTTTTCTCTTCTCTCTCTCTCTCTCTCTCTCTTTCTCTCTTTCCTTCTCTTTTCTTCTCTTTCCCTCGCATGATTTGGGAGTAAAGTCTGTGTCTCCTGCGTGCACGTTCGTGTTTACTCTTGGCCTATTCAGTCTAGATTTCAGGAGATTTTATCCGACTTGCGATCATCAGGAAGCTGTTATTGATATGCAGTAGACTCCAGCAACTTCCGGGAGACTTGGGAAGTTTGAAAAAGTGGATGGTAAAGAAGATATGTTGCACTTTGGAGCTGAAAGGCTGAACAATTGTATGTTCGTATGTTCTAGTCTGTTAAAAACTGAACTATGGCTTTCCTAGCTAATGAGCACTTGTCTGAAGGAGGTAATGAAAGAGAGCAGAAGTGGACAGAAAGCAGAGGAACAGAAAGTGGGGAAATTCTAGAGTGTCATGGAGTTTCTAGCATAGGTTACAGAACACAGTAGACACAGTTGCATTACCCTGTGTGAAATGGCCTTTACTCTAGTGTGTACTTTGTTGTGTTGTGTGGTATTAAACGCTCCACTGCAGGAAGATCTGGAGTAGCCCGCTCTGCCCACAGGCCTGTCCTGCTGCTGGTTGGCCGGTCCCTGTCCCCCACACTGGGAGAGTCAACCATTTGTCTCAATTCAGTTTAATACACACAGGGACTGTGCTCACTCTCTCTATCTCTTTCTGTCTCTCCACCACTCTTTGTTTTTATTTTAGTCTTAGCTTGCTTATTCTGCCTGGTTTTCTCTTTCTGTCTTTCTCACACTCTGTTTTTCTCTTTCTTATAGGCCCTCTTTCGTTGTGTGTGGTTTTCCTAAAACACTAGGGGCCCTATTTTAGTGATATCTAACATACTGGTCAATTGTGCATCACACAATTATGTTTTTGGTATAGTGAGGGTGCAAAAAATATGCCTTGTGCAGCTCTAAATGTGCAAAAGGCGTGAAATTATTTTCTTATTTAGTCATAGGTGTGTTTTGGGTGTAATGTGAAATAAACCAAACTCGTCAGTCTCTTCAAGAGAAAGGTGTGCTTTAAACTTGGCGTGTTTGTATCTTAACATCAAGATAACATCAATGTAGTCTTATTCTTAGTTCTGTTTATTTTTGAGTTAAAATTTTGGTTTGCATGGCACTCCTGCATAGCCAAGATAGGATTCAGTGGCTGTTGACTGTTATCAGGGTTTTAATCAGTCAGTGGCACACCTGTATTTCCCTCCACCAAGATAGAAACATACCATATATTTTCCTGAACACACCTTGCTTCCAGACCACTTCCAACTGTATTTTAACACAAGGTGTGACAATAGACTGTTGACAAGGTGTAAGATAGCAACAAGCGTCACTATGCACCTTGCCCAAGGTGTAAAGTCCATAACAGAACTGCTGTTGAGGGTTAAATGTTCCAGTGCAAAATGTAAAAATGCAATGGTATAGCTATCACAATGCAGGGTGTTACAATTCTGTATATTGTAATACAATGATACTACAAGAAAGGTGAGAAATTTAGATTTTTTATATTAAATAATACTATATAATATAATACTAAATAATACTAATAATAGAGTTGAACAGAAACTGACAAAAGATAAACTTTAAAATATATGAGGTTCATAGACAAGTGGATACAGGTGAATCCAATCTGGAGAACAGATGCTGATTGGTGGATGATGAGAATGTGGTTATCATGTGAATAGAACAGAATAGAATGGTGGATTCTGGGAAGTGGAATTCAGTGGAGTGACAAAGTTGATAGGAGTCCTGGGAAGCATGACAATTTCAGTTTTCTAGATTTCTCTTCTATATTTCTATATGTATGTATGTTATGCATGTACATAACACAATTATAAATTATAACTCTCTTAATGTTTGATAAGAAGGAGGAGTGTTGCCCTTAAGATCCAGGAATGTCCGTCATCCTAATACTAATGCATAGTGTAGATACGTCATTTAATATTTTTATTTTTTTATTTATTTTCTCATGTGTAATGTCACTAGAAATGTTACAGGCTTAAATCTTAACGTGAATAAAGTGCAATGACTAAATTCCTAAATTTATTATTTGAAAAAGTTTGTATGAATTATTCAGCAGGCTTACTCAGGCTTCCTCACTCTGAATATACAAAGAGTGGTAAGGATTAATTAATCAGTACCACAAATTATTCCAAACATGTTTAACATCTTTCAGATGAGATCTGTCTTTAGTTTTTAGAGAATTAGGGGTATTATTATTATAATCAGTTTTTAAAAGGCCCTCTCATAGTAAAAGGAGTCAGGCATCCATCAGATATGCAGTAAAAGTTTTCTGCTTTAATCAGACTGAGAGCTGAAGAGGGAAGAATTGTGAACTCGTACTGTGCTGTTTTTCTAGAACTAGAGTTTTGACAGATGAAAAATGCTGTATTTGTTCTGCTGCTTTGTAGAGTGTGAAAAGGGAACACAAACTGGATACAGCTGAGCGGAAAGACTAAAAATTGGTGCAAAAATAAAAATTCTTTCAGGGATGTCGTGATTACTTGATTAATTAAACTCTACTTTTAAATCAACTAAAGATCAATTACTGTGTTAAACATTTAAATGAACAACTCATTTTAAATAATTCTGCATTATAATATTAATATTCTAATACCACAGTATAACATACATTTATTTTGGCAACGTGCAAACAGTACTGTTGCAGATACACCAATCAGCCATAACATTATATAACAATTATACAGGTATAACAGTTAAATAAATGCACATATTAAAGGCAGCAATTAAACTTAAAACGTTTTAGGGAATTTAGGGCTTTTTTTCTCAAATTCCATTTAATTTTTTCTCATTTTCAGAAGCAATGTTAGCACTCATAGCTTGGGTGCGCACCACTTGAAAATGAGTGAAATACATCAGAGAAGAACAGGCACATTTTTGCAGCAACTAAGTAAATGTATACAACATCCGACACAATATATATTATATTTAATATGTAGCAATAAAACCAATAATAAGAAACTACTAGTCTGAAGTTAACATCAACTTTCATTAGGATTAAATAGGATTTTGTTATTAACAAAATTAATAATTTTGTTGTTCACTCTGCTCTGTTAAGTAAATAAATGTTTTTCAATCTATTTTTGTTCAAACCTCAAATCTGATTGTATGCATCGATCTTGCGTCCATGTTCTCTGCATTGCGTAAATGATATTAGCTATTAATTATATAATTTGAGCATATGCTAAACTACACTACACTAAGGCTAGCTATTTAGGAACGTAGGCCATGGTTATCCCTCAGTCCAAATTACACTAAAACATATTCCTTCCAAAAGGTAGAGGCTTTCTTCTCCACGTTTGTCTTTGAAAGCTTATCTTAAAACCCGAGTGAGTGTATGTGCAGCTCTATCGCTGGACCAGCAGCCACTAGGCTGCAGCCGATAAGAGCGGAGGACGAATTCGCCGCTCCCTCTTTCCTTCCTTTAGGTTCTGTCTGACTCCAGCCTCCCCCTGTAATTATGTGTCAGAGCTCTTTTGTGATGTATTGCACAGCGCTGTAATCAGACAGCCCGAGATGCTGGAGGAGTGTTTAGGACACTAGTGCGTGTACATACATGCAGGAGTGTGTCTCCTTATGTAGCTTATGTCTGTGTTAATACAGCCTGTAACTGCCATAACTTTATAACCACTGACAGATTGAAGTAAAGTGAATAACACTGGTTATCTAGTTACAGTGGCATCTGAGATATCTGATATATATATATAGTGAGTGAACAGTCTGTTTCTGAAGGTGATGATTTAACAGGGTAAGAATCTGAGAGTTCGATAATGCCTATTTATAAATTAATATTAATTGATGAAAACTTATTTTGAATACTGCCAATAAAAAAAAACAAAAATCAGTGTCTCATGTAATTTAAGTATTATATAAGACCAATTGGTACATTTGGCAGTGTGAGCAGTGTGCCAAGTCCTGCTGAAAAATGAAATCCGCATCTCCATAAAGGTTGACAGCAGAGGGAAGTATAAAATGCTGTAAGATTGACTTTAGTCTTGATAATAAAACACAGTGGATCAACACCAGCAGATGACATGTCTCTCCAAACCATCACTGATTGGTGGAAACTTCACACTAGACCTCAAGCAGCTTGGACTGTGTGTCTCTCCACTCTTCCTCCAGACTCTGATCCCTTGATTTACAAATGAAATGTAAAATTTACTGATGATCAGTGATGGTTTGGAGAGACATGTCATCTGCTGCTGTTGATCCACTGTGTTTTATTATCAAGTCCAAAGACAGTGCAGAGTTTTCCTGTAAAATCTTACAGCACTTCATGCTTCCCTCATGGAGATGCAGATTTTATTTTCCAGCAGGATTTGGCACTCTGTCCACACTGCTAAAAGTACCAATTGGTCTTATATAATATTTAAATTTTCTGAGACACTGATTTTTGGTTTTAATTGGCTGTAAGCCATAATTATCGACAATAAAATAAAAAGGTCACTCTGTGTGTAATACATCTTATATAATATATAAGTTTCATATTTTAAACTGAATTACTGAAATAAAGTCACTTTTCAATAATATTCTATTTTTTTGAGATGCACTAGTATTTTAATATATAACATAACATAACATAACATATACTAAGTGCTGCAAAATATATCACAAATCTAAGCAAGTAGCAAATATTTCTGCTAATAAAACCTGTGCAGGTAATTATCTTTTCTTAATTTATCAAAAAGTAAAAGCCAGAAATGTTATATTTTAAAAGATATCAGTATGTCGTACAGCATTTGACAGGCAGTGTAAATCAAACTCTGAGGTATCCAATAGGATGGAGCGTTTAAATGGTATTTTTATCACGCCACAAACTCAGCCTGACACCATGTAAATTAGTCATCAGTGGAAATTCGCTCCCGCTGCTGAGCTTTCCATTCTACATCAGCGCTGTTCTCCACCCCGCCCCCGTTTCAGTGCGTGGCCGTTCCCTGGCCTGTCGCTGCTGCTTAGGGGAGCTATAGGTGAAGCCCTCGAATAACCTCTCACTAGCGTTCACCACCAGAGCCCTGCGTTCGCCTGCTACTGAAATATTTCACATCTCAGGTGTTCCCAGCGCCCATGAATTATTGCAGGATTGAAGTCAAGACAACATGGAGCAAAGGCTGTATTGTGCTGTTGTTTTAGTAATCACTGCTCCTGGTTTCCAGCCTGGGAAAAGGTTTAAATGAGCCATGAAAGGGCAAGGACAGAGAAAGTGAGAACAGATATAAACTAAAGATAACAATAATAATAAAAAACACACAGCACCTGAACTTTTATTTGATTCAAATGTGTATACAGTAGCATTGCATGGGATTAATATTAATGCATGTTTTAAAAAATAAAGTACGGCAAACTATTCAGTACTTTTATTGTAGGTGATTTCAAGAGTAAAGGTTCCAGATAAGAGTTTACATCATGCACTGAGAAAGACCAATACTGAGCAAATCAGAATGTGCTGTTCATATTACTACTTCAATATTCAGATAGCTTGACAAGTCTGTTTAGAATTGCATTATAAAGTGGATAAGAACACTTGGTACCACTTCCTATGAATCCTGTATTCATATTGCGTTATATTGCATTCATAATACCCTATAATGATTGTCATAAGCTTTTATATTGAGTACTTTTAGGGACATGCATAAAATTATAAAGTATGTGACTTTACATAGAGAAATGTTATAATGCCTTTTAATAATGTAGCTGTTCATAAGAACATTGAACATTATAGTATAAGAATGTATGAAACCTGTCTTTATGACATCACAATCTGTATGTTTTAATTGCCTTTAAGCCATAATTATCAACAATAAAATAAATAGATCACTCTGTGTGTAATATATCTATAGAATATGATAATCATAATACCCTATAATGATTGTCATAAGCTTTTATATTGAGTACTTTTAGGGACATGCATAAAATTATAAAGTATGTGACTTTACATAGAGAAATGTTATAATGCCTTATAATAATGTAGCTGTTCATAAGAACATTGAACATTTTAGTATAAGAATGTATGAAACCTGTCTTTATGACATCACAATCTGTAGTTCATAATATGTTATGTATGTCACTAGAAGTTCTTATGGCAGTCATTATAAGGTATTATGTATGCTATATGATGTGTTATTAATACAAGATTCATAGGAAGTCTTACCGAGTGCAGTTACATCCACTTTATCATCCAAATGATAAATAGATTTCTGCAGTTTTTTGATTATTTAACTATTCATATGAACAGCATCCTCCGAGTAATCTAATAAAGAGAGCTAGATTGTCATCTCAGTAATGAAATGCATATTAGCTCAGAATTTGAAGTGCATATATACACACTCAATGAATTGTTTAAATAGGGCACTTATACATTGGTGTTATAGGGGAATTAAATTGTGTACCAGTTTGATTCGCATAGGTAGAGAAATACTTGTGTTCAATCCTCTAGGTGGTGCTAGAGGTACTCCATCCCTGAGAGGAAGCTGGCCTAGTCCAAGTTTAATCTAAATCTAGGCTCACATCCCTTTCTTAAATATCTCTTAATTACAGTATTTTGACCTTACCTGCAGTTCAGTTTAGGCAATCAAGCTAAATATATTTTTATGCTTCTTTAATACTTTTTGCACTTTTTCTTAACATTTAACATGATCCCACGGTATATTTTAAATCTGACAGTTGTTCTTAGCATTGGGTTTGAAATTATAATTTAATAGACCAATGTAAATGCTCACAAATTGACTTCCATCTGTTATTTTTATATATATTTGCCCAATAGCAATTATATGCATATTTAACATATTATGGAATTTGTGTTCACTTTGTGACACGTTCTATTTGTGTATACAACATTTAAAAAATAAATTCCCAATCTTTTAAGTTTATATATATGTAAACATATGGTTATATATGAGATTTTCTTATATAGGGACCTATACATTAGGTAAATGTATGTGTGTGTGTACAGATAGGGGTAAATTCAAAGCACCATTTCTGTCTGTAAGTATATAAAGTGTGTGTGTGTGTGTGTGTGTGTGTGTGTGTGTGTGTTTGGTGTAAATAAGGTGAGGCTGTGTGTTTGTTGGTGGAATATGTTGGGGGATAGTGCTGTATTTCCAGTGCTGCTGCTAATCCTGCTTTATAGTGATATTTCGTGCTGGAGAGAGAGCAGCCTGCGAGCGCACGGTTACACAAGCCCCTGCAGAAGCTCCACACAGCCAATCCCTTTGTGGCGGAGCATGAGGAGAGACAAGGAGGCAGCGTGTGGAGGTGGATTCGCCTGATTCTGGCCCCGGCTCCTCTTTCTGGGAGGCCCTGAGTTATTCAGATTGTTGCAATAGAGTATCTGGCCAGGCGGCTGATTTGCAGTGTATTTTGGGTAAGCACAGGATGTCACAGTTTCCGCTCTAGGCTGCTGCACTGGAATAAATACGGCCTTGTGCGAGCCAGGCTGTGTAGCTGGGCGGAGAGACGCCGTTTGAATGAATTCTGCAGAAATGTGGCACAGAAAATGTGCAGTGTCTTGAATCGGGGAGAAAACAAGTCCAGCTGGAACTAGGGGTGTATGGTTTTGTATGGATGAAAAATGTGATGTGAAATAACACTGTTGGATATGTAGATATCTATGTGGAACAATTTTAAATTAGTTTAACCTCCTTATATGTTATGTCCTTATATGACTTTTGACTTTCAGGCTAAGACGTAGTAAAGTGTGTTTTTACACTCTACATTGCTCTACCTCATTCTGACCTCCAACACTCCTGCTTTTGCAAGAGAAGGAAATGGTATAAAGCTGCTGTTTATTGGATTGCACTTTGTTGCATTGCGCTGTGCAAAAATTGCACTTTTTGTTCTATATCTGCAATGTCATGCTACATAATGCTAAACTGATGCAGTTGTGCAGTGCATCCACTACCTGCTGTATTGTAGCTTCAATGGAGAAACTAGAGTTTTAAGCTATTAATCACGACTATAATATTTGAAAACTGTAGAAAAACAGTTCAGTCTCTAATTTACATTACCTTAGACAGCAGGCCCCTTGTAAAAAAAAGTGCATTTAAGTAAATTTTTGAAAAGTATACTTAACGTAGAAAAATACATACTTTTAACATTAAAATTAATGCATGCTTAAATAAATATTAAATGTATTATTCTGGAACAACTTATGGCAACTTAAGTTTATTTGAAGTGTAATTAAGCTTTACTATTAAAATACAACATAAAATCATTAGATTGTGCTTTTAAGTGCTTTTTTTCGTATATCTTTTGCAAACTTGAGTAGATTTAAATATGTTTTTTAAACATCATTTTGTAAATGATGTTATATTGTTAATGTACTACTTTGTATATTTATGCACAATTGTGTATTGTGTACACCTTAATGACACTGGAAAAGAAAACTACACTAAAGTGCACTTTAAACAGTATTTAATGCCACTACATATATTTTCTATCAACACAATGTTTCATTTAAAGCATATTGCTTAAAAATACATTTGATGAAAATACAGCGAATGTATTTTTAATGTGGATTTTCATTAAGTATATTAAAAAGAAAATGTACTTTTTTTAAACTAAATTAACATACTTTCAATGTTCTTAAGAATACTTCCTTTTAAACAAGGGGCAGCCTCTAAAACACAATTCTCAGTTTTTGGTCTTGAGTACTGTAAAACTAACACTAATCAGGTGTTTCTGGAGCAGGAAAAACACTAAAATGTGCAGAAATTCCGCCTTTAGCATCAGGGCTGACAATACAGCTGTCTGAGTTTGACTCAGTAAAGCAATGCGTGGGCTCTGTCGCCACCTAGTGGACTTGAGGTTGTCCTTGCAGATGTTTAATAAACCAGGACAGAGGGCTTAAAGGGTGCATGAAATGTTCTGGTTGTTTATTGCATTTTCTGCTCTAGATAAACACACCTACACACGCCTTTGAGTTCTGAACTGAGGAGAGGTTATGTTCAAAGCATTTCTACATTTTTTATGCAGAATGATTATTTTTCTTCTGTGTCAGCAGTATATATATATATCATTGAAAATGTGTTTATTTCAATAATTCAGTTCAAAACGTGAAACTCATATATTATATAGATGTATTACACACAGAGTGATATATTTTATATCATATTATCGTTATATTTGTCTTACAGCCACAGTGTAAAAAAATGAACTTAAAATTGATCTCCTTAATGTGATTTTTAACTCAGCTGTACCCTAAAAAACAGCAAAACTAATTTCCTCAACTAACTTTATTAAGTTTCTTGTTAAAAGTTGGTGGAACTAAATAATCTGTGTTGGCAAAATTAAAAAAGTTGTAGTTGAACCCTATTTGAGGTCAAGCCAACTACTCTTCAGTACTGCACATGCTCAGTTTGACTCTTTAGTTGAACTGGGTCTATGGAGCAATTCTGCAGGGTTTTTTCGGACTGCTGTTGGTCACGCTATTTGCATATTGGGCATGTCCTCCCACCTCTCTCTTACTGTCAGTGTGTAGTCATTCCCCACAGGCTGATGCTGTCTTCTGTATGTATACAGTATGTGTTATATAATAGTTAATAACTGCCTGGCCTCAGTGTTAAAGGTTATAAGAGCAAGTTGCTGTGTTGTGTGTATAGATTATAGATTATAAGATGGCTCAGTCCACCTGGTTACAGTTGCATTAATTGCAGTCTTACATGACTGTCAATAAGGCAGATATAAAATAGTCATTCATTCCTCTTAGTCATTTAATTACTCTTAAGCGATCTTATAATTCAGATTATCCAGTTATTTTCATGGTTATTACCCCCAGTGAATGGACTGAAGGACTAAAGTATAAAACATGACTTTAGTAGTCTATAGGTCATCAGTATCATCTTCAGAGGAACAGTATGTCTGTAGGTTTTCATCTGATTCAGGCAGGAACTCACCTTATCCTGTTAATGGAGTGTT
The DNA here is from genome assembly GCF_023375975.1 of Astyanax mexicanus. Taxonomy (NCBI): domain Eukaryota; kingdom Metazoa; phylum Chordata; class Actinopteri; order Characiformes; family Acestrorhamphidae; genus Astyanax; species Astyanax mexicanus. Next base: position 7,084,449 of record NC_064421.1, read on the forward strand.
CTTTAGGGCTGGAGAACAGTGGAACAGTGGCCCTGCAGCAGGCGTGTCCTTGTCATTCTCTCTGGCTTTTTATCTGTCGGGGACGCTCGGGAGACTGACAGTTTAATGAACATTGATTGGCTTTTTATGCCTGCTGTTTCCCTCATTACGGCGATGAGATGGACTTCAGTGGGCCCGGCCTGCCCTCGGAACAGTGTGAATCATTACACAGCTTATCTCAGATACATCTTAATTAAGATGCCCGCTCCAGCTCGATATTAGGAACGTAACTAATAGATCTGTTTATCAGCGCAGCGTCTATGGCTTTGAATTCAAATATGATAAAGCAGTTCCCAGCGTTTTGTACAGACTGCACAATATATTGTTTATTAATGATTATTAAAATGTTATCCTGCTGATTTATACTGATGAAGGCTGTTGTAGACGGCTGCAATATCAATACGGAAATATTTAATACACTCTACCATTGAAAGAGGAACAAGTATCGTGTCCCGTGACTTTTGGCATGTCCCATGAAAGCTAAGGATTGTTGCACTGACCTGTGGGACATACAGTATTATGCAAATGTTTTAGGCACCTATGAGAATTTCAGTAAAGAAAAAGCTTCTTATCTGAGAAGTAAGTGTTTATTAGCTCAGTAAAACACTATTAAAACAGCATTACAATGAATGCAAGCAGCAATTTTACAAAAAGCAGATCTTTTACAGCCCTGTTTCCCTTAAGACATCTCCTAATCTCTCCTCATCTGAGTTTAATAGAGTTATTTCTAGTTCTCATCATATTAATCAACACCTGGTTTGGTAAATAGGTAAACGTGGTAAATCAGGTGAGCTACTGACGGAACTGAACATAATATACACATGCTGGCTAAAAGGGAATCATCCGGGAGAAATCTGGAATCTCTACACTTTGTTCTTCAGCTCGGCTCACAGGATATAACATACTTAGTAAAAAATGAGAATTCCTTGTTTTTGTTTTACTGTATGTATGTTTATTTGCATCTGTTCAAATCATATATCTTTTTTCAGGTAAAAACACGCATATTGCTGAGATAAATGGATTAGTGTAATTTGCTTTGGTGCCTAATACTTATGTATGTGTGGGGTCTTTTGCACTAAATATGCATGTGATTTCTGTTTGCATGGACAATTCTAGTAAAATGCTGTCCATGTCATGATCATTACCACCCATTGCAATGCCCACTGTGGGTTGTAATATTGGCCTTTTGTGACATATTCCTAGTACAGACTTTGCACTGTGTATTGAGGGCTGTTAAAAACCCATACAATTTCGGAAAAAGGAATGTACCATATATCTGCCACCCATCTATCAAGCCTTGCTTCAACACTTATGCAGATTGCTTTAGAAATTAACACACTAACGTGGGTTGTCCCAAACACAGTGACCTTACTCCAAAGATAACACCTTAGAACTTAAACTGATGTAAAATATAACATAGATATATACAAAATATATTAATAAATACAAATAATAATAAAGCATAAATTTAAAAGGGTTTATTCTGCTTTGGTTTGAGTAACTGTCTTTACCTTCCAAGCACAACTTTCTACTAGATTTTGAACCATTGCTGTTAGGATTTGATTGCATTCAGCTGCAACAGTGTTAGTAAGGTCATGATGCTGGAAGAGCACATCCCCAAATCCCATAACTCAGCCCAAAGCAATCATCATTCCAGAGAACACAGTTCCACTGTTCCATAGCTCAATTCTGGGGGCTTTATAGTCATGATGACAATAGTTTCATGTGTATCTGCTAAAGAGAGCCCTGTTCTATTGGCAGTTCTTCTCTACAAAGACTAGACAAGACATATGGGTGTGAGTGTGCACTTGTGCATCTGTATCAGAAATAGGTGCTTAAGTACTTAAAATATCTAAATAATATATTCATTAGAAGAGCAACAGTCATTTTTCAAGCCTCCCGCCTGCATCGTTTAAATAGTAACAGTGCTTGTGAATATATCTACGCTGATGGGCGTGGTGTTCCGGAAGTTAGGTGTGTTCAGGTAAATGTCTGCCCTATTGCTATCTTGGCAATAGAAAACACATGTACACCACTGACTGAAAACAACCCAAATAGATGTCATCAGTCAGATGTTCATTGCTATCTTGGCAGTAAATTGTCAACACGGGAGTGTTCAGGTAGCTGCACCCCTGAAACATAACTGTCAAGTTTTAGATTTAAAAATAAGGGATATTTTCCTACGTCCGATTAAAGGCGCCCCACCAGCCCAACGAAGGTTCAGTATCCCTTACATTTTAAGACAGGTTTACAAGAAATCTAAGATAACCACATGTGAACCATTAGACATTAGACCACAGACTACAATTAGATTATCAGAACCTACCTTTGTTGACACTGAAATTTTGTGGACATTCCTACATATGTCATTCTTTTAATACAGCCAAATGAATAACCCTTTTCTAGATATTTAAAAAAGTTAAGATTTCATGTCTTTTTTGGCATAAATGCACTCTTTTATATGATATATGTTTTATTTATTTAATGGATTTAAAATTGAACAAAGGGTGCACAAATTCTGCAAAATGACTGTTGGTGACCTAAAAATAGTATCATGAGCTTTTACTAAAAAGACATGGACCAGATATATTCCATCAGTAAAAATTAGTTCTAATGGGGTCTACATAATTAATACTTTTTAATTAATACTTCTTTCTGATCATTTCAGTTAATTTCGGTCCTCTCCACGTTTCACAAGCTGTAAATTTTTTAATTTTTAAAAGGTTTAATCTGTGTGTTTTTATTCGGAGACGAGTATTTTTAAGCAGCTATCAGAAAAATCTCCTCACAGTTTACATGATTAGCCTACCCTTACCTTTCTTTTAGAAAAATCTCCGTATATCCATATATGTTTTAACATCAGCTGCTCCGACTAGCTGCCTGAACTCACAGCGGGGGGCGGGGCGTCTTCCCCACACTGACCCTCATTTGCGCTTCGCAAAACCAGCAAGCTGATTGGCTGTTTCTCCTGAAAGGCGGGACTTTCTCCTTGAACCGGTACTACGATTGGTTAAGAGACACAGAGGGGTCAGTGCCCTGTCTCCTCAATAATAAAGTTTTTAAAATTTTATTATAATACGGGAAATTTACGGGAAAATACTAATACGGGAGGACGGCGGGAAAGAGGAGTAAAATACGGTAGTTTCCCGGCCAAAACGGGAGACTTGACAGGTATGCCCTGAAATAGCAATCAGCAAAAGTCAGAGTGCACCTGGCTTTTAAAGGGAATTGACACACTAATTGGTTTATTGCACGTTACCCCCAAAACACACCATTTTTAGCCGCTCAAGCTGTACTTTTCCCATTGTTACGATAGCAAAGACACACTGACAGGCCTTAAATCAAGCTCTACAGTGCACAGTGGTTGATGGCTCACCTAAAGATCGCTAAAATAGGGCCCACAGAGTACATATGTAAAGCTCAGCACTGGAAATATTTTAAGTACAGATGCACATCTATTTGACAGGAGCTCACCAGTGCCACTGATTGCAGCTGCTGTCAGAATTGATGATCGAATAAATATTCAGATACAGGAAATAAAAGCTTTTTGATTAAGCATTCCATCTCTCCACTCATCAATTAGAGGAATGGAATGTCAATTAACCCCCTTTATTTATTGAATTATGTCTCTCCCAGGAGTAATCCTCCCTTTTATGCAGCTCATTTGACTTTCATGAAATGTGTTCCATTCAGGCATGTGATTGGATAAGTTTTGTGTTCATTATTTACACGGGAACACAAAAGCGCAGCTTAATTAATGTACTGCAGCTTCGGAATGGGTGGGAAAGTGGGATTTTTTTGTAGCAGTTACTGTGCAGTCATTCGTATGTGTTGAGAAACGTGTGAATTTATGCTGCTGTGGTGTATTATTCCACTACACTACTTACACAAACACTCACTGACACCATTCTTTAATGTAATGTTATGTTTTAAGAGGCAGTGTTTATAATTATAAGTGCGTATAGTAGTAGTATATACATTCCTTAGGAGGGGAGTTTTACTCTTTTTGGCATAATTTTACACCTAAGGCTCTGTATATATCCCTACACTTAGGTTCTTTACTGTTATAACTGTAGCATTACTGTCATATCATTCATATTTATAACATGTACCAGATTATTCACAATAGCTCCTGCATATGGTTTATTATCTGAAAGAAAACTTTGGTCCCTATCGTACACCCCACCAACCATCTATTTTACACCTTGTGCCTGAGCCGTTAAAATAACGTGGGAGTTTAATAACAAATCTACAATGATGGGTGTGGTCTGTTGTGGTGGTGTAAAATACAGGTGCTCCACTGACTAAAATAAACATAGACAACAGTCAGTCATCAGAATCCATTCCTATAGGTGCTCCCAGCGCTCATACACTTCAGCGCACCCCTGCTCATTAAACACACACACTGCAGAGCACAACCCGACTTTTAACCCGACAATAAACAGAATAAAGAATAAAATAACATTATTGTTCCCTTAAATTATCTGATGTACCTTCACATCATGAACACGCAGGTCAGTATCCTTTGCTGAGACGCGCAAAAGTGGCGCTTTGTTAAGATATAAACGCGCCAAAGTCAGAGTGCACTTTCCTTTTAAAGAGAATGACAACTGACGCACTGATTTGGTTTATTTCATGTTACGCCCAAAACACACCCATGATTAATTAAGAGAATAAGTCCATGCTTTTTGCACGTTTCGAGCTGCGCAAGGCATGGTTTTTGCACCCTTACAATACCAAAGACACAGACACGCCCTAAATTCAGCTGTGTGATGTGAAATTGACTGGTACGGTATAGATAGCTAAAAAAAGGGTCCCTAAACAGGTTAAATATACCAGTAGATCTGCAGCTAATTATTTGGAAAACACTTTTTTTATGTTGACTATAAATTATAAAAATATATGGTCACGCATTATTATTATTATTATTATTATTATTATTAGTAGTAGTAGTAGTAGTAGTAGTAGTAGTATTGGGCATTTTAGGCAGAATTAGGTGTTTTAAAGGATGTGTAGAGATGTGGTGGTCCTCCAGACAGAAAGCTGAATAAATGATAAGATGAGAAGCTGCCAGTGTGGTGTAATTTTATTTTATTTATTATTTTGGTGAAGCCCTGTCCTCCGAGGCTCCCTCGCTGGCCGTGCCGAGGCAGAGCAGAAGCAGTTACTGCCACTCACCCTCACACGCTCATCCCTGCTGGCATGGATCTGTCTGCTGGCATCAGCCTGCTCCTCAATAACACTGAGCCAAAACTGTTTTGATTTGCTTTCACTCAGATTTAATAGTGAGATACTGTCTAGAGGTCAGTCTCTCTCTTTCCCTCTCTCTCTCTCTCTCTCTCTCTCTCTCATTCCTTCACACACTCTCTCTTTCTCATATTGCCAAAGCAACAACAGCAATAAAACAATAAAATAAAGTAACAATAACATACAATAACAAAATTATAAATATGGAGTGACACCAGAATCTAATAAAGATAGTGATAATATAATTATAAATGTACAAAAGGATGTTCATAAAACATATACATAATAGGCATGCACTGAATATTTGGCAACCATAAATATTAGGCAACCAAAAAGTTTCGTTCACTAAAAAAAACTATTTAAAATGAAAAGAAAAAACAAAACAAACAAACAAACAATTACTTATATATCTATACACACATTACTGTACTGAAAATGAAAAGAAAAATACACTAAAAGCAACATGAAGTGATTAGTGAGTTTTGGTGAGGTAGGTTGTCTGGGAGATAATATGAATGTGGTCCACCTAGGGTGAGGCTCAGCAATTACTCTCTCTCTTTCTCTTTTCTCTCTCTCTTGCTCTCTCTCTCTCTCTCTCTCTCGTCTCTCTCTCTCTCCCTCTTTCTCTTTCTCACATGCTGTCTCTTTCTCCATTTCTCTCACACTCTTCTTCTAGACCTCTCTGTCTCTCTCCCTCTCTCTCTGTCTCTCTCTCTCTCTCTCTCTCTCTCTCTCTTGCTCTCTCTCTCTCTCTCTCTCTCTCGTCTCTTTCTCTTTCTCACATGCTGTCTCTTTCTCCATTTCTCTCACACTCTTCTTCTAGACCTCTCTCTCTCTCTCCCTCTCTCTCTCTCTCTCCCTCTCTCTCTCTCTGTCTGTAGACAGCTCTGTTTCCTGCTCTGTGTGGTGATCAGGGTGTAAAATTAGAGTTGGCGTGGCCCCAGGGACGTCTGAAAAGCAACTAATCGCACATAATAACATATTGATCGGGGAGTAATTGTAGACTTTGTCAGCGGTTTGTTTGCTTCAATATTGAGGGCGGGCGTTTTTCGGATGGAGTTTTCACAGCTGTGAGGACTAAATGAATATTTGTCTCTGCTGCCTGCATTCTGCTTTGTGACAAGTGTACAACTGCATTTGCTGTTTGGTGTATGTGTGTGTTCATGTTCAATACACAGTTGTTCTATTACGTTAACTTATTTCTTTTTAATTGAATACTTTCATATAGTCACTGACACTATAGGAAAAAAATCAGAATACATATAATTGCTTCAAGTTTCTTGTGCTTTTATTGATGGAGAAATCTGTTTTGTCATTTTGCTCTGGCTTTCACAACACTTCTATACACTCTAAAATCTCTTTGCACAAAGATCTTGCTGATCATGAAAAAAGTCTCCACTTAGATTTAAGTAAGTAAATGATGTGGGGTTGATGCTGCAGTTGGTCTGCAGGTTTAGGTTCAGCAACAGTATGTGCTGAAAGAATGAGGTCAGCTGACTACCTGAATATACTGAATATAGACCCGATTATTCCATTAATGGATTTTTTCTTCCCTGATGGCACGGGTATATTCCAAGATGACAATGTCAGGATTCATGGGGCTGGAATTGTGAAAGAGTTCAGGGAGCATGAGATCATCATTTATCATTTTCACACATGGATTGAGAGAGAGTTCACCACAGAGTCCAGATCTTAACCTCATTGAGAATCTTTGGGATGTGCTGGATGGAGAAGAGCTGCTTTGTGCAGTGGTCAGACTCTACCATCATCAATGCTGCTGCAAGACCTTGGTGGAAAATTAATGCAACACTGGATTGAAATAAATCTTGTGACATTGCAGAAGCTTATCGAAACAATGCCACAGTGTGCAATCAAAGCTATAGGCTTTCTAAAGAAATATTAGAATCTGTGACCTTTATTTTTTGTTGGCGACATTTTTTTTTGGCCAGGCAGTTAATGTATTAATTAAATCAAATCGAATGTATTTATATAGCACTTTTTACAACTTATTTTGTCATGAAGCAGCTTTACAGAACAAAAAGTCAGACAAAACACTAAAAATATAACACAGAACTCGCAAAGAGTGCGGAGGCAAGGGAAATCTCCCTAGAGCTGGAGGAGAAAGAAACCTTAAACCTTGCAAGGACCAAAACTCTCATATAGGTAGGGACCATCCTACCACTGGTCAAACAGCTTTTAAATGAATATTTAAGTCCTTATGCATTCACACAGGCCTAATATATCCAGGTGTATAGCAACACAAGTAATGAAAGCAGTTAAGAGTTCATGTAAAAAAAAATTGATGCAATCAGTAGTGGAGAGTAAACAGCTAGTCCGAGGCATGGTGTAAAAACTGAATGGTGAGCAGCTGATCTGTGGTGGGTGATGGATGGGGAAGCCTCACTTTAGAAACTTCCATCAGTCTGGCTGGAAAAGGGACATGAGATCCTGAGGGTCCAACATCCATCTATAGAGGATGTAGAGGATGGTATGTTTTCTGTGAGAGTCACATGCAGCTTAAACGTGTGCAGCGAAACATATAATTTGTGTGTGTATGTGTGTGTGTGTGTTCACATCAAACAAGCTTTTTCTCATCATGCTAGAGGACCATAGAGGAATTTCTAATTGGATTCAGTCTCCGTGTGAGTGTGGGAGTGTGTGTGTGTTATCCCAGAATGCCGTTCTCTCTTGCTCCCTAGTCTTTTTTCCTCACCTCTCCACTTACAACTTCCAGAAGAAGCCCCTCGCAGACGCTGCAGCATAGCTTTGATCTGTGTCTCCTTTGTCTGCTATTTTTATTCACTGCTGCCCCCTCCCCACGCCCGCGAGTCACAGCAGACATTTCATGCCCGGCTGCTCTCTCTAATGCGCTCCTGTGAAGCGTTTCGGAGCTCTCTGTGTGTGGAAGGACTGGTGCGGCTCTCGCGCCGGAGCCCTGCACCCTCTCCTGCACGGCGTAATCAGACCCGGGCTGGGTGTGCCAGCATGCAGGTGGAATTCAGTTTAAACGGTGGATCAGATCTGATCCCTCACCTGTCGAGGTCTTTAATAGGGAGCAGCGTGGGTTCAGGACAGGGTTTAGAGGCACAGGTCGGGGGCGTGACGTCCTCTTTACTGAAGTGTAGGGAGTATGTGACTGATGCATTATCGTAACTAGCACAATGTGATTTTTTCTTCATCTGAAGTTTGGAAAAAAGTTTAAAAATTGCTTTGCTACCAAATATCTATGTTATGTTAAAAAAAATAGCATCCCTCTCTGTTTTTAAGAAACTCCTGAAGACTGAGCTCTTCAAAGAGCTCTTACTCTCCTAACACCTCTAACTAACTACCTTCCACTACCAGATCAGGAGAATCTCTCACTATCTTTAATAAACTCCTGAAGACAGAGCTCTTCAAAGAGCACTTACTCTCCTAACACCTCTAACTAACTACCTTCTACCACCAGATCAGGAGAATCTCTCACTATCTTTAAGAAACTCCTGAAGACTGAGCTCTTCAAAGAGCTCTTACTCTCCTACCACCTCTAACTAACTACCTTCCACTACCAGATCAGGAGAATCTCTCACTATCTTTAATAAACTCCTGAAGACAGAGCTCTTCAAAGAGCACTTACTCTCCTAACACCTCTAACAAACTAACTACTTCTAACCTCATTTCCTTCTTCCCTTCCCCCTTCACTCCTCTGTCTCATTATTTCCCTGTGACCTCCTTTAGGCCCTATCTAAAAATGTTTTTCCCCCTTCTTCTATTACTTTGGTACTTCACCATTGTAAGTCACTTTGGACAAAAGCATCTACCAAATATAATGTAATGTAATGTAATGTAATCATCATCTGCAAATATTAAACAATTGTCAATTAGAGCTGCAACGATTAGTCGATGTAATCGGCAATGTCGATTATTTAAATTTGTCGACCACAAATTTCTATGTCAATTAATTGTTTATTAGTGACAGTACCGCATTACACAAAATGTTGGGGACATAATCACAATGAGAGATGGGTAAATACAGGTTACACTCAACTTAGGCTGTGCCCAAACACAACAAATTACATATTTACTTACTAATTATCAGTATTTCCCACATTTAAACAACATCCAGACATTTAAATGCCCTTTAAATCTCATGTTCAGCTGTTTCTATCGTCTTTAGAGATGGAGGACATGACAGAAATAATCGTTGACTAATCAACTAATTAGTCGACTGCCAAAATAATCATTAGTTGCAGCCCTATTGTCAACATTCTGCAAAATTAAATCAATGTTCAGAGTGATGTGCTGTGTTCTATCTTTGCGAGGCTCCAAGATTTCAGTTCTGGTATTGTTGGTTCCTTTACTTCCATTGTCTTCTCAATCAATTAGTGTTAAACCCTTTATATTCAGCCAGTGGTGAAGGGCAGAAGAGCAACCATTGATGGACACTCATTAAGACACATTATCAAAACTTTTTAATCATCATAATTTATTGCAAGAAGGAACGTTCTAGTGAGCACTTTATTACTTATTCCCAGTCACGAATTGCAGCCAAAACTGCACTTTGTCTCTTTTTTGCTTCTTAGAGGGCACTTTAGTTATTCTTTTTTTTAGAGGCAGTTGTCCCCCCTGCCTCCTCCTTGAGTTAACCAGTGCCTTGAGCAGATATTTCTCAATATGTTTCTGATTTAGAGACCCAATAAGTGCTATTCACATCATCTGACTTCTTCAGTTACTCCTGTGTAGTTTTATAAATGTACAGTTCCGGTCAAAAGTTTGGACACATTTTCGCATTTTTCCTGCATTATAAATTAATGCTGAATTAACTCAGACTATGAAGGATCATATAAGGAATCATGTAAAAACTTAAACATGTTAAACAACCCAAAATACTCTGTGAAGCATTTAGGTGCTGATAAACTTATCCTGTGCTACAGAGGAATCTCTTGCTCTTCCTTTTTTGGGGCGGTCCTGATGAGAGCCAGTTTCATTACATTTTTTTTTTTTTTCAATTTGACTGACCCTTATTTTTGAAAGTATTTTTTTATTTACTTAGTTGAGTAGTTCTTGCTATAATCTGGATTAGAACATTACTTAAATAGAGCTATTCACTGTATACCTGTAACTCTACCTCTTCACTACTTTACAACTGATGCTCTCAAACACATTAAGAGACAAGAAATTCAAGTAATTAACTCTTAATGAGTTCAGCACAGCTGTTAACTGAAGCCTTAATTTCAGGAGACTCAACCTCATAAAGCTGACTGAAAAGATGATGTCTAAGATATGCAAAGCTGTCTAATCTAAGCAAAAGAAGATTTGAAGAATCTAAAATATAAATTATTATTTTTGCATTTTTAACACTTTTTTATTTACTAAATTATGTCATATGTTTTATTTTTAATATGGATGACTATTTTATTATTAATCTACAATGCAGAAAAAATAATGAAAAAAAAACACAAAATTTAAGTGTACAAACTTATGAGAGGTATTGTAAATGATCTCCAAGTCCTTGCCAAAACACCACTCTAATTGACAAACACTTATTTTTTTTTATACTCCCTGACCTTTATAAGACCCTAAGGATTACTATTTAATACATACAGTACATGCAAAGCAGTTCAAACTGACAAGCTGAGTTGTTTCTGAGTTATACCATTGTGGACAAAAAGTCAGAAACCACTGGAGGTTCTGCAGAGTTTAAGAGGATTATTCTTATTTTTAACCATTTTAATGACACTGTCTCTCCCCCTCCTGTTCTCTTCTCTGTCCACAGAGGCGTCTATCCTGAGCTACGACGGCAGTATGTACATGAAGGTGGTGATGCCCACAGTCATGCACACGGAGGCGGAGGACGTCTCCCTGCGCTTCATGTCTCAGAGAGCGTATGGGCTACTGATGGCCACCACCTCCCGCGACTCGGCCGACACCCTGCGGCTGGAGCTGGACGGCAGCCGCGTCAAGCTGACGGTCAACTTAGGTATCGTATACAAGCCCCTCCTCCTTCAGGATGCAGTGTGTCCTTTCTTTCTATGTGTCTCTCTCTATTTCTTTCTCTCTTTCTCTCTTTCTATCTGTCCTTCATTCTCTTCCTTTCCCCCCTCACGCCATGATTACACCGCATCATCGGTAAAGGCTAAACCTGGAGGTGTTTTTGTTTGTAATTTGTTTGTTATTTGTCTTAAGTGCATGGACTTCCAGACGAAAACTAACTGCATTCATTTGATCTTTGAAGAATTTGATGTTACAATTTTTTCAGTGCAGTATTTTTCTTTGTTTTTCACATTTCATGAACCTAACTCGTTGATCGTTGAAGTACTAATTGACATGTTTGGTCCATCTTTTGAAACTTTTTGACCTTGATCATTTTCATGGTTGTGAAGAACCAAAAAAAAGTATATATTTTTTTTGAGACAGTCACACCACTCGTCAACTTCAAACATTAAAAAAAAAAAGTACAGATTAATTATCAATATTATGAATATCCTGATGATTTTTAAACTTTGATTTTCTATAGCCCTACTACACTCATCATACAATAAGTGTTGTGACTTTCTACAGTAATTATCAATGTAACACTCTTTTTTCAACTTTTTCTCTAATTTTGTCTGTTTTTCAAACTCAATAATTCAGTATCTTTCCTCTCATAAGTCTCAGTTTCCGTCTCCATTTGTTTCCAGCTGTATTTCGTTGTATTCTGTTGGTTGGTATTATTGGTTCTTATCATTTCTCCTCTTAAAATTTGTCTTCTTTAAAGCATCTCTATTTCTCAGATACACATTCTCCATGCTTTGTCAAAAGATGGTATTCACCCCTTCAAAGGCCTTTAGCCTGCGGCCCGGTCGGCAAACAGCCCGATAACAGAGCGCTCAGTCTGACCTGCAGCTGGTAGCACGTCACCGTCCTCGACTTTTTACACTTTTATCCAAATCAGCGCCCATCTAAAATCCTTTAATAGCACTAAACTTGTCTAGCACTACTTAAGCCCAGCTGTACATGATCACACCGTCTATGTAGGCCTAAATGCAAGGCCTAGATACTCAAGACTCAAGAGTCAGATTTAGCTTAAATTGTGAAGAAACACTCGAAGCTGGACTGCTAGACTGGAGATTTTATTCTTATATACAACTTCTTTTGTACTTTTGTACTTAAGAAACAATAAATTAAATATAATGCTTAAAAAAAAACATGCATATCCTTCAGTCATTCCAAATTTACGTCTTGAATTTATTCAGCGTGTTATTCTAAGTACCCTAAGCAGATTTAAAACCACCGCAGCAATTTTCCTTTTATTTACAGTACATGCTTTCTTGTACATAGCTTCAGCTAGACGTAGACTTAAGCAAATTTCAAGCTGATTCTCTCAGTGTCGTATCGTGTCACTCTGGTCGGCTCACTCCGCTAGCTGCAATAGGAGGTACAGTGGCCACTGCATGGTGCTGGTGCTAATTGGATCGAGGCTGTTTGCTCCCACTTTTCTGTTGCGGTTGACGACACATGAACAAATCCAGCCAGACAGAGCCCAACCCAGATTAACAGAGGCCTATGAGCGCCCATCACTGGCTGAAAACATCATCCTGGATAAGTGCATCACAGCCAGGTTCCTGTAGAGAACATTCTCAGGGAGCAGAGCCAATGAAAACGGCTCTCTGCTCTTTATTTCCTTTAGATTTGATGGTCCAAAAAGATTAAAAAACGTATTCTGTCCAGGATTATTAAGAGTAAACATGGTGTAAAAGCTACAAACACAATCAAAGCTGCATTGCCCCTGCACCATCTTCTTGCTAAATATCAGACATATGAATTAATAGCCTGTTTAGTCAACAAGTTGGTGCGAAGACTTTGGGGCTTGCATTGAAATGTCAGACTGATAATGAAATGAGATGATAATAAAAACGAAAGACTAAAGATCTGGGTTGGAGAGTCTGTGTGGTTGGTAAACTAAAAGTGGCCATTTTATGAACCATGCAGAGATTTCACAATCTGCTCTATAAATCGAATTGGAATTGAAAGTGAATTTTTGGTTTAAAAGGTAAGTTAGATTAAAAAAGTAAGGTAAGTAAAGTCAATCTTGATAATTTGTATCTGCAAAATGATTGTTAGAATTGGCTTGATTTTGTAATAATTTTCAATTTTTTGACATACTAAGTTAAAGCAAATTTAAACAAATGACTATCATACGCTTGTACATAGAGTACAAGATCACCAATTAGCAGTTATGAAAAGTGTAAAATGGCCGCGTCTCTGCATGTGGACGTCCCCGGAAGGGTGGAATTATTGTTTTTGGATGTCTGCAGCTGTAACCTTGAAGGATGCAATTTCATCTGTCATTTATTCTTCCCCATCTAGACTGTATCAGGATTAACTGTAACTCCAGTAAGTTAACACAAGTTTCATTTTGTTTCTAATGATTCTCTTGTTAAAGGAAATGTATTGAGTCTCTTTGCTCTTTCCTGTAGTGCCAGAGTGTGCACTTGTTCTAAAGGTTGGATGATGAGTCTAAGGTTGCTGATACTAATGATTTTATCTAGTGGTGACTTAATAATCGTATTCTTTTACAAGGTATTTTTGCTTATATCAATAAATAAGGTACAAATAAGAACTTTTATTGTAAGTGGTCAGATTTTAATTTATTCCCATGGCTTTTTATTGTTAAAACATAGAAGTTATTCTTTTTCTCTTGCATATAAAGCAATATGCTTGGAAAGCAGGGAAGAGGATGTTGCTTAGGGCCATTGAATGTTCAGAAACAAGTATTTTTATTGTACGTACTGATCAGTACAATACTGCAAAAGACTAGAAAAACATATAGAAAAACAAATATGTTTGATATATTTGGTGGAGCTCAAATGGTAGCAGCTCAGTGCATATATCACTGCATGCAAACTGTACATGAACATATGTGTATATATAATACTTTTGCATGAAAAATGGTATTTATGGTATTGTGTATTAAATATAGTATTGTTTCAGGTGCAATAATATTTGTGTAGTTAAATCAATGAGAGTCGGATTAGGAAGTCACCACTTATTTTAACTGTTTTATACGCACTACTCCTCTTGTAAACAGAGCTTTCAGTATTCCAGAACCAGATGCACCTTTATATTCATCCAATTTACACAGCATTTTCTCCAGATTTAACACTAGCCATGTTGATTTAACACTGACTACATACAATAGAATAAATTGCTATTTATAGAAGCATGAATGTGGTAAAAGAAAAACTGTTATTTTTGTCAAATTTAGTGAGAAATGTAGTTGACGCTCTGTTTCAAGAAGAAGTGCCCAAGTGTTCACTCAGCAGACTCAGTCTGCATAAAGCCTGTTATCTATACCAGTGGTCTGGTCCCCACCCCTGGTCCTGGAGGACCCCCTGTCCTGCACATTTTAGAGGTTACCTGCTCTAACACACAACCTTTAACTCAGCAACAGATCAGAAGTGTCGGGAGCAGGGTGAGCACTAATATGCGCAGGGCAGAGGGTCCTCCAGGTCCATGGTTGGGAACTGATCTGTACTATACATGCTTTTTTCTTTGTGCTTAGAGTTCCACAAAGAAACATATGTTCATTCTGAGTGTTCTATTTCTTTTGTGTAAATATTCATGTAAAATCAACTGCTTTTACTCATAAACTGGCTTTGGGTACCCTCACTGAAGACATTTAGATGTTTTCTGCATACATCTGCAGCATACTTTCCTAAAAATTAAGTTGCTACAATGTGTTATTTGAGTAATGCTGAACAACAAGTAGAATTAAGAGATTTAACATCTCTACAGCCATTTACAGTATTTTTATGGCTGTTGCTGGGCAGGATGAGCATCTCTGAAATCTCAATTCCACCCCAATATGTCCACCACACATATGGGAGTGCAAACACACTAGAGAGCAGTGTAGATAAAATCAAATCATATCAAAAACAATATTTGAAAATCTGCATGCAATAACCAGACCATGCATAGGGTCCTATAGGTAGTATAGGGAGTAGCATAGGTACTTTAAGATAGTATAGGGTAGCATAATGTAAGTATATGGTGAGTATAAGGTAGTATGGAGACTATTGACTAATATAGGTAGTATAAATAGTATGTATGTAGAGTGTGTAGAGTGTGTAGAGTGTTGTAAGGAGTATAATGTAGTACAGGGAGTTCAGGGTAGTATAGGGAGTACATTGAAGTATGGGGGAGTTTAGGGTATAGGGAGGTACCTGGCGTATACTCTTGAGTATTGATTAGTATAAGGACTATGTTCCAGTATAGGGGGAGTATAGTGTGTATACTGTAGTATAAAGGAGTATAGGGCAGCATATGGAGTGCAAGGTAGTATATTGTAGTATTGAGAATATATGAAAGGGTAGTATAGGGTAGAATAAGGTAGTATAGGAAATGTAGGGGTAGTATAGAGCTTTATGAACTAATAAAGTGGCATTTTTAAAAGATTTTTCAAATGAAAAAATCCAAGTGTTAATTTAGTTCTTTTGTTTAAAAAAGTTCATTGTACAAAAGCCTCAATCCCTAAATCTAATGTCAGATGTTTCAATGTTTGAGCTCCACTCTTTCCCTTTATTACAGCTTCCGTTACTCTAAGGAGACTCACTGAGTTTACTTGCATGAATTTTACATTTTACATTTTACATAATACATTTTACTGGCAAATATGTAAATTATTATTATTATTTATAAATATATATTTATATATATATACATATATATATATATATATATATATATATATATATATATATATATATATATATATATATATGTATATATTATAGTTTGTACTACTCTCATACTGCTGTTGTGTTTGTCAATCAGCGAGCGAGGGATGGTAACAGCGTGAACACGAGGAGAGATCAGGAGAGCGTGTGCATCAGGGTGTACTAATCTGTAAATGGCTTGTATGACTTATGGAAATTTATATCAGTGTAATTGAAGTCTGTTAGTGAGCTGTGTGTGTTTATGCTGTCCGTAATTTGGCGGCCACTGGGATGTCATCATAAACTGTCTCCATCAATCACGCGGCGCGAGCGGGAGATAGCTTGTCATATCTGCCACCGTCGCCATGCTAGATTAGCCTCGCGTCCTTTACCTCCGTCAGATCCTAATTTCCATCTTTCAGATCAATGTAATTTCTGCACTGCTGTGATGGAATATCTTTTAATCAGGTTAATTAATTGTGCCTCAACATCACCCCCCCCCTCCAATCCCTCCACACACACACACACACACACACCTTCCCTGTGCTTACATACATACGCTCGCTACAGTGCCTACATACAGCTTCAAATCTCCTAAGACTTTATTAAATACAACACTTATTTGAAGTCTCGATAAATAAAGACTTCATAAAACATGTATCTTTCATGAGTATCATATTCATATAAAAAACAGATGTTTTAGAATGAGGTAAATGACATTGTATTAATAGAAGTGGTCTTAAAAATAAAGGTCATTACTTGATTAATACTGAAGTGCAACATTAGTGAGGTTAAGTAGCATATAAAGTGTAAAAGCCCTTTAAGATGTCCTACAATTTATACAGATTTGTTTATGTTAGCAGGCGTTATTTGTCATCAATCAATCAATCAATCAATCAATCAATCAACCTTTATTTTCACTTACTAATACATTGAGGGTGGCCACAGTTTGCACACACCTTAAACATATGGAGTTATTTATTAAACAAAAAGTATTAACAAAACAGAATATGTTTTATATTTTAGATTCTTCAAAGGATGACAGCTTTAAACATCCTGGCTGGATCTGGATTATTCTCAGTCAGATTTATGAGGTAGAGTCACCTGGAATTCAGGTTTTCAGTTAACAGCTGTGCTGAACTCGTCAAGAGTTAATTACTTGAATTTCTTGTCTCTTAATAAAGTGTTTGAGAGCATCAGTTGTAAAGTAGTGAAGAGGTAGAGTTACAGGTATACAGTGAATAGTGAATATTTGAATAATGCATAATGACAAGAACTACTCAACTAGTAAAGTAAAGAAAAAAATACTTTAATTCAAAAATGAAGGTCAATCAGTCTCAGTCTCAAAAACCATAAAAATGTTATGATGAAACTGGCTCTCATCAGAACTGCCCCAAGACTTATCATTTTGCACAGGATAAATTCCAGCTTTAAAAACAGCTCCACAGATAAATGCTTCACAGAGTATTTTGGTTTGTTTCACACTTTTAAGTTACTACATGATTTCTTATGTTTTCCTTCATCATCTGGGTTTACAGTTTATTAATTTGCAATGTAGGCAAAAAAGCAAAAAGAAAAAAATAAACATACCAACACGACATACTGTCCAGTAGTGAAGATTTACTAACTACAGTAACTAAAGTTGTGTTATTCTGTTTTTAACACTGTGATAAATCATAATTCACAGGGAGTAGGTATTAGAGAATATTGTTGGAGTATGTTGACTTGTAATTACTGGCATACAGCATTAACTTTCAACTTATTATGCTCTATAAATACATTAGTTAACTCTTATGGATATGTTCTAATGTCTCTAATGAAGTGGCCATCAGAAAAAGTGCTGCCTACTTTTCTACAGACTGTCTGTAAGCATGTTCTCTGTACGTCTGAGAGCTCTTTACTTGGAATCTGAGGTCGTTTATATAAGCATGAGCCAGAGAGCTATTTCTGAGTTCTAAATGACATGTATGATTATGTTTCTAGAATATACTGCACTTTCTGGCTGGTAATTTGTCACCATGGGTTACTTTTCAAAGACTCAATCATTCCTGAATTAGAACGTCCTTGCAGTGTCCATCTGAGCCGCTGAGTGAGTCAGTGTAAAGCAGTGCTGTGACTTTAACTGAGAGCTGGTTGTGAACAAATTGCTTAGTTTCAGATGTGAAATTACATTTAGAAGACGTAAAAAAGTTGGTTTGCAATCTGTGAACTTAGAAAAAATAAGTTTTGGAAATGTACTTTAACCTTATATCATGCACAGAATGATAAATCGTGTTTTAAATTATTCATCTTTGTAATGAACATGAATATTTCAGACATTTATCTGTTCTTTTTGCTCTGATTGAAGAAACGTTTCTCCGATCTAAATGAACTGTTATGTACTTAAATGCAATCAGAGCTGAAACCCTGTAACTGTGTAAACCATGCAAATAGTGTACAAATTTGGCAGCTTTCTTTTTACCAAGAAAGATTATTTTGTCAGTAAAGATTCAGCCCATTAGAACCCTCCCAATTAAATGTGTACAGTATTCATTCGCTGCGAGAACAGAAGAATACTAGGTTCTTCAGTGTGAACAGTGTTCACTGCTGCTGTGCAACACTCTCAGTTGAAGAGTATGATGTGATGTTTTGACGGTTCCACTAAAGCTTTGCTGAAAAGCACCACCGTTCTTATAAGCCCAAACAAAAATGATTCAAGAAACAGAGTTATTTTGGTGGAAAAGCACTAACAGGGATTAAGCCAAGTTCTGGACTACACACCATTTTGAATCAGAGGTGGAAAGTAATGAATTACATTTACTTAAGTTACTGTAATTGAGTAGATTTTTTGAGTAATTTGTTATTTTTAAAGTAGTTTTTAAAATAGGTAATGTCACTTTTACTCAAGTACATTTTGACACAAGTCATTTACTTTGCTACATTGGAAAACTCCCCATTACTGAGTAAAAAAATATATGCTGGGGGAAAAAAAACAATTGTCTGAATTAAAAAAAAATAAAAAATGGCACGGACGCTCGCGCGTGGAATAACGAGGCAATAACGTCCTCATGCAATACAAAATGTGCCCCGCAGGACAGAGCTGTCAGCTTTCAAAACGTCCACATCAAACCTGAGAAAGCATGTAGTTGTAAGTAATTTTATCATTAAACAATCTGCTTAAATGTTAAAAAAAAACATGTAAATAGCAGTTAAAGCACAGCAATGGCAAGTTAAAATATAATAATGAACTGTAAAACTATAAATTTCAGTTTATAGTCACCTATATTACCATAACTTTTTAATAGTAAAGAAAAAAAAAATGGTTCATAGAAACCTATGCCACTTGTTTTATGGGGTGGTCTGAACAAGTACTACCTGAAAGGTCCAAATTATTATGTGGAATAATAGTTCATTAAAAACAATTTAATTTATGATTTGTTTTTACTTTTTTACATCAAATAATTAAAAGCAACTATGTAACTTTTACTCAAAGTACATTTTAAATTGAATACTTTTTACTTTTACTCGAGTAGATTTTTAGATGGGTACTTTTACTTTTACTTGAGTACAATTTTAGCAAAGTTAAGGTACTTTTAGGTAATTACACCTTTTCTGTACTTTTTCCACCTCTGTTGTGAATTGAGACTTCCCATTAAAAGGATAATATAGTCCAGGATTATGCTTAACACCTGTTTCAAAAACTGATTTAACATGAATTGAAGTGTATTATTTATTTGAACAATAACAGGGAGACCTAAGCTGGCATGCTACAATTGAGGAAATACTTATTTGGAGGTATTTGGAGGACTGTATGTCCAGTAGGAAGACAATATGTCCAGAAGGTGGAATATATGACCAGTAGAAGCACTGCCTGTCAAGCAGAAGGACTATAAGTCTACTCAGTGTACAGTGTATGTGAACCATGTCCAGCAGGACAACAGTGCGTCCATAAGAGAACAGCGTGTGAAGTAAAAGAACAGTATGTTCTTCAAAAGTTTAAATAACTGTTTAAAAACCTTCCAATAGGATAACAGCAGTAGAACTGCGTGTCCAACTACAGGACTGTGTGCACATCCAGCAGGACAGCGTGTCGAATTGGAGGAAAATGTGTCCAATGGAAATATATTACTGCATATACAGCAAGAAAGCACTTCAAAACATTTGATTAAATGTAATTTATTAATATAAATTATTATTATTTTATTTGTTATATACAAATATACATTTGTTTTATTGTTTATTGTTGATAATATATATATATATATATATATATATATATATATATATATATATATATATGAAGAGTTTGGTTCCAAAACACTATAAATCCATTTTTATCAATTTGAGTAAAAAAGGGTTTTCTTTAGCGAGAAAGTGGTAGGCTGAAAACCAATGTTTTCTGTTTCAAACTATCAAATACCATACTAAGGTTAAAATAACACAAACAAATCAAATCAAGATTTTAATATTTAAAGATTTATTTAAAAAAATAATTCGTTTTTTCGCAAAACGCAATAAATCCATGCCAAGTTTTTTTTTTCAAAATGTCTTATATATCCTTTGGCATCAATAGATTTTTTTTTTACTAATAATGTGCAAAATACAATAATAAATAACAGTAAATTGTACATCTGAATATAATAGTTTAACCATTGGGCCTAAAAACACAAATTTCAAAACATTTCTTTTCGAAAAAGTGCAAAATTTCATTAAGGAACAAGACATTAACACTATAATATCAATAATATCCCCAAAAGCACGTTACACACAGTGTGTGTGTGTGTGCCTCATTTTCTTTAGCTTTTCACATACGAGACTTTTTTGATGGCTTTCTCTTTTTTCAATAACTGCTTCACGAACAGGCTCCTCTATACCATCAAACCCGTTCATTTTCGCGGACTTTTAGAGTGAAAAACGGAAATGAAAGTAGGCTACACGAAATACCGGCACGCTCGACAGGGCGCATGTTTACATTCTATAGCTCGTGGAATGCTGCCCTGTGATTGGATGAGTGGAGATGTGGCGTTCTGTATCATGTATTTGATTACCTTTTCTCTTGTCACACCGAACTTCCAGCTTGTCCAGCTATAGGAGTGAGTGGTATGTCAGAACCTCTTTATGAGTAAAAGCCATTTGATTTGATTTGCAGATGTATCAATTTAAGATCAGTCTTTCCCAAACTTGAAGTTTAGAAATTATAAATATCAGTATGTAGCAGTATTATAAACATTCCAGACAAATGTTTTTTCTCTGTACTATAATTAAATCATTTTGAATCAAACTTCTGCTTTCTGTTAATGGCATATATGTTATGATTTAGACCAAAAATATTACAAATTACATATTTTAATAAAATTTACAATGTTTTATCCTCATCTCTGAGTTTGGCATAAGATTATACATTATATTACAGCAATATAAATACAGAATATGCAGTTTTCTGCTGTAGAGACAGTAAAGAAAGCAAAGGTTTGATTGAGAGTGAAACGATTAAGAATGAAATTAACTTTTCACGACCGTCGTTCTCAGGCAAGGGACCAGAGACACTGTATGCTGGACAAAAACTCAATGACAATGAGTGGCATACGGTGCGGGTGATCCGGCGCGGTAAAAGCTACAAGCTCACAGTTGACGATGACGTAGCTGAAGGTACTTCCCTTGGATTTGAATCTGACAGACAACAGAGTTACACAGTTACATATATACCATAGTGTCTGAGTGAACTGTGTATATTAAGATTGCTTTTCATTTCAATTTAATAGCCATAGAAAATGGTATCAAAAACAGTGGTACTGTAGGGTTTAAAGGGCCCATATCAGATGTTTCCCATGTATAACAGTTGCGTGAATATACCAATATGGTCACATTTCTTTATATATACTCACTATATCCCTTTAAATTTTGACTGATACATTAATCTGTTGGATGATACATCAGAACTGGGGAGCAGGCACTTTCCTCAGTGTGTATCTAGTGATGCATTTGCAGCCATTTGACTTTTCCACTGCACGGTGTCTATACTAATGAGCTATTTTTCATTTAGTGGTACTTTTTTAGTATCTGTTCGATCATGGTGTCTGTCTTGGTGTATTAAAGGAGACACATGCTTGCCTCACCCTACTAGTTTCAGGAGCACTGCAAGTCTCAGGGCTCACAGCTCTAATGAGTGAATGGGTTAATTGGCCTCAGCTAAATTGGTTGGGAAAATATGGTAAAAACATTCAGTTGTCCTTGATATGGGCCCTTTAAAGAGGTTTAGACTTTTAACAGAACCATACATCCAGGCCAAGAACCATTTGGAGACCTTTCTTTTTATAGAGTGAGAGTAAATAGAGGTTTATCCAACAGGCTTAGCCGAAAATCCACATCATCATGATCTCCTAAAACCACAGAAAGTCATTAAAGTTAGAAAGAGCTCTTGGCTTTTGTGAAAAGTTACACAATGAGGTCTTTACTTGGATTCCACACTTAAATCATCTCAAGGTTTTTGGGCAATAAAGTTTGGAGTGACTCTGCTACATTGAAACTGCTTCAGCTTTATCATTAAAGCTGCAGTTTAAAGTCATTTGAAGGAATAGTATAGCTGCCTTTCTCTTCCCTTTCCCCCACGCCCCCCTCCCACCCCGCTCTGGTTACAGGTCAGATGGTGGGTGACCACACCCGGCTTGAGTTCCACAACATAGAGACGGGCGTGATGACCGAGCGGCGCTTCGTCTCGCACATCCCGTCCAGCTTCATCGGCCACCTGCAGAGCCTGAAGTTCAACGGCCTGCTGTACATCGACCTGTGCAAGAACGGCGACATCGACTACTGCGAGCTGAACGCACGGTTCGGGATGCGCTCCATCATCGCTGACCCTGTGACCTTTAAAGCCAAGAGCAGCTACCTGAGTCTGGCCACGCTGCAGGCCTACACATCTATGCACCTTTTCTTCCAGTTCAAAACCACTTCTGCGGATGGCATCATCCTCTTCAACAGCGGCGACGGGAACGACTTCATCGCTGTGGAACTGGTGAAAGGGTAAGGAAGTATGAAATTCCATGTGTTGAGTCCACCAATCACATTTCTCATTTGTACCCCTAAACCTGTGTCACAGGGGGTGGGAGGTGAGATGCAAAAGTTATTCATTATTGCCCATTATTATTGTCAGTATTGTCAGTTCTGTTAATTAATTGAATCCAATATATTCATCAGATAGGCCTCTCACAATAATTATGTATATGCTATCTACTTATCATACAGTATCAGCCTAAATGTTGTTTGCTGACCTCTGTATTGCCCATTTTGTTTACTTGGCCAACAACTGATATTTATTTAGGATATTTAAACTTTTCTAATCCCCTTTAATTTAGTATTTTAATGATCATTATCATTATCATTTAATTATCATTTTAAAATTGTGAGATTTCATTAACATTTTATCATAATTTTAGTGGCAAACATTTGGTGTTAAAATTACAGTAATATTATTAATCACATTAATTTCTATTAGTTTTATATTAGTTTTGTTAACAGACCTATTATTATAAGAAGCTTCTGCTAAATGGACCTGTTTACATATACTCAATTACATTTTTAATGATATAATGTATTGTATTAAAACCTGTATCATAGAAAATAATACAAAACTAATTTAATACCTATATTACTAGTAGACTTTTGCCCAATCACATTTCTCATTTGTACACCTACACTTGTGTCACAGGGGGTGGGAGGTGGGATGCAACAATCCTCTATTATCGCCCATCCTGTTCATTGCTTGGTGATTAAAAGCTGAAGTTATTCGCTAGTTTCTTGTTTAATTGTTTCATGTAGCTGTTACATTCTTTCACCTGAGGCTGCTGCAACGTTTAAGTGCTGAGATGTACTACTGGATATATTACTAATACTAGTAGTACGCTGCTAGTACTAATCGTCATTCACTAGTTTCTTGTTCAAAATTTTTCATTTCACCTTAAATGATGGAGCCGTCTCAGGTGAGAGAATGTGACTGCTACTTTATTTAAGGTGGAAAGCGGGAATTTAGCTATATTTAGTTACTGAGACATACTACTAGTAATTTTTGTAACTTTTTATGCTTGTTATAATGAAAAAATACACTTTAATAATACAATTAATACACTTTAAGTGTTTATTTGGTTGCTTGTGCGCAATCACGCAAATGTGAGGGGTACGGTTAAATGGTAGTGGCAGGGGGTGAAATGGGACTGGCCTTTGGTCTGGAAAGTCATGCATCATTTGAACTCTGTAAAGAGAGACTCTAAGCCACACCTCTTCATCTTTTACAGGTACATACATTATGTGTTTGACCTTGGCAATGGCCCAAACCTCATCAAGGGTAACAGTGACAGACCTCTGAATGATAACCAGTGGCATAACGTGGTCATCACCAGAGATAACAGCAACCTCCACACACTGAAAATAGACGCCAAGGCCGTGAGTCAGGTTGTCAATGGTGCCAAGAACCTGGACCTAAAAGGTAAGCAGATAGAATCTGTACAGCAGACATCATCCACTTCACTAAAGATCCTATTTGTGCTTCAGTTCACTTTGTACTTCCACTTAGCTGATCAGTAAAAAAATATCTAGAAGATGACTAACACAAACTGTGCGTCAACGGACTGGATATAGTGGGAAAGTGTGATGCTGCGTTGGGGATGTTTTTAATAAAGTGTCCAGTTATCTGAAGTCTCTAACAGCCATTAATAATACTCGGACCTTTCCACACTCTATCTGAATGATATGTATGTGTGAACATGAATGCCCATGTCAGTTGTACCAGACATTATCTGGACTTTTTCCTTCCAGCTCTCTTGTGAAAAGTCCAGGTAATGTCTAGAACTTTGCAGAAGGTGCGCCATGATGCTCATTGCTATCTTACACCTTGCTAGATCTTAGATTGTTCCAAAAAAATCTAGCCTGACCCAGCCCGAGCTCATGCACGTTCTGCCATTATGAGCTCGAGTCTGATTTAAACCTAACATTTTTTTAGTAAGTAGAGCGTTAAAACTGAGCTTTTTAAAAACATTTCCGGGCTGTTTGAATCAGCCAAATCTGTTCAGAATGATATTAAGTAACATTGCAACACTGAAGAAGCATAGACCTATTATTTATTAAGAACAGCTACACACAGTGCTGCAAGTCAAGTGCGAATTGCGAACAAGTGGAGGAGGATTATCACGCCATACCTTTATATAAAATAAAAATACCAATACTACATCACAGGCCATTTTCTTGAGCCTGACCTGAGGAAAGTGGTGGGAAATTTGTTCCAGGGCCCTAGTTCAAGTCGTGTATAGGTTTGGGCTCAGGCTCGGGTAGAGAATCTAAACTTTACACTCCGCTAAGTCTTTTTATTTTATTTTTGGCTTTCACCTGCGTTGTTTAAATAGCCGATGGGTGGTCTTGAAATGAGACCTGTTCAGGTAAATTTCAGGCTTATTGCTATCTTGGCAACAAAAAACACAGGTGCGGTATGTGCACTATGTGTACATTCTGGCTGTCATGCTAATTGAGAAATGTATCAGTATATGTAGAAACAAAATTTAACATTTATGTTGAATGTTAAAAGATTATGCTTTAGTTATGGTAGATCAGTCATGCTAATAATATAATTTGATTAAATTTGAAAATGTTACCAAACAGTGGTAACTCATTGTTTATTTATTTTTATTATTATTGATTTTTTTTAAGTAAAATTGTCAGAAAAAAGATGATGAATAAATTAATCTACCTCTGATCTGCCTGTGATCCTCTTCCGTGTAGGAGATCTCTACATCGCCGGTTTAGGACCGAACATGTACAACAGCCTTCCCAAACTCGTAGCCTCGAGGGAAGGCTTCAAGGGCTGCCTGGCATCAGTGGACCTGAACGGCCGCCTCCCCGACCTGATAAACGACGCTCTGTTCCGCAGTGGACAGATTGAGCGTGGATGTGAAGGTACACCCTCTTACAACTCCAGCTCCAGGAGCCCTTTCTTCCTCATGAATGCTAACAGTAGCTCCACCTCCATCTCACTGAGCCATCACTCCATCCTACTAACCCTGCTCGTTTCATCTCTCACCCAGCCGGCTGTCTGTTAGACCCATGATCTGTTGGGCTACTTCACTTGAGTCTCATTTATTTATTTATTTATATATATATATATATATATATATATATATATATATATATATATATAGGCCACATTGGTCATACAGTCAGCCAAGCTTACATTTCTACCCAGTAACCAAAAGGTGACATAATGAAATGATCTGTTCATGATCTTTTATTGTATTTTTGAAATAATATTTACCACTCTGCAGTATTCTAAGGCAAGTTGGAGCTCTGATAGGTCTTTAGTGTACTTGATTAGTTGATTAGTTGGTCCACAGAATGTATGGGTGGCTTGTTTTGAAGTTATTTATAAATTTATTATTTGGAGATTCACATACAACCTAAATTTTGCAGTAGAATAAATGACTATTGAAAAAAAGTAATTGTTTCAGATACAGTGGGGTCTAAAAGTCTCAATAAATAATTATGGCAAGCAAAATTAGGATAAATATTTATATTTAGCATTTTACACAATTTTAATATCAGAAATGATAGAAAATAGTTAAATTATAACATTATTAATTTAAAAAATAAATAACTGAGAGGGGCATTATTGTCAGTTCTGTTTTGAATGTCTTTTTCGATTCATTTTTGATCAATTGAATGTAATCTACTCATCAGCCTCTCACAATAATTATGTGTATGCTATCTACTTATCATACGGTATATGGCCTAAATAATGTTTGCTGACCTCAGTATTACACATTTCGTTTACATTTTGTGGCCAACAACTGATATTTATTTAGGATATTTAAATTTGTCTAATCTCAATGATTGAATATTTAAATAATGTAAGGTTTTTAGGTTAGATTTCTTTAATATATTATTATAATTTTAGTGGCAAAAAATGGGTGTTAAAATTATTTAATACAGTAATATCATTTATCACACATAATTCCTGTGACAATATATCACCAAATTATATTAGTTTTGGTAACAGACCTATTATTACAAGAAGCTTCTGCTAAATGAATCTGTCTACATTTACTCAATTTAATTTTGATTATTCAATGTATTATATAAAACATTTATCATAAAAAAAATAAAATTAAAAACTAATTAATACACATTTTACTAGTAGACTTTTGGACCCTACTGTACGTGATTGATTTCCTAAATGAGTTGTATTTTCATATGTAGCATATCTAATACACTTAATTAGTATTTAATATTTATTAATAAAAAAAAATGTTTTAAAAAGGTGAGTCCACTGTATCTTACTCTTGTGTAAGTTACTATTAAAGAAAGGTTCCTAGGATTTAAAATATTGGTTGGTACACTATATGGACAAAAGTATTGGGACACCTGCTCATTCATTGTTCAAAAATCATGTTTTGTCCAAAATCAAGAATATTAAAAAAATAAATAGTTTGTCCTGTTTTTGTTGAAGTAACTATACCCCACAGGCCCAT
The DNA here is from genome assembly GCF_023375975.1 of Astyanax mexicanus. NCBI lineage: Eukaryota > Metazoa > Chordata > Actinopteri > Characiformes > Acestrorhamphidae > Astyanax > Astyanax mexicanus. Next base: position 7,111,894 of record NC_064421.1, read on the forward strand.
GTCTGGCATTGGGACTAGACAAGCTGTGTGTGTGCATTTAGTTGCACATCTGTGTCAGCAAAAACTTTCTTTTCTTCCTTATGTGAAAGGCAAATCAACCAATACCTAATCATTTGAACTCCCCCCTATCACTAGTAATGCCCCAATGTAACACCAGGAAAGTAAGGATGAGCGCATGCCTCCTCCGATACATATGAAGTCAGACTCTGCCTTTTTTTCAAACTGCTGTCTATACAAAGGAAAGTGCTGCATTCCCACTTCTGATACATCAGCCAACAGACACCTGTGCATGCCAGCATTACAATGGGAGTGATGAGGGGAGAGAGCGTCATCTACTGTACCCACCCAGAGAGAGCATGCAAATTATGCTTGATTAAAATAACATTCAATGTGGTGTCCACAAACATTTGGACATAAAGTGTATTTTAAATGAACGGTTGCTGGATGATAAAATGAAAGCCACCACATTTAAAATCATATTGCAATCAGCATCACATCAGCCCCACCTGGTCATCCATTTGAATGTAAATTCATATCTATATATTATTTTCTGTATGAAATGCCAAACATTTGCATGAGATTCCCCAGCCTTTATAGTTTAATGCATATGAACTGATATACACTGATCATGTATATAAGTCATTTATTTATTTTTCAGTTTTCTGTGAATGCTACCTGTTTTGTTGATTTTTTTGTTGGTTTTGTTTACAATTTTCAATTTCCTCTGTTACTTTATATGGTTTTATTTTGTTTTGTTTTGTTTTTATTTATGTTTTGTTTTATTTTGGACAAAAATAATTTCTTCATCCATCATAAAATAAAATATTCATCATGTCTTCCTCATTTGTCAGGCATTTCAGTGTTGTCCTGTTGGAGGGCTTTTCAAAAGCCCTCCCTTTTGTCATGTTTTTGGTGTAATCATTTATTCGTTTTTTCAATAAAATCTTGTCACTCAACTTTGTTTTGTCTTTCGTTGTAGCCTTCTGAACTCCAAGAGTGTGTGTCCTGAATATATGTGTCTAAAATACACAGATAATAAGATAAAATATATATTTTTTAGTTATATGGATATAGTCTGCATAACCCTCCTGTTATGTTGCTTCTGTCAACTGACTTGTTTTAAAGTTTAAAAATACAGTATGTTGTTTTCTTTACCATCAGCAGTCATGCTCTCTCTGGGTGGGTAGATGGCGCTCTCTCCCCTCTTTACTCTCCCACCATTGTGAGGCTGACCAACACTGGTGTCTGTTGGCTGCTAAGGCCAAATCTGAGTTAAGATTACTACTTTTAGTACTCAAGTCCAAGTCGAGATCAAGACCAGAATGATAATAATGAAAATGAACAAAATAACAAATACAATAAAATGAATATATAATATATAATAAATATTCATTTAATTTAAAACAAAATATATTAAATATAATTTCTAATTTATGTAATTAATTAATTATGTTTTATTAATTAATGTCAAAATAGCCTTATGCTAATATTAGGGATTAACAATATTTTTCCAAACCAAATATTTACATTTTGTATATTGTATATATGTAATGGAGATTAGGCCTATGTTAATTAAAAAAAAACTTGTTTAATTAAATAATTAAGTAGGCCCTCTAAGACCACCCAAAATGTGCTCTGGGCACTACTGAGTGAGTCCTAAATGACTGGGCTCATGCGGAGCAAAATTCTAGTTTATTAACGTTATACTGGAAAATGTTCACATTTCTTATATAAGTATTTTAAACTAATTATAAGTATTTTAACCAAAGAAAATAGAAGCTAACGACTGAAAACTTAAATTACAAATAATCCCAAAGATATTCCTTTAATTAAAGAAAATAGAATAAAATATTTGATTAAAAAGTACTGATAAAATACATAAAGTATAAGTTTCCAGCATCAGCTCACAAACCTGGCATCACACGGTAGCAGTAATGCTAGCGTGTCTATTGCCCTAAACTAGTTTGCTGTTAAATAATTCAATACAGAGTGAAGTTTAATTTTTACTTTTTAGCAAAATACTTAATTCTACTGTCTTAAATTAAAGGAATATCATGATATTATTTATAATTTAAGTTTTTAGTTGTTTAGCTCCATTCACCCCATTCATTGAGGGCTCACTCGCTCACTCGCGGGCGTACTCTAGGGGTGTGCAGTGGTTTTGCAGTGCGCATGCTCGCTTTAACCTGCGTTGATTAGTGTTGATTGGTAACTGGCTCTGCAGCGCTTACAGTTTACAGCGGTTACAGGACCGGAGCTCGGCATTTCTACTGTTATTTAAAGAGTTTAAGGTGAGCTGTTTGTTATATTATGTATTTTTATGCGCTGTTTGTGTATTATAGCCTGTTTTTATTGTGTTTTGGTGAAGTGTTTGATCAGGTTAGTCCCTAATTAACCGCAAATTAAGCCGGAAAAACAAGCAGAAACTACTCAAAAACCCTGTTTACCCAACAACTCCAGATTTCTCGGATTTCCCTAATTTTCTAACTCATTTAATCAGTTTAATAACTAGCTGTAGTCAGCATTCTGACATTACTACAGTAAATTAACCTCAAATTGAGGCTAAAATCGCGGTAATAAGAGCTGGAGTTAGAGGTTTAATATTACACAGAAATTTAAATATTAACGGTCGTATTATCTCACCTAGCCACTTAGCTAGCTAACCTAACTAACTAGCTAAGTAGCTAAGTAGTGCGTAAATTTAGATGTAGGCTGTTTATAAAGTAGCTAAAAGTTTAGAATTACGCCTTCAAACTGTAAAGTTACACATACATTAGCTAGTATGCTTACAGGAGCTATTAGCTACTCACTACTGAATATTTACACCTTTCCTGAGCTCTGTGAAGCACTGTGCGTACAGTTTACAAAACACACATCATTAGTTATTATGAAAACAAAAAATAAACAGTAGCCAAATAAAAACAGACCCAAAGCTTCAAACTTTTCCTTATATTTGGTTGTAAAAAAAAAACGCCTTACCTTTTTTGAGACATTCTAAGAATGATATTTGATACTTGCAGTATTAACTTACATTGTTTGTGTAGTATAGCCTGTTTTTATTTTATTTTCTACTAAATGTAGGTTGGCTGGGTTGCCATTAACAGTTTTTCAAAACCAGTTTGGAGTGAACTTTGTGCCAAAGCATTTACGAAAATTAAAGAAAAAAAATAAAAATAAATAAATAAATAAAATCCGCAATCAAAATTTTAAGAATCAAAAGTAAAAAGTGTATGTTGCAGAATCAAAAGAGGAAAAAAAAGTTAACGTTACTTGAAAATTATTTCTGTTTGGTTTGTTTGAGCCTTTGCTTTTATTTTTGTGTTTTTGTGGATTTTGTTGCTAAAACCTTTTGTTTCTGGAATCTCTCGTTTGCTACTTCCTAATGTTTTTGCCTGAGTTTTGAGTTTTGGCACAGTTTTCACATAAGGATGGGGCTCATTAGAAGGCATTTTACTTGAAACAGGCAAATAAGAGATTACAGAAGCAAAAGTCTTTAACAGCAAAATCCACAAAAACACAAAAAGGAAAGACTGACAAAAAATAATAAAGTTACCAATTATATTTAAAAATATATTTTTGCTATATTTTTTTGCTTTTGCAACATAAACCTTATCCTTTTGCTTCTTAAAATTTTAATTGCAGATTTTACTTTTTGCGGAAAACCTTTAGCCCATAATTCGCTGCATACAGTTGGATCACACACATTAGCTTGTTTGGTAGGAGCTGTTACTTACTAGCTACAAAATTAAACATTTACACCATTCTTGAGTTGTGCAATGCACTGTGCAATTCCAACACTTAGTTTACTAAAACATATAATTAGTTGTTATTAAAACAAAACTAACAACAACAAACAACACTAAGTGGGGAAAAAAACAACACAAACACATTTTGCTTTTAGTTTATTCATGTAGTTGAACTTCTGAATTTAACATATTTGGGCTGCTCCTGTCTGATAAATTAATAAGTATAGGGTATATAGATTAATCTGAAAAAAAAAATATATATATATATATATATATATCTCATACACATTCTCTGTTTTTTGGGTTTAAGGGTGTATTTTAAAAAATACACAGGGGTTTTATTCGATACTTAAGGAAACACTTAAGGGGTTACAACAATTTTTCATAAGAAAACCCTTAAAACAAAACACGTAAGGCATTTTTTTTAACAAACTTGTCTTAAAGAAATAGTTAAGGACAATCTTAAGTTTTATGCAATCGAGCTCTGGGGATTACAGAGGCCAAATTCCATAAAAACCTAATTGTTTTCATAAGTTGGAGGCCACATTACAATTTAAAGAAATTATGTGGTAGGATTTTATAATTTTTTTAATCCTAGGGTTACCTTATAAACAGGTTAATCTATGACTGAAACTAACAACAATCTTATACAGCTTGTTCAGAGCTGATCTCAAAATACAATGCTGTTTATTAGGGTATTTATTTAGTCTTTTAATATATAAAAAATCCACTGACACATGCTGACTTTAAGGCTGTGGCAATCTCATGTTCTTGGACTTGAATACTAAAACATTATAATGTATCAGAGCTGCATTGATTGGCAGCAGTTTAAAAAGAGGCAGCATCTGTTTTTACATTTATCAAATGAGGCATGCGCTTGACCTTACCCTCCTAGTGTTGGGAGACTTAAGTTAGTCCTGATAGACTGGGGGGAAAAAAAAAACTTTTATTCACATAAATTTGACTTAATTGGATAATTTTTGTTGTTCCTTTCTGTTGAACATAACAGGAGGATTAATAGAGAGCCAGTCTAGACAGAAGTAGAAATGCACCAGTTTTATGACCTTTTTAAGTTTAAAATGTACATACATTTTGCATAACTTGCATGCATGTGTTTTATAGCTCATGGTTCACTACACTCTAGTAAATGTTCTCAGCTAGTAAACCTTTTTCTTTTATAGTATTTTTAGTTGTTTTGCATGTCTGTCATTGCATTGCATTTCTTGTGCAACATCAGCCACAGCACTGTGGTGAAACACATGACGTCTGTTACTGAAGGACGGCGAGACGGCGAGCAGTCGTGGTGCTCTCTGGGCCGAGCTAGTCTCTGCCTTAGCTCCAGTTTTTCCTGTTTTCTTGTTTCCACATGTATTTAAAGTGTTGTTAATATATTTCCATCGAAAGGCCCTGCTGCTAACGGCTAATCCACAATAGCCTTTCATCTGTTGCTCAGTTGCTTTTCACACATGACGTGAGCCTTTTGTGTGTCTTACATTTATCTCTCCTGCACAGCGTCGAAAAGCGAACGTGAGTAGGCATTTCTGTTCAGTGAGAGCATGAGAGAACATGTATGTGCACAATCTATAAAGGCTGAGGCCTCAAGAATGGCTCAGTATGGACTGATCTTGGCTGATTGGTATTGCGGTGAATGCGCACCATGTTGTAATGGGGCTTTTCATTCACTAGATGGCAATGATGCGCCACAGCTTAGGAAGGAGGGAGCTCAGCTTGGTTTTAAATAGTGGCGTTTGATGCTGAAAAGCTTTTCACTGCAAAAAGATTTCCTGTGGGCAAGTGAAATCGTCTTAAATTTAGTATACATATTGAATATAGATTTTTGTTATAATTTCTTGTTCTTTATTAAATAATATTAAAGATTAATTGAGTCTTTCCAATGAATAATCAGGTCTGTTTTGTGTCTTATTATAAGTTGTTATTTTAAGTACCATCATAATAAATAAGTATATATAATGTGTCTGTATAGTAGTCTAAAATGTGTCCAAATTAACTTATTACTTTAAATGATTATAGTGATTATATCAACTTTGGAAGGCCTTAATTAATGTTTCTTTTAATGTGTAATTATTGTGAACATTTTATATTTCTAGGCACTTTTAAAAGTGATTGTATTGGTGAAAAGTGTCAAAGTATTACAGCAAGAAACAAAACAATAGATTGAGACACTTTCACTAAATAAAATTACTTGAATCTTGTAAAAGTGTCTATTAATAATAATACAGTAATTCGTATTTTAGTAGTAGTATTATAGTAATATTATTTTAATATGTAATATGTATTTTACCTATTATTACTATTATTTTGAACTAGATTTAAGATGTTGTCACTTGCCAAAAAAATCATTGTTGCAGTGTAGGCTTAATAATAATCATAAAAGTGAATAATAAACGTAAAACTGAATGTTTTGATGTTTTTTTAGACCATAAAAGTCCCCTACCATGTCATCTGTAATAGCTCACCTCATAAAAAAAGTACTATAATGTAAATTCTATGTTTGCTTAAGCAATCTATTCAATATTTGTTAATAATTTTGTGCGTATATATGTGCACAAAATGTTTTCTGCTCAGTTTGCAGGTCTACACAGAGATAAAGCATTGACATTATTCTAAAATATTTGCTCAGTGGTTGCACATGTCCAAAAGCTTTTATTTTTAAACTAATCTTAATTACGCAGCTAATCCATGCTAATTCATATGCTCTTATGCAGCGATTCTTAGTCCTGGTCCTGGAGTATCACTTCCACTGCTTTTAACACACCATCAGAACTACTGAATAGTGAATCAGAGGTCTTTACCCCTGAGATCAGCTGGCTGTGAAGAAGCAGGAAAATTGCTGCAGCCATATTAGGAGTGACGGAACTGAAATATGAAGGATCCTCTACATTAAGAGCGCTCTAAGTTGATGTACAGAGCTGTCTTGGCCATCCAACCTGGCCTATAGCTTTATTTTTGCACATTGAGAAATAAGTACCAATGTTGTACCAGTGGTCACCGAACCTTGGTCTTAGATATCTACAGTACCTTCAAACAGGCTTTTAAGTTCATCCAAGTACCATTAACATTTCTATTGTCCGTCTCACACCTGGCATTAACTTGTGTTTTGGGTGAGCCAATTACAAAGACTTCAATTTTTTTTGAAAGAGATGATGCACTTAGTTTCACAAGTATCACCTTTATCCATTAGCTTGATATTGAAGCATGCTCAACTAAACCTTGTGGGTGGTAAACTGGTATGGTTAATATGGGCGTTGCTTTGCTGTCTGGGATGCATCAAGACACGTTGGTGTTCACACTACAATAATAATGTGGTCAAATGTGTCTCTGACAACCTCCAAGGTGATTTAAGTGATCGGAATACCATGCATCAACTAAATGCACTGTATACAGGTTGCATAGTTTATGCTGCCCACTTATGATCAGATTTAGGATGTATGTTAATGCCAGTTGTGAACTATGTTTCAACTTTTCAAACTAAGACGAAGCAGGTGTGAAAGGGGCTACGAAACATGGTCTTAACCACAGGCCCAACATTTGGTCCGATCAGTGGAAGCGATTCAATTCGTATCAACTGAATGATAGGTTGGCTCGTTTGCGAAAATACGTTTTAGAAGGATCAAATTTTCATGCTAATCACGGGACATTCCCATAAAATATTCTTGCTTTTTAAAATATAGAAGAAGAAAAATAATTGGTGTTGTGCTGAAAGCTGACTTCAAGTTACGCTATGGTATGGACGCAACACTTTCAGTTATTAATTAAACAAAAGGAATTTGAGGCTAATCTGCTGAGTGACTCACCTGCACTTTAGAGTTTAAAGTCAGATTCTGGTAGGGAGGCAGAATTCAACACAATTTGGCAACAAACTAATGCATAACCTTCTACAAACCACTAAGTATAGGGCGACTCAGTAAGTGAAGTCAAAACCAGAGTTCACTTCTTAACACATTCAGTAATGTGAGGTCTGGATTCTGGGGTGGCTAGTCCATTGTTCTGAGAACACCAGCAACTTCAGCAGTTCTATTTGTTTGTCTGTGTTCATTATCAGTAGCGATTCTTGGAGTTCTGTAAGAAGGTACTGCAGATATCCAGGAGCAGGGTTGGTGAACACTTAAACACTAGAACCACAGTTCCAAGGCAGTGGTACTCCAGGACTAGGACTGGGAACCATGGGTCTAATGCATTTCTGCATTATAAAAGACATTCACCAGCGCACTGCATTTTGTGTTCAACATCAACAGTAGACATATAGGACACCGTGTGTAGCTCCGCTTATCTATATGAGGAGCTTCCTACGATCTCCTTCCAGCCATTTAGTGTCAGCTCATTGTTACTGTTATTGTTCTTCTTATTTCTAATCCATAGTAGAGTAGATTTCTTGTGCAAACCCTTCCTAAGAATGGTAGTGCATGCCTGTTAGTAAAGCGGTCGCTTTATTAACGAGAGTCATTGACCACCTACTAACCTGTTTGTTCGATTGTTTTTTCGCTTTCCTGTTTCTTTTGCTAACAAAGTTGGTTTCATCAAAGCAGATCTACAAGGTAGAAGGTTCAATTCCATTCTGAGCTCGGCTGAAAGCTGCTCTGTGTAATGTCTCGTGTCAGTTTGATTATTTTTGATTTATTGACTGATTTATTTTCTCTAACACCTAACACCTAAAGAGGACCCTACTCACCTCACTATTACAATATCTTGGTATAAAATGGTTCACTTCTTGGTTCTTTCAAACTAGGGATGCACCGAAAACCTAAAAGTTTTTTTTTTTTTTTTTTTTTTCCCTTCTCCCGCATTTTTTTATTAAATTGAATAAATTAAATAGCCTAAATGTAGTTTGCAAGTTCTAATCATGGATTTTTTTCAGCAGCGTCATTCTGTTTACACGTTTAGCTAGCTATGTCAGCAGTGCTAGTCTAATCATACATTTAGTTTAGTTTACAGGCACTACTCAATTCACCTGAATTTAACTAATTTGAAATTTACACAGAAAATTATGCTGTTTTTCGGTTAACAAACAAATGCTAATACTTCTGTCCTATGTCTGTATAGCTTATATCTTATAACGGATAGATTGTGAGCATGTTGGTTAGTAAACTGATACCTAGGTTGATATCTAGAACACTTGATTTAATTTATATGACTGGAGTGCAAAAGCGAAGTCAGTTCTCTCCTTCTTTCTCTGCATTGTTACATAGAAGCACATTGCTGCCACTGCTGAAAACAATCCTTATATTAATGTAAATACATTAGTCATTATTCACTATAAATCAATGTTTGACTTTTTTTTTTTCTCATTTTCAGTCAAATATTTTTGGTTGCCAAATTTTAGGTGCATCCTTATTTTAAACATTGTTTCCTTCCTTGTCTCACCTGAGGCTGAAGTACAATCGATAGATAGAGTGATGTTCAAAGCCATTGTGGCAATACAAGAGCAATACGATACATAAATAAAACATTAGCCGTCCCATATATTTATGCCTCCTGATCTTGTTTTGCTGTATCGTGTCTTGTTCTCATTTTATGCTAATGCCGCTCATCCAAGAGAGTCGCTGCTCCAGACTGTCCCGGCTCGCGCTGGAAAATCCATTAAATAGCTCACCATGGGTCGCTCCTCAGCCGCTTTCAGTGGGAAAGAGGGGCCGTCTGATTGGGAATATGATTTGCAAACTAATTAAAAGGACAGTTGTGTCAATTCAGCTTCCAAATGCCAACCCACTTGGTCTTTAATCAGAATTCAAAGAGCGTCCCGCGTCTGCGTGCACTTTTAGCTGCAGCCTGTGTGATATTGACAGGCTCAATTAAAGTGGAGATTGTACAAAAGTGCATTCGGAGAAAGAAAAACAAGAGTGAGCGCGGGTAAACAAAACAACTTTGGAAGTGATCAGGAGAATAAGCCTTCGGCTGAGGCGTTTGGCTTGAAACAGAGCAGTCTGTTTATACCTCAGATAATGAGATATTTGACCTTAAGAATTGTGAGGTTATTGTTTTGTTATTTTTTTCATATTTCCAAGTCAAAAAGTTAAATTGAAAGCATAGTTTAGGAGCTTTCTTTCCTCAAAATATCGCTGGCGACTGATCCCTAATGGAAATGTCTTTGCATAAGTTCAGTACATCTAGTATTTTATTAGGGGATGCAACAATTCACACGATTCACAATTCATAATTAGTTCAGAACAGTGCATCAGATTGATATGTTATTGAGATACAGCAAACAATTAGGAGTTCCACAAAATGTGCCTTTTCTTGATAATGATAAAATGTATATTTTCCCTTTTATTAGAACAGCTAACTACACAAAAATAGCAATAATATTAGAAATTCTTGGCTTATCGTAACATCCCTGCTGATAAATCCTGCTCAAGGCCAGATTTTGTTCATTTCATAACGTCAAAGCTGGCCTTTGATGGACAAGGTCATTGCTAAGCTGATCATTCAGGCAAAAACATACCCTATACTGGTTAACCACTTCTTGACCTGCATGAGGTATGTTGCACTTAATACAGACTGATCACTCAGCCAAACTAAACTGGATGACCAATTGGTCATGCTGGTTGTCCAGCTTGGTAATGCTGGTCATAATGGTAGACAGGTAGACAAGCTTTTAGACCAACTTAACCACCATACTCACTCAAAAACTATCCTGTGCTAGTCAAGAGCTGGCCTAGCTGGATTTTTCAACAGGGACAGGGAATTTAGATATATTTACATAATATCATAGCCAAAAATGCAAAAAAGTGTCCTATATTAGGCTCATTTAATCAATTTTTTTTCTTCAGTCTGTTGAACGTGGTGTTCAATACATGAACAGATTGAGTCAAGACAAGTTATCAATACTGTTAATCTTTTACAAATGAATGAATTCCATTAATTGAGCCTGTCCAATGAATAACTGTATGTAAACCGTTTGTCCACATTTTGTGCTGACTCTTTTGGGATAAATCAGTTATTATTATTATTTTTTTTAACTGTTTCTTACTATACTGTAGTTATACTTTATGGTAACTTTACTGTAGATATGACTGTGTATAAATAGCTTTTCTATAATTATTGTATCATAAGTGCCATAAGTTTAGTTTTGTGATGTAAAAATGTTGTCCAAATGAAATAAATAAGTATATGAATAACTGATTTCTCCCAAAAGGAAGAAAATGGTTGATGTATGGTTTTTCATTAGAAGGGCTCAATTATAAAGAGTAAATGTACACTTTTTGAGGGGTGAATCATTTTATATTGTAATATATAACCTTCATTTTTAACACACTAAGCATTACACAAGAACTGCACTTTTGGTCTTTTTGAGTTCTCCTCATTTGTGCGTGTTTAACCCCTATTAACACAAATGTCTTGCTTAAGAAAACTGCACTTAACCAGCGTTACTCTTGCGAATACCCATTCCCACGTGGTCATTTCCTGAGGGAATGCGCTGCCTCTCCCTACTGCTGTTAACTTGGGTTGCCATATGTTTGCCCCCCTCTCCCCTACCCCTCAAACCCCCCTTACCCCAACCCCTCGCATTCCCTCTCATGGAAGACAAAGTGTGTCGAAAAGCACACAGCGTGTTTGAAACATGCTGAAGGTTACACACACGGCTGCTGTGTAGACACTGCTCTTCATTTAGACGTTGATAACAAAAAGTACATACTGGAATATGTACAGACTTTTGCTATTAAATGTTGTTTTCTGACCTCTGCGTGTGTCTCTACGTGGTTTCGGCCTCTGTATGAACCCACCTGGATGAAGCCACTTGGAGAATGTCTGAAGCACTGTGCTTTGTCTGTGTAGCACCGTTACTGTACTCTGTATCTGACTAAAACCACAGAGAATGCCACGGCCCAGTGTGTCCAATAACGTTTTTTGGGGTTTATCGAGTACCACTACTAACCTGACTGCATGCCCACTGAAGTGCACACCTGCATGGCACCTAACGCCCCTCCTCCGGCTCTGCTCTAGTGTTACATCCCTGTGCTCTGCCGTCGTAGGTCCTAGCACTACATGCCAGGAGGACTCCTGCGCCAACATGGGCATCTGCATCCAGCAGTGGGAGAACTATACCTGCGACTGCTCCATGACCTCCTACACCGGCACTCAGTGCAATGACCGTAAGTCAATCACCTTACCTTCTTCTTACCTGTATGACTCCTTTCACCCACATCATGCACACACATCCACATGTATTGCACATATATTTTGATTATGAAGACATTTCTAGACATTTCTAGATCTGATGTATAGGCATATGGGTTATTTCAGTGCATATCAGATGTACATTACATATATTGACATAAATATCAGACAGTAACATATTACACATACATGTTAAAATATTTATATGTTTGTATGCATTATTTTCTAAATTTAAATACTAAGACAATGCACATAAGATATTTCTAATGTAAACAGACAACATATGCTGACAAAATAGTTATTGCACAAATATATATTTAGCTAAAACAATAATCTCAAAATGTGTAAAATGTATATTTGTATATTTTTTCCATATGGTGTTTGAATTATTTAAGTTATACAATTATATCAAATGTAGTCTCCCACATCATATACTGACAAAAAAAAACGCTTGCATTGTAAGTATACACGATTGTATTTCATGTAACACATTACATCTTCATGACAAATAAAACCAATTTTATTATTTTAAAAATATATTTGTTACACATTTAATACATCAGATATACTGACACGCAATGCACATATATTTTGAATATAAGGAAATGCAGTGTATGCAGTATCATATTTTGACCTGTATTATATTACTTCACATATATGGACATTGATGTTGATCTTAAGTCTCGTTAAGTCTTGTGGTGAGTTATTTGGAAATGAAAATCTAGAACAAGGCATTTTAGCTTTTGTAGACGTTATACATTACATATATTCACATACAGTATGTTGTAACAAATCACAAGTACATTAACATAATGAAACATATAACTTGAATATTAGGACATCCTGTACATGTAGCATAAAGTCATGAAACCCATGTGCATTCAAACATAAAGTGTATTGACATAAATTGCAGAATTTATTGCTCTTATTATTTTATCCCATATAGAATTTCAGTTTTTGAGGCTAAGATATATATTGTTGCATTTACCCAACTATTAATTTATTTGGATGCAAAAGTATGGCACTTGTATACAGACAACAACCCACATATACATACGTGAAATAGAAATAGTCAGTGGTTGCAAACATATTGAAAAACTCTGACAGAACACACACACACACACACACACACACACACAGAGGTGCTGAAGAACTGCTGGGAGGCCTCTAAAGGTAAGTGCTGCTGGATTGTTGATGTTATGTCTGAAAATGTATATTTACCAAGAATGCCTCAGCAACAATTTCACCTGTGAATTGAGCAGAGAAATATAGACACTCTGCTTGGAATCTCAGCTGTGTTGGTGTTTGAAAGTGGTGTAATGATATTAATACAGCTATAAGTATCACACAGTGAAAGTGTGTGTTAATTAAAGAGTCACAGAAGTGAAATCAGAATATATTTCAGAACACAAATGCCTTTTAGGGCTCTTTCTGGACCGGCCTTCAGAACCGTTCTTAAATAATTCACTCTCAGAGACCTGTGGAACTTCTTAAGGGTTTTAAGAGCAAATAAAGCATTGTTCAAGAGTTTACAATCACTGTTAATAAGGATACGAATTGAATTAGTAAACTATTTTACAATATAGGCCTATATCTATATACATGAAGCACTGTTGTACTTAAAGGTATGGTTAATTAAATAAACAGCCAATAATTTACACAAATTATTCTCTTATCCTCTTAGTTTTATTTTAACAGAAGTCTGGGCCACCCTAAACTATTTTAGATCATTTAGGCCAGACCAAAAAAAAAAAAAGAGCTTTTCAAAAAACGTCTAGGACGAGATTTTAGAACTTTTCGATGCTAGTGGGGCCGTGTGGACAGTGTAAAAGCAGCTTTATGATAAAGCTGACTCTACACAGTGAATCTGCATGTGTCTCTTTTTTTTTTTTTTTTTTTTTTTTTTTTTTTTTTTTACATTAGCTTAGCTATTTTAGAATGAGCCTTCAACCGGAGACTCCTGTTATTCTCCAGTACAATTGTTATGTTTCATAGTTACTGACCGCCAGGGCGGTGCTTAATGTGAATGTATTCCCTGCCGTGCCCACGGCGAACCGAGAGTTGTATACCAACGAAGTCACTACACGTGACACAGCGTGTGACGCAAGCGGGGTATAAATGCCCCCTGGCACTCGCTGCTCCTCCTCTTTTTCTTCTCGCCCAGAACCGATTGAGCGCAGCTCGCTTCAGAGCTCGGATCTCTAGAGCTGTTTTTTTCATCATCTTTTTCTTCTCTTTTTTCTTCTCCTATTTTGGATTACTCGTCGCCAGTACCCACACGAAGCTTGGGGCTCCAAGCTTTGGGTTATTGTGCTTTTCCCGTCGAAGCTCGAAACCAGTGAGGACTCCCACCGTAGTTCTAACCTAGCTTCAGTACCTGTCCGCTGCCTCAGCTATCGTGCGCTCGGTACACCGAGTTCACTTAAACCGCAGCGAAGCGCTCGGCGCCGGGATTAGCCTCAGCTAACGCCTCCACGAGCGGCTATCTACACTGTGGTGTCTTCGCCGGAGCAGACACGGTGAGTACTCTCTCCTTAGCTCTACTAGCGTTACGCCTCGCGAGCTATCTGCCCTAGCTAGCTAGTGCTCGGTACACCGAGTTCATTTAGCCGGCTACGAATCGCTCGACGCCGCAGTTAGCCAGAGGCTAGCGGCCCCCACGAGTAGCTATCAGCCGAGTAGCTATCGCCGGAGCCTGACACGGTGAGTACTCTCAACCGTAGCTCTAACTAGCGTAAACTCCTCGTGAGCTATCTGCTTCAGCTAGCTGGTGCTCGGTACACCGAGTGACTTAGCGGGCAGCGAGGCGCTCGACGCCCGAAGCGAACCAGCGGCCTACCTAGCGCTGCTATGCTATCCTCGATTAGCTGCATGCACTGCCAGGCCGTCCTGGAGCCCGACGACGGACACTGACTGTGCCCGTCGTGCCTGGGCTTGGACCATCTGCGCGAAGCGCTCACAGGCCCATGCATCGACTGCGCGATGATTCCCATGGCTATCCGCCACGAGCGGCTAGCGGGCCTGGAAGCACGAAGCGAGGCATCCCTCCCCGCGACAACGCCCAAGGCTCGGGGAAAACGGAGAGCGGATAGCTCGTTAGAGCCACCGCGGAAAAAGAAAGGCTATGGAGCTCTCTCTAACCGTGTGGACTCGGTTGTATCGGAGTTACACCAGCTAAAGAACCTGATCTTAGCTATGAACAGCCAGACACAGGTCCGAGCAGATGAGAGCCCCTCGGTCGAGTTTAAAGAGTCTGTTTCGCCAAGGCGGGAGGCTGAGTTTGACGTTCTCTCAACGGCTGCCTCCAACGCGAACTTTACGCAAGGGTCGGCTCTCGAGCACGAGATGGAGTTCGGATCTTTTCCGACCGATAGTTCTCCTGCACCCCCACACTCCCTGTCTTCGGATGGAGCCAAGGGAAGTGAGGACACACACCCCGCAGCCTCTCGCAGGGCTTCAGTGGAAGAGACACTTAAGTTAGCCTTAGCTAGGCTAGGCCTGGATACACCAGCAGCAGGGAGCGTACGTTCTAACGCGCTGTTTAAACGCCTAGAAGCGGGTGCTTTTGCGGTGCCGCCTTGTCAGGACTTCGTGTCTGAATTCTCGGCTGCCTTTCAGAGCGAAAAAGCAGGTCGGCCGACGGAGACGGCGCGCTTGCTAGCATCCATGGCCGGGGCGGCTGACTATGGACTGGCCTCCATGCCTGTGATCGACCCCTGTGTGGCTTCCACGGTGGTTTCGCCAGACGAAGCGCTACGGCCGGAACCTCGCTGCCCGAGCGCGGAGTGTAGGCGCACGGACGAGCTGGTTGTTAAAATGCACAACTCAGCGACACGGATAGGGAGACTGCTGAATTCCCTCTGCATCCTGCTCATTGCGCTGCAGAATTCCCCCGCATCCACGGAGGACTCAAATAGCTCGGAGGAGCTTCTGAATCTAGCCCTCTTGACCGCGGGTTACATGACCCACGATACTGGTCGGCTCGTCGCTACGAGCCTGCATGCTCGGCGCCAGGTGTGGCTGGCCCAATCCTCTCTGCCCGAACCTTGCCGAGCTACGCTACGGTCCGTGCCTCTCAAACCCGGGTCTCTCTTCGGACCAGCAGCCAAGGAAGCCCTGGAACGGCGATCCTCCCTGACGGAGGCTCGAAAGCTGCATAATACCGGGCAACCACAGAGTTTTCGTCGCCCACTACAGCGGGCTCGAGGACACGATAGAGAGAGGCGACCCCCCCACCCTTCCAAGCCGCGCGCAGCTGCCGCTGCTGACCGCCGCTGACATGCTACGGCTGGTGACGCTGTTGCTCTCACCATCACATTTGGCCTACTGGACAAAGATGATCTCAGACCCGTGGGCTCTGAGCACCATGACAGTGGGTTACAGACTGCAGTTTCGCCGCCGGCCACCAGTATGTTCTCGCCCTACGGTGACCAAAGTTCGGGATCCCGTTCGGGCTGCAAGCCTCTCCCAGGAGATAAGCTCCCTGCTGGCCAGAGGAGCCATAGAGTTAGTAGACCCTCAAGTTCACCCCGAAGGGTTCTACTCCATTTATTTTGTTGTTCCGAAGAAAGACGGCGGCTTGAGACCGATCTTAGATCTCCGTCGCCTGAACAAATTTTTGAAAGTTCTTCCGTTCCGGATGTTACACACCGCGACTGTTCTCCACGCGGTTTCCGAAGCGGAGTGGTTCACCCTAGTGGATCTCAAAGACGCCTACTTTCACGTTCCAATCGTTCCAGAACAGACAGTTTCTCAGGTTCGCCTTCCGAGACAGGGTATTCCAGTTCAGAGTGCTACCGTTCGGCCTTTCACTGGCACCAAGGGTGTTCACGAGATGTATGCGGGCGGCCCTGTCCCCCCTTATGGCTCAGGGGCTGAAAATCTTGCCCTATCTAGACGACTGGCTGCTGTGTGCCCCCTCGGAGCAGAGGGCTCACACAGACACACTCAGATTACTGCAGCACACGCAAGCGCTGGGGCTCGCGGTGAACTGGAACAAGAGTGTCTTAATTCCTGCTCAGTCCATAACCTTTTTAGGCATGGTCTTGGATTCACGTCGCATGTTGGCCGCCCTGCCTTCAGATCGCGCTGCGGCTATACTATTGGCCATTCACAGCCTCAGGTGGGGCGCCAAGGTGCAGTATGTGAGGCTTTTGCGACTACAAGGTCTTCTCACCGCCGCTGCGCAGGTGGTGGCACTGGGGAAGCTCCACATCCGACCATTTCAAATGTGGCTCATCAGTCTGAAACTGGATGCGGCACGGCACAGGCACACACGCGTTCGCATTACCAGCGATTGCTTGGCTGCCCTCGATGTCTGGAACTCTACTCCGCGGCAGACATGTCTTGGTGAGATCGGACAATGTGTCAGCAGTCTATCATGTAAACCACTTCGGCGGAACACGGTCCTGCAGGCTATTAATGCTGGCACAAGAACTCTGGACGTGGGTTCACCCCAGAGTGTTATCTCTGAGAGCATCTCATGTGGCAGGCGCCACCAATGTCACGGCGGATGCGCTATCTCGCCGTTCTCTTCACCCAGGACGATGGAAGCTGCACCCACGTGTGGTACAGCTGGTGTGGGAACGGTTCGGGGAGGCTCGAGTAGACCTCTTTGCCTCTCCAGACACGACACACTGCCCTCTCTGGTTTTCGGAGATGGCACTATACAGCCCATTGGGCCAGGATGCCCTGGCTCACAGCTGGCCGAGAACTCTGCTCTATGCCTTTCCCCCTTTGCCTCTGATTCCGGCTGTATTGATAGAATAGATAATTATAATTATATATAAATTAGATATTTTTACTTATTTACTTATATTTATATATCTATTCCTCCCCCACACCACTGCACCTTGTTTTTGTCTCATGTATGTCTATTTGTGTCCCTGCTGTATTGTACACATAGTGTCTCCCATTCTCCTTTATTATATCTATTATCTGTACTTGCTGTAAAATTGGGAAGGAGAGTAATGTAATTTCAATTCTCTGTATGTCCTGTACATATGCAGTATTGACAATAAAACTACTTGACTTGACTTGACTTGACTTGACTATTGGACAGAGTACGCCTGGAACAACATCGGGTCCTCTTGGTAGCCCCGAAGTGGCCATATCAAACATGGTTTCCAACGCTGCTGTCATTACTCCATGGGGTTCCATGGGAACTTCCATGTCGAGCAGACCTGCTTTCACAGCTGAACGGACAGGTGTGGCACCCACGTCCGGAGCAACTCCGGCTGTGGCTGTGGCCCTTAGGCCCACCAGCACATTAGACTCGTGCACGGTCCAGGTCAGACGCACGATCGATAATGCTAGAGCTCCTTCTACGCGGGCTCTATACGAGGGCAGGTGGAAGGCTTTTGAAGCTTGGTGTATTAACCAAGGTGTGGTACCACACCTCTGTACACTACAGACTGTCTTTTCCTTTCTCCAGACGCTACTGGAGGAAGGCAGAGCCGCTTCGACGCTCAGGGTATACGTGGCGGCCTTAGCCTGTCACGTGATGCCGGCGGACGGCACTTCCTTGGGCTCTCATAAGCTTGTGACTGCTTTTTTGAAGGGAGCTAAGAGACTGGCTCCCCCTCGTAAGCCGCGGTATCCCCCCTGGGATCTTCCGCTAGTCTTGAATGCTCTCTGCAAGGCTCCTTTTGAACCGCTAGAGCGGGCAGAGCTGAAATGGATCTCTCTAAAGGCTGCTTTCCTGTTGGCTGTTTGCACAGCAAAGCGGAGCTGTGAGCTGCATGCACTGTCTATCAGCCCCCTGTGCTTACAGTGGGGCTTGGATGATTGCAGTGTGAAACTGAGGCCGAACGCTGCGTTTCTGCCTAAGGTGTTGAATCCTGCTTTTGTGAACCAAACCATTGATCTTCCAGCCTATGTGAACGATTCTGATACCAGGAGGCTAAAGTTATGCCCTGTAAGAGCTCTACGGGCATATGTTTCAGGTACGACGGCTGTTCGTCAAACGGACCAGCTGTTTGTATGTTTTTCTGCTGCGAAGTGGGGAAACCACTTTCGAAGCAGCGGCTATCCCACTGGCTTGTGGAGGTTATTCAGGGGGCCTACAGGGCTGCAGATCGCCCTTTGCCTGCCCCGACTACAGGACATTCTGTTAGAGGCGTCGCCACATCTTGGGCTGCGCTTCAAGGAGTGTCTCTACTAGAGATTTGTGCAGCGGCCACATGGTCGTCACCATGCACCTTCTCTCGTTACTACAGTGTGAACGTGGCAGCCGCCGAGGGCTTATCTACGGCGGTTCTGTCTGGAATCTCCTCGTGACATCGCTGGTATGCATCATCCACATTAAGCACCGCCCTGGCGGTCAGTAACTATGAAACATAACGCTAGTTACGTATGTAACTGTGGTTATGTGAATAGTGGATGACCGCCAGGGTTCTTGGTCACTTGGATTGCGAGAAGAACCAAGTTTTGAGGAGGAGCAGCGAGTGCCAGGGGGCATTTATACCCCGCTTGCGTCACACGCTGTGTCACGTGTAGTGACTTCGTTGGTATACAACTCTCGGTTCGCCGTGGGCACGGCAGGGAATACATTCACATTAAGCACCGCCCTGGCGGTCATCCACTATTCACTTAACCACAGTTACATACGTAACTAGCGTTAGTTCTCTTTTTTGATGTGTGTTCTGATGGATATTTTTATATTTGTAGGAGGTATAATAGCCTCAGCCCTCTATTGGGCTGGCATGCTTCAGCATTTTTGAGTGCTATTGTGTTTCTGTGTTTGGACTGAGAGATTTTCCAAAAATGCTGTTGGTGTGGGGACACATTGTAAAAAAATTCTGACAAAACATGTTTTTTTTAAAACATCCGGACAGGGTAACATTTGGCAGTACTTGTTACCTCTTTATCCGAGTACATTTAAATAAATAAAGATGCTGCAAGGGTTTATTTAAGAGATGACATTTAAGAACCATTTTCGGTTCCCAAGTACCATTTTTGTTAAAGATCTGTGAAGGTTTGGTAGAAGTTCCTCTGCAAAACACAAAAAGCAAAAAATACATTTAAAAATGTACTCTACTCAAGGAACTTAAGGAAAAAAAAAATAACCTTATGTTTTTACATTTGCCTCCTTTAAAATGAATTATCAGAATTTTTTTTAATTTAATTTATCATGAAATACAATATTTACTACACATTTAATTCAGATTTACACTTTGTTTTTTTTAAACCAGAGAACCTTTTGTAGCACCCAGTGTAATTTCTAAACCAAAAAAAAATCTTTAAACCCTTCCTTCAAACTAGGCTGATTGACCAATTAAGAGTGGGATAATCTGTCTTAATTACATTCCTAAATAGTCTGACCCATCTAATCTATTATAATCTCTGCATCACAGTCCCTGCACACAGTCACATCAGATACACACTGTGGCTTATAAGAACAGGCACCATATAACCTGTAGCTGTAATAGAAAGGGGTCAAATCCCGTGCTTTGTCATCTCTCCAGCACAGCGCGTGTGGCGATGGGCTGAACCCTGTCTGTGCAGTTAGACTCAGAGACAGCTGATGTGTCGTGTGCTTTTCTGTCACTTTATTGCTGCTCCAACAACAGAGCTGACCTTCTTAAGATCTGAGAGCGACACCTGGAATAGTGGGAGTGGTGTGACAGTCTGCTAATCTGACGTGTCGTATTTGTGTGAGACAGAGCGCTGAATTTGAAGGCATGTTAGTGGAGATAAGGACAGGCTTAATGGAGTAATGTGGGATGAGTGATGTGAAGGTGTTGGAAGTATGTGATTTTGTGTTGTTTTTTCTGTGTATGAATGAAGGCTTGTCATTTTTCACTTTAAGTATTATGGAAGTGGACTGAGTGAGGGTTGTAGATATCTGGCCAAGACAAAAGCTTGGAAATCTTAGGAAAAGCCTTTAAGCGTATTTTTACATAAGTGTCTAGATTTATTTTCAAAAACAACAGAGAATACACAACACGTTCTTTTGTTCAAACCCCAGAAAGCTATTAAAATTATTGAGCATTTGTTGTAATCAAAGAGATATTACAAAGAAAAAACAATAACAGCAGTGGTGATAAAAGTAAATGAGAATTAATAAATTAATCTAGGTCATCTGTGTATGTCACCATTTTACAAACAAGGCAGAGCTTTTAGTATTAAAGGGAACACCCACTCTCTATTGGAGTGTTTTTACACAAAAAACTATTTGGTTTGGTTAAAACAGACTTTGGTTCGGTTTTACAGTTGACACGGCTCGCTTAAACAAGTCTCAAAAAACAGTAATTGTACTCTGGTGCTGACCAAAAAAATTCACAAAGACCTACAAGAATGTTTGACTTAAACGGCTGTTCAGGTGCAGTGTATACTGATATATTAGCCAGACGAATACTATAGCTATGATGAAGCACTTTCTCTGCTGCTGCTCCATGCTAAGCTGTATTCACATTAAACACCATATGTGCATTTTTACTGCTCATGGTTTACTATGTGAATATTTGTGCCACATATCCCATTTGATAACAATGTGCATTAAAGCACAGCTTCAAATTTTCTTAATTCAGTATTGTATAGATATATACGTGCTGGTCTGAAACACAGAACCTTCTTGCAGTGTTTACTTTCTTGCTCCCACACCAAACAGTTCTGAACAATCAAAAGAGTGTGGTTTGTTGGGGCACGTTTTGGTGCATTTAGGTTTTTAGCTGTGTAAAAATAAACCAAACCAAGTTAGGGGAAACGTTCCAACTACATAAACTCATCAACTCATTCAGACCATAGAAACAACTACAAGTGTAAAATGCCCTGAAGTCCCTTCTGCTTCAATTAATGTTAAATTAAATCAAAGTTTGTCTTGATTTATTGCAAATCAGCAGTAGTAAAAACAGTAGTATTATACAGTTCATAAACTACTATCTATTAGTGTCTCAAGTCATACACACAGTACTGTCCAACTACTATATGTGGATACATTTCCATGGTGTTTCAATGTGCAAAATACTGTCAAATTTTTACCAACTGGTTTAACTACCTTTAATTTATCTGGGATGTGAAAGTCTTAGACACATATTGACTGTATTCACCATAAAGCACTGCTAAATTAGAGGATATTTAAAAGGATTTTTTTTATTAACTGAATTATAATGTGTTTTTTGTTGATGTATCAAGATACCAAGGATTCCAAGAATCACAAACCCAGAATGTTTTTCTCCAAATAAATACAAAACAAACACTGTATTTGATATTTATGACCTTGAAAAAAGTCTAAATAGCACCATGACGAAGATAGAATTCCAGCCGAAAATAAACTGCATATTTTTTGTTCATGAGCGATTACAAAATGCCTTACAGCCTACCAATGCCTCTTCAGGACTCCCTGCAGCAACACTAGGTGGCAGTAATACATTATCTACCGCCGTGACCGATTCCACAGTGTTGATCCAGCAGAATGTGAAAGCTGTATTTCCTCACACCCCTTCCCTTACATCCTCAATGTCATATCACATCAGTAAATAAATTGGAGAAAGTGCTCATATTTTCTGTGGCTCAGTTTATGCAGAATAATAATGTGAAGACAAATTCCGTGTCAAGTGACCTGGCACCAATTTGCCGCTTTCTGCCGGGGACTGCTCAGGAGAGGAGCTTCCCTTTTGTCAAAGAAAAGCAGTTGCTTTGAAATCTGTCACTGTTGGGCCAAGTTCACTAAACACACATTTAATAAAAACTGAAATATACTGGGCAACTCGTTCGTATGTAAATAATATTTGTTTTATTTATATTAATATCAATTTATTTATATCTCAACCACAGGTATGGTTGGGTATACACCTGTGTGTACATGTGTATGTACATACACCTATATGTACATGTATATAGGCACACCATTTAATTTAATCTTACAGTAACCAATGTCATTTATACCCTTTGGATATCTACGTACCTTTTCTCCTGGGTATTATCTGGCTGTATTGATCTTTTTGTCTTGTTTTAAGCTAATAGATATTTATTAAATAAGGATGATGGTAAAACATAAGGTCGAGTGAGAGTGTAGCTATACAAGGTTTATGTACCAAAAAGAATATCTTGTATGTATGTATATATATATATATATATATATATATATATATATATATATTTATTTAGCATCTTCAGTATTAAAGAACTGGATAATTTCTTTGGCTATTTTGCACCATCTAAGAATGGGAAAAGTTATCCTACAGTATATTTCCAAAAGTATTTCCTCACACTTTCAGATTAACTTCAGCTAACTGGAGCTAAGTGAACGCCAGCACTGTGGTACCATGATAGGATGCAGCTCCTGGGCTTCAAGTCTAGTCGTAAAATTTCCTCACTGCTATAATTCCATTAATATGTTAAATGTTTTTTTTTTTTTGGAATATTTAGTAAAGTGGAAGCAACTGAAAAATGACAACTGGCTCTGTCAGTGTAAAATAACAGAGCAGGGTCAGTGATGGCTGAGGACAATTACTAGAGACCTTCATGTAGCTTCATATTAGCTCCAGAACTGTAGCGTGTAAAGAGCTTCGTGGAATAAGCTTCCCTTCTAATGGCCATGCCTCTCTACTCTGGAAAGTAAGTATTTTTGGTAGTATAGTGTATATAATTCTTATGATTATAGAGAAGCTTTGAGTGTGTTAACTCTAAATAGACATTTTAATAGATTGACATTTAACAGATGCATTCAATTTAACAGATAACAAATTCTCTATTGCTGTAGACCTTTATGTCATTATACATAATAATGGAATTAGCGTTCAGGTTTATTATCATATAATAAGTTCAGGTCTGTTTTTCTGTACAGCAGTATTGCTGCAGAGGCAGAGATGAAGTATATTTATGTCTGACGCAGTCTGATATCACTGCAGTACCTGATTATTCTGTTGACTATGGAATGCTAATATTGCCTCCGTGTATGCAGTTATAGGTGCTCTAATCCAGTCTGAATAATAGAACTGAAGGATGTCATTAGATTATATTAAAACTGTTTCAGACGCTGCACACTGCTCTTCACCAGCAAATCCTTGGCTTGATGTTCTAAGAGGAGATAATATGTTTAGTTTTTTTGGATGAAGTTAATAATTGTATTAAACTAACTGCTGGATTATGGTTCTGGTTTTGGTTAGTGAAGCATGACGACTGAAAAAGCTTGAAATAAAGAAACAACCAAAGAGGCAAATAACCTTGAGACATAGTATTAAAATAAGGTTTATATGGGGTCCCCTTAAACTCTGGTTTAATTAATCAACTATTAATCATTATGCAGAAACTGTTGAGAAATTTCTGCTGTTGGCCCTATCAATGTTAGATGTGCAGGTATAGAACAATATGCACTTATGATAAAGAAATAACCCCTAAGCACAATTAAAATCTAAAGTTATTTATCTTACAAATTACACATATTTATATTTATTATAATCTTATAATTAAATACTAATAGGATTAGCATTTAATTACATTGACATCTAGCATGCCACAATAGACTGATTTGTGTGAATCTCATTGTTTCTTATAGACTGTTTAACTGGACTGAGTTTTCTATGAAGAGTTTGTGTTTTCTTGGGTTTTATCAGCGCTGTGACCATTTCTGATCATTGCTTGAAGCGGATCCGCGGATTTAATGACGAGTTTGTAATTGAATTAGCCTTTGCCATCGTTTAACCTTTCAAAGGTCAAATCCTATTGTTCATAAACAAGCTCACAGCCTCCCAAAATGTAATTATTCAGTAATTAGTCACGCTCCTGCTCACAATTGATTTTGCGACATTTCTGTTGGGAAGCCTGTAACAAATGGGCTTTAAATGGAATCGCAAATCCATGTGTTCCTGTATCTTCATGCTAATATTCGGCCTCTCTGCCCAGCAGTGAAAGCTGTTGATAGAATAGCAACCAGATCAGGTCTCACACCTCCCACTCTTTGAGGTAGATGGACTAGAGAGTGGTGTACTGTAATTTAGATGACCCTCATTTTATGAAAGCAGAGGGAACAGGACATTTACTCATTCATGCAGAGATGGTTCTGTCCTTCCCTATCATATCAACTCAGCTAAAATCAGATGGATCTCATGTTGAGTTTTTATTTTGGATAGAGAATATCACTGGCTTTTAGTAATATCATGCTTTTATAACTTTAAACAAAAACAGAAGACTTTTCCTGGTCTTCCAAAACCTTCAGAGAAGATTTTTTTTTTCTAGTCATAATCCCATAAAGTCTGAAAGGAAACACATGGTACATTTATGGGACTCCAGTAAACTCTCTTGGCCTGTGTGTGTGTGTGTGTGTGTGTGTAGGGTTTGTTTTATTGTTATATATGCAGTAGCTGAATATGCAGTATATATGCAGTAGCTAAATGAAACTTTTAGTGGCTGGCTACATTTTTAGGTTGCTGAGAAAATCAGCTGATAATTAAAATTTAGATTTTTTTAAAACGTGTTTTTGTCAACCTTTTATACTGTTTTATACTGTTATACTGCTATAGGTATATAGCATCGAACAGTGGTTTTAAAACTGTGGGCTACGATATAAAGATATTTGAACAAACTATATATTGTGTAAATATATATAGTCTAGCAAACTACAGTCACATTATTGGGAAAGCTAGCTGGTGGATTAGCAAGATAGATATGCTAATAGTAGTGCAAGGATTATGATAGAATATATTAGTACTGTGTAAATTTAACCAGTGAATAAGTGGTTAAAACGGAAACTTTCAAAATGAAAGGTCCTAAGACATTTCAAGATAATCAGTCAATTTGTTGGGCTACACCTATTATGTATGGAACATTTTCGGGTGTGTCACCTCGGATGCAAATTGCAAAATGTCTGAGAATGCCTGGCATAAATTATTGATATCATTGGTTTGTTGTATTTCCACTTATTGGACAGTTTTCTTGCACAGTTCACACACAATGGCCCCACAGTTGCCCCAGCTTCCATTCTGGCAGGTCCTGTTTAATCCAGTTCACTTTAGACTATTTCTGTTTTTGTTGAAACCAAACTCTACACTTGTTAAATAATGGCTGCTAAAATATCACTCCTACATGCTTGGTGTGTGCTGATTAAAACCAAACTTTGTGCATGTGTAGCTTTTACCAAAGATTGTACAAAAAAAACAAACATTTGCTGTTGCTATAGATTATATGAATGTTTCTATACATTTTGGTGGTATTTTATTTATAGGCCTATTATTTTTATAGATAACTGTCTGCTATACAGCACCAGAAAAAGTCAAAGTTTGAAACCAAAAGCTTTTATCCTTCAGTATTTTTTCCAACACAGTGTTTAGTTTTAGTTTGTTTTGCAAACATCAGACATTGTAAGAACAATTGTAAATATCCTGAAATTATCACTTTTAAATCCACAGTCAGTTAAAATTTTATGTCCTTGTTTTTAGCCATTTTTTTCTGAATACAAAAGCCAACCTCTTGACTGCCAATGCCAAGATTGTTCCTGTTGATTTTCCATTTTAGGGGGCAGCAGGGAAGAAGCATAACTACAACCTGTGCACTAGAGCTCCAGTATGAATTATTGCATATGAATATTTCACCCATGTTGCTCCTGATAAACAGCCAGCCAGCCAAACAAACTTGTACTCAGCTCCCGTTCCCCTGTGCATCTTGGAGCCATTCCTTATTAACAGGAGCGCACCAAGCAATCATGTTGATTGAGCTGTACTAATAAATTACTTGTTAGCAGCTCCATTGGCTGTTAAATGAACTTGCTCCAAATTAATATTGCTTGGAGGAGTTTACTTGGTGTGACTCGCTACAGTTCTGTGCGGTTTAGCCTCTGGTTTCTGACTGTGGCTTACTTTATAGCCTGACCTTAACCCTGGCTCTACCCGTAAGACCAGCATTTACAGACATTTATGTTGATTTCTCGGAAAAGCGGCTGAAATATCAGGAAAGCACGTTCGGTAATGACTTTTGAAGTGAGTTGTTCTCGGAGCCCTGATGGTTTCCCCCCGCTGCACTCAGGATGGCTGTCATTTTGTCTGACCACACGCTGTGCCCTCCTACTTCCATTTCCTTTGCTGTACTTTTAGCTCTAGATATGGTTAGAAAAGAAATCTCAGTAAAATTGATGCCCTGGAAAAAATCAGAATCTTTTTCCGAGATGTCGGTTTAGGAAAATGCAGAGCCCTCGTTACTGCGGTTTTGCAAATCGCTGCACTTATGCAGTAAAGCATTTCTCCTCCATTATTTATTTCTTCTTAATTCTTCTCCCACAGCATTAATTACTGGGGTTAATATGAAACGTTTTTTCCTACTATACCAAACGACGCCCCAGGGTATCCCCCCGCTCCACTCTCATCCCCACAGTGCTGTAAGTTTTTGAATAAATATATAAATAAAAAGATAGATGCACAAATAAGGAGCTGGAGGGATGGATTTGTTTTCCTCCTTGCGTGTCTGACACCAACAGGATCTCCGTAATTAAGGAGCATCTTTTTCCCTGTTTGAGCCGGAGCTGAGCTGCCAGGGAGGACGGAGGCAGGCGAGCTGCCACCACCGCTGCTGCTGCACCTCCTCGCCGCAAAACTTCATCAAAGCGTCGTCCTCTGCACACCATTAGAAACCGGAGAAGCAGTCTCCCAGCCGGGCCATCAATTAAGACAACAACAAAAGCAAAGATGCACTTTCAGCTCGCTGGAGTCTAATGTACTGTTACCCAGACAATACGTATCTGCCAGGTGAGAGACACATTACGGATGAACACAAGACCCCGCGTCGGCCTAAGTAACATTTGTCTGCGGAGAGAAAATGCGCAGCAATTTAATTACCAATAGTCTTAATGCACCTACACTGCAGTTGATGCATTAACATGTTCCTCTGTGTAATGATTTTTTTCCCTTGCTAATGGAATTAATAATTTATTTATATACTTATCATTTTCTCTGGCCTGTTTTTCTAGGATAGCACAGATTGTTTATTTGCTTGTTTATTTATTTATTAAACAGCATCTTGTCTTGTTGAATAAATAATTCATGTGGGGCTCAAAATGCCTGCCACAAAAAGCTAACCAAAAGTCTTTTAGTCGTAAACTGTAATCAAGCAGGACCAAATGTTCTTAACCAATTAACCGATTAACATGTTATTTAATTTGTTCTGGTTCAGTTTACTGGACATATCTGTTTATTTACCTATTCAGCATCTACAATTTAAGCATTGGGCAACCTTTAAACGACACATTTTTTTTAATTAATTTATTTATTATTATTAATATTATTTTTAACAGTTTTTAGTTGTAATTCTTTTGACACTTGACAAGGCCTGATGTCACATGTCAAAAGTCATGGGTCATGGGACAGAAACTAGTATTCTGTCTTATGACAAGGAAGCCTGCAGGATATATGTGTGGGTTCTCCTGCATTTTAATGTGGATGTGCAGACAACTCTAGCCAGATGCCTGACAGTCATTACCACACACTGCACTGTCTGCTGTGGGTGGTAATACCAGCTTTCCATTACATATTTCCAATACATGTGACACTGTGGATCGTGGAATGTAACAACCTTTAAAACGTTAGAAGTTCATCACTCCAACTACTTTAATTTCCATCGTCATGCCATGAGCATGCAGGCCAATGTTTCACCACCTCACTCACAGGATAACAGCTCAGTTCAGTTCAGTTTGTGTTCTGCTTTTCCGTAACTTATAGTTTGTATTAATTTAATATTAATTTAATATTAATCATTATATGATTGAATTATATTTTTAGAACATTGCTTAATACTGCATCAGTGCTATCTATTTAAGAAAAGTTCAAAAAGTTTTCAAAAGATAACTCTCAAAAGTGTTTGTATTTCAATAAAGTGTTTTAGAAGCTTTTAATTTCTCAGATCTTTTGACTCTTTTCCAAAAGCAATACACCACAGTATTACACAATAATAAGTTCACTCCAGGACTCCTAAAGCAGTAAGTTGAGCTGCAGAGCGGCAGAGCTCTCCCAAGTCGGCGGTGTGATGTGAGGTGTGATTGAGTTTTTAAAACGTAAGCCGAGCAGGGATGAGGGAGGGCTTGCCGCGATTCGGCCGCTGAGGTAAACGGGCAGGCAGTGATGAAGGGCCTGTAGAGGCGGAGAGATGAATCACTCATGTGAGCTCATATTCATCACACAGTGTCCCGCACTTCCGATGGCCTCTGACACAAGATAAAGAGCCGTGGGACAGGGGAATGACCTCAGCTGACAGCCTCAAAGAGAACCAGCTCCACAATCGAAATGCATTCGAGTGCTCTCAGGAAATATTACAGCGCCTTGTATTCATGATTAGTGTGATGTGCTGTGCCCCGCTCGGCCCACTGGCTGAATTGAAAGCGTTTTATTATTTTATTTCAGTTTATGGAGAGCGGGCGGCCGTGCTGCTTGGGAGGAGCTGTCTAAAAAAATATGGCCGAATCGATCTGCCCAGGTTTAATGTCTTTCATTTCTTTCAATCGACCAGGTGGCCCTCTTTTTGTCATCCCTCCTATATACAGTATGCATTAATGCACTCACTCACTGGCTGTGTGGACGTATGCTGGCACTGGACCATGCACATCTATATACTGGCCACCGTCCTGTAAACAGCACCTGAGGAAGTAGAGAATAGATGGACAGTAAGCCAAATGGAGCCCAGCGTTTACTGTCTGTGGTCGGCTCAGAGCTGCTACAGCCAGCCTAGATAATATATAGATGTTAATGTTTATAAGGAACATCCTGAGCTTCATATATTACCCACACTCAACCTTAACCAACCTTCAGGCCTAAAACGAGCCAGTAAAGAGCAGTGGTCTTGATATATTATTGCTAGTAAATCTCCATTGACCCAAGTGTTAATGGGACTAGTGTGCGTGTTGGGCACATTGATAAATGACCATAATTTAAACAACATAGAAAAATCGTACATCATACACACTGTATACGTATGTTCACACACATATACACTCCAGGCAGGTGCTGATGTTCACTAATAAGATGTACTGTGATGTTCAACACACAGTATTGTTGCAAATTTAACAAAGCTTTTGTGTTGTTTGTATAGCTGTTTCACTGTATTATACACTGATCAAACATAACATTATGACCACCACCTTGTTCCTACAACTTTTATACACTGTTCTAGTGGCTGAGCTTCCAGTAGTACATATATGTAAAGCTCCAATATGCAGTGCAAATAATGCAGTCTTATGCAGCATTATTTAGGATTCGGATTAAGAGCTGGACAAGAAGAGTTTTACATAACAAGAGCTGGACAAGAACAGTTTTACACTTAAATAGTACAAGAAAAAAGGACACAGGGTCACTATTTAAGATGTAGTATGTCCACTAGTCTGAAGATTAACACTGATCATAAAATCTGTCTTCCAAAACAGATAAATTTTTGCCTTGTGGTTTCTCATATTCCCTGGCGATACCTCTCCATCTACAATCCAGTTAGAGTGTGTGGACTGCGTGGAAAATCAATAGTGCTATCTGAGTCCTTTATTTGATCATCTTGGAAGGGACACTGGTTTGTTGTCAACTGACAGACACATTTGACACTATCATCAAACATAATTTCCTGTGAGTGACTTCATTCAATTGGGCTCGTGGAGGGAACGTAGTGTACAAAAATCCATTATTTCTTCCGTTGGTGGAGCAAGGTGACCTTGAGCTACTGAAATGTTCCTTGCTTTAAGGCCTAATCGCTCAAGCGGAGCCATCCATCACTGTACATTTCCAGGAAAAACAAATTATTGCCCCGCGCTGGCACATATACATGACCGATCAATATCTCTGGCCCTACCTTAAATGCCACACATTTTAGATCATTTCTAATCATCTTGTTGTCTTTCCACTTCTGCCAAGTCAATGGGCTGTGTCATAGCCCTTTTTATTTGTATTTTTTTGGTTGTGCTGACAATGTATTACATTTTGTTTTATTTTGAAAAACAAAGAATAGCCTACTGATATGATATATACTTTGTAATGAGTGTTCCCTCACCAAATGTACACCCATATTCATTCTTTATAAAGGGGAATACTCAGCACTGCGGGCTATTGTAACAGTGGCAGGGTTAAGAACAGTAAGGCTGTTGATTAGGATTCAGACTGGGTTTCATAGTTGTTTCCTCTGGGCAGTTTGTTTCTGTTTTGGCAAGTCTTAACAAACAGCACGTACAGTATAATATATGTATATACTACTCATGTATCTTGAGGCCTTTTTTTTCCCTGTACTAAAAAGTGATGTATCACAGTGGGGTTTCCCAAAGTTCTTGAATACTTGCTGCAGTGCCATGCAGGACTTCTTTTTTTTTACTGCTGATAAATGCTGCAGTGACTCAACCAGTGGATACGCTACATGTCCAAATGTTTCTTTTGAAGTTATGGGGTTTAATAGGGAGTTTGTCCCCTGTTTGTTGCAGTAATAGCTGCAAATCCTTTGGGTAGCCTTTACACTAGACGTTCGGAAGAAATGTTTGATTGCATGCAGCCTCTGGAGCATGATTAGTTGTGGGGTACAAATGGCATAGAGCTCCATCACTCCAGAGAATTCTGTTTCTCTGCTTCATCCCAGTGATTTGTCCTATTCTACTTATTGGTTTTGTGCATTCTGAATTTAGGTTTAAGTTGCTTTAAGTTGCATCATCTCTGATCTTGCAAAAACTAACAAATTTTCTCTCATTTTATGTTACCAGATTTAGTGGTGTGCCACAGAGTTCTATCGTAGGGTCTATGACAAATAAGTTATTGATGAACTGTGGGCCTTAAACAGTAAATGGTTTGTGGGTTTAATATCATAAAATATTTTTATATTTAATATTATCAATAACCTTCAGGCACATGATTTCTAGATTGGCACAATTTTTCCCTTTGTCCATTTTATATAAATGCAAACTAAAGGCACTTTCTAAGCATACAGGGTTCCTGCACTGTGGCATCAAGTCATGCTGTAAGTAAAGTGAGGCATTTCACATTGCTGAAAGATTTAAAAGGTGGTCAAAGCCCCTCTTGTGGCACCTTATCTGCACACTCCAGCTTTGATTGAAGCACTAACTCTTGACTGACTTTGATCAAGCCTGTGTGTCAGTTCAGGCTGGAGTAAACGCTGCACTCTCCTCCCTCGCAGTTTCCTGTGCTCAGCTTTCATTCTCCAGCACAATTAGAGACCCATTAGGAATCAAAGTGAAGATGTTGGGCCACGCAGGCTTTAGAGAGACTTGGTTTTGCTGTTCATCAGCTGTTTCCCCTTCTGTTCACTTTTCTCTTTAATTTAACAACTGTGTTGTGTGTTGATTTAAAGAGATAACTGTTGAACGCCTCCCCTGTTTTGTGGTTCTAACAGAATGTTTGATGTGAAATCAGGCTCAGCAGGTGAATTGACTGATGCTGGCTGGTACTCTTTGCATTGTGCACTACAGGTCAAAGTTTTAGAACACCTCCACTATTGGCATTGTTGCTTTCCCAAAGCAAGCCTGTTTTTGATATTTTGCCACCTATTATCACCATGTCTAATGCCAGCCATGAGCAAAATAGAGGAATAAACTCCAAATTGATCTGTGGAGCAGTGAACCTGTGTTCTCTGGAATGATGGTGCTCCAACCATTACATTTGGGTTTTGGATTTGAGGATGGGATGGGTTGGGGATGGTGATCTTCCAACATCCTAACCTCTCTAATGTTTTTGTCACAGAATGCAGTCAATCAAATCCTTACAGCAATGCTAGATAGTTAGTTACAGAGACTTTTCAATACTCTTGATTTCAGAAGAACAAGTATTGAATAAGAAGTTGTCCCAGTGCTTTTGTCCATGAACATACTACCTTTTATTCACTTGTTCCCTATAATATTTTTTTGGTTAAAATTTTATGTTATTTTATTTTTTCCCCTCAAAAGCCCTGCAGGTATTGTTTCATTTTATATTTGTGGACTTTGTACTGTTATCTTAACGTTATTCACTGAACTTGAAGTGCTTACATTTTTAAAACACTACAGATCTCAGAATATCACACAATTACACACATATGCTATAAACACCCAAACAACCACGTAGTTTTCTGTAACAACCATTAAACAGCATCATGGCACCTGGCTGAAATACCACATTAACCACCTTGGCTTCCATAGCAACTGCTGGCAACTGCTAAGCAGGATCATAGCACCTGGCGAAAGTAGTGTTCATAAGCTTTTGTCCAGCAGTGGAGAGATTTGATAGACCTCAGTGTCTGAATATCCAGCTGTCAATTTCAAGCAATTTTTGATTTTTCAGTTTTGTGATGTGACTTTTCGATTGTACCTTTTAGCCTTTACCTGTGTGCCAGGGCGAGAGGGAAAATTGTTCCTGGAAAGACAGGCAGGACTTCTGGAAAGCATTAATTACAGAGGAATGGGACCATCAATCAGACCTGTCTGTGCCAGACAGAAGGAGAGAGGGAGCGAGAGAAAGAGGGAGAGAGGGAGAGCGATTGAGAGTGTCTGTGTTGGATATTCCTTTCTCTCTGCCTCAGTGTTGCACACTGGAGTCATTCTCTCGCCCGGTAGGCTAGTCCAGAACACAGGAAAAGCCTGCCACTGAAGTAGGACACTGATATAATTAAGATAGATTGGCTTGAGGGACATTATTATTGCATGTGGTCCTCACAACGAAGGGACGTACCAGGCTTGAGGTCCCCAAATTCATGTTTCCTTTCTCCTGTCCTGTGGAGCCGGCTTAAATAATTCCATTTGCATTATAAAAGATTGAGAATGGCTCTGGTAATAATGTAGGGGACTACATGACTCAGTGTTTCCACAGAATGGGCTTCACTTTACTGAACTGAAAGAGATATCATTAGAGAAAATTAGCCAGAAGTCTACTTAGAAACAGGTGATTTAGTGCATTGTGAGATTCAGGTTCTTTAGACTACTTTGGACTGTCAGTAATTAGATTGGATTGCATTTGAAATGGTTCTTCTAAAGCTTTACATTTTAGCCAGGCTCTTCTCAAACTGTTTGAATGGGTAGGTAGACACTTTGTATGCTGTATCAGTAGATATTGTTAGGTAATACATATTAAAAATGGTACTGTGAAACACTGACAATAGAACTACGATCAATTGCAGATGTTAAGTGCCTTATTTTTCCATGCTCTCTCATGCAACAAGAAAAAATAAATCAAGAAAACATGGAAAGTGTAAAATTTGGCAGTAACTGTCATTTCATGTTACATATTTTACCTACCATACTCACGTCAATGAACATCTAATCAAAGCAAGCAATTTTTGTTTGCAGAAAAAAGTAAACGTACTGTAATACATGCACTTTCCCATGCTAATCAGTTGGGAGCCGCAGAGCTGTAGTTGAGATGTTAGTAATTGTTAGAAATGATAAGCATTGCTGCAAATAATCAAATGATATCAATGACTTATCTGGAAGAATCCATACTGCTGAATACCTACTGATTATTTTTTATGAAGATGACTTGTCAGTCTAGTATCTCTTAGTGAGGATATCATCAGTCCTGAGAGCCAGCCTCGTCTCTTTTGTGGTATCGACAAAGCCTCACCCTGCCGCACATTCAACTTGATGGAGCACCTCAATACTGACCCTTATTGAACCCCTCGGCTGTCCCGCGCCTGCCTAAAGCCAATTAACCTTGCTAAAGCTGCTGCTGACATCTCTTTCTGCTCAGCGTTACATCCCTGCAGTGTGTGTTCTTATGAGTGTGTCTCTGCAGCTGCCATTTGTTCCCTGTATTGTCAATGCCTTTATGGTTATAAATGAAAACTCCAATAACCCAGATTTACTGGGACATTTCCAGGCCGGCGGTTAGGAGGCGTGAGTTTCACGGCTCGTCTTCCTTTAGTGCTTTCAGGTTGTGTCTTTCTTTCTGGCTCAGTTAAGCTGCATGCCGTTTTCATGTCTATCCGTTTGATGTGAGACGGGTAAGAAGCTGAAATGAAAAGTTAATTGAATCTTAAACTGAGTTTAAAGCTGTGATTTCAGTAGAGTCTTCAGCACCTAGAAAACCACAGTCTGTTGTCTACATAGTCCAAATGCTCACCATCACACCCAGTTTTACAGAGGCTGGCAACTTGTTAGAGCCATTTATATAGTTCCTACACCCAATGGTTATGTATGTAAGGGTTAGTCCTTACATGCAATGTGATATGGTACTGTGTTAACTTTTTTTTTTTTTTTTACTCTAAGTGTAATTTATAAATACAATTCAGACTTTTCTTTCAGGATTTTTTTTTAAACATTTCTCTTGTAACATTCATCATGAAATTTGGACACAAACAACCTTAATGTGATAACTAGGGGTAAATGCTATGGCACGATATTTCGGGTATAATATAATTCACAAATGTTGGCGATATTATCGTGTACGGTACGATATAGCACATTCCTGTGTTTAAATAGTACACCAAAGCATCTTTCCTATTTTCTACGATGTATTTCGAACCAGTCTCTGCCTCTGAGGTAAAGGAGCATTTTTGGTAGCTTCTTTCACTTTCTAGGTTCACAGTTACGGACTGTAGCCTATTTGTTGATGCTCAATTTATCATCCCCCCTCGACCCCATTCATCATTGGAAAGGAACCATCACAGGACCACCACTGACCACAGATTGTTGTGGTGGTGTATAATTTTCTCAAAAAGCAGTGAAACCTGCAGAGAAGTTGCGTAGTAGAGTTTTTGTGTGTATTTAATAGTGAGATGCTGGCAAGAATGAGCATTACTGAGGAGTTCAGGCTGGTGGTTTGGGCGGGGGTGTTTAAACACAGCGTACACTACAGCAGAGATTTAATGTTGTTTTTGCATCGCTGCAGATTTAGAGTTAATTTAGAGTTATTTTAACATACATCACTGGCATATATCCTAGTGTCAGTCTTCAATACTCTGTTTATGGTCTCATCCCCTCCCTGCTCCTAATTATCGGATATCCGTCCGAGGCAGTGATAAGATGAATAGCGCTTATTTACAGGTCCCAAGGACTTCGCTTGGCAGGATTTGATCCTTGCCAAAAAGCTCTGTTCTCTCTTTCCCTGGAATAAATTCATCTCCTTGTAAATTCATTAGCACTGTCCCAGCACTTTCAGAGCAGACTCTGGCAAGAACGGCTTCCCTTCCCTTTTATGATTATATTATCTCTTCTGAAGAAGGTCTCAGAGGTGCTGTCTTCTCTTTTTTTCCATTCTTCCACAGCGGTTGTGTTTGAGTGCGAGCAGAGCCGGCGGACTGATTTACAGCAAGTCGTTTAATGGCCGCTCACTTTGGAGCCAGGACTGGATAATGAGTCCACAATAATTAGCTGAGCTCCACTGAGCGCTGCCAGTAAAGGGCCAGCTGGTGTGACTAATTACAAAGGTGTTCAACCTCTTACCTACACAAGAACAAGAGAACCCAGCACCCCAACAATACCTTAACACTGGAGTCAAAGACAGGGCAACGGGCTCAGTATGACCTAAGGAGCAATCTGAGGCCTATTAAGCAAAAGCCACTTAATTGCTCTGCTTGTTCAGTATGGACTAACTAGAACTTCTTGAAAGAATTTGAATAAACCACTTAAAGCAACAGTATGGAGAAAAAGGGAGAGTAACATCTCTGTAATCGCCAGTCCAGGTCTACAGAACTTTGGTGGAACTTCATAAGATCTCTTCAGAACTGTGTAATGCTGCCTAACCTAAATCATATTAGAGTAAAAATATTAATACATTGGTATTAGGGGTGGGCAATATGGCTCTATAATATCACAATATTTCAGGGTATTTTTGCAATAAGGATATACTTGGCGATATAGAAAAACAGAAAAATAATTAATTAATTTCAGGAATGTAGTATAAGAGTATAACAGCATAATCATAATGTGGCAAAATAAATAATATAGCATAAAATAATATAACGCAGCAAAAAATATTGCAGAATATTTAGTGCATGCATATAAACTGCAAACTAAAACAATTATACAATAAATACACCTAAAGCTTCACAGTGAATAATAGACTACTTTTAAGACAGAACAGCCTTATTATCACGATCACAATATTTCTGTTTCACGATATATTGTATATACGATATAATATTGCCCACCCCTAATTGGTATTAATGTGGCCTTCGCCCACATGCTTCTTTCAGTTTAAATTTATCTACTTAAAAAAAAAAAAAAAAAAAATCAGCATGTCCAGAAATGCATGTTAACAGCTGTCCATGAGGGGCTTCTCAAAACATGATTTGTATGTATGTCAGTGGTGTAAATATGGCTTACACCAATATTCTACACTATGTAAGTATTAGGACACCTGCTCATTCATTGGTTCCTTCATAGTTAAAGATTTAGTCCTGCTTTTGTTCGGGGTTATATGTTTCTACTCTCTGTGAGGCTTTCTAATAGACACTTACTAGCATTGCTGTGAGGATTTGATTGCATTCAGTAACAGATGCATTAGTGAGGTAAGGATGATTGATGATGACCCCCACTCCACCACATCCTCACCTACCCAACTCAAGTATTGGATGGAGCACCATCGTTTTAGAGAACACAGTTTCACTGCCCCTCAGCTCAATGCTGGGGGCTTTATACCGAATAGATCTGTGCCTTTCTGCTCCAGGAAAGCTTTTTCTACTGACAATAATTGCAATAAACTGGCAATAATTAATGTTTAAGCCTGAGGTACCATAATGCATTTGTTAGAAGGGGTATCCACAAACATTCAGGTTTATAGTGTATAATAAAGTACTTGGTTTTTAGCATTACTACTGTTAGTAATTTCTAGGGTTAAATTTAAGCACTACTAAATAAAGAACACTTAAATCAATTTGGTTGTTCTGCTCATTAAGTACAGTGCTCGATTAACAGCACCTCACTTCATTTGTATGGTTTATTAATTGTAGGAATTAGTGTTATGAATTTTTTGAGAAGGTGCCATGCCACTCTCATGCACTCCCGCAAGCCCAGCCAACCTCATCCGTTATTAAAGATCATTGTGAATAATCAGAAATAGTCAGCTGACAGATACTCTTTAGACACACAGTGCATTTAGAATATTAAAGAAATATGAAAATTTCCATAGCTTTCAGCCACTGTGCAGAGAGGTGCTTAATTTATGGCTGTATATTGTAAGATTTTACATTCTAGCTGTCAGCTTGGCTTTGGATAGTTTTTTTTAGGTTCCTTTACTGAGGGCTTTTCTCTTTCAGGTTCTTTTTTGAGAACAACTTAAGATGAAAGCAGTGGTTCCCCTCTAGGATTATATACTATGAATAATTTAAGGGAAGAAAGAAAGCTCAATTCTTTTAACCTTGTAAGTTATTTATTGTTTTTAGATGGCTGTCATGTTTGCTAATATCTCTGCGAGCCAGCCACAACCTAAAATGAAAATTTGGCGAAGTCATTTTAGGGCCGTCATCTCCATGTGCTTGCAGCTGCTGATGGATGACTCTTCCGGGGTCGCTGTTTTTACCCAATGAGGATGAGAGGAGGACAGAAGAACCTTGAATATTTAAGTATTTGTACATTTTTCTGAATCTAACCTGTAACATCTGGAAAATGTAATAGATGTAGGTGGACAACCCTAATAATATGTGTGCTGTGCCAGTACAGATAGACCGTATGTTATTTCAAAGGAAATTCGTTTGACCAGCAGTTTCCTTCCTGCTGTTCACAGCATGCAGTGATGTATGTTGAACTACAGCTTGGATTATGCATTAGTTTCTCACTGACGCAACTAATTGAACTGAAATCAGTGTGGTTGGAGTTTATGATTGCTGATTGCTCAAATATGCACTGTGTGACCTCTAAATAATATGCTTTTAACTGTTCTAATGGAGCCATTAAGTGTTTGAGTGATTCCATAGAAGACTTAAATTTGTTTCCTATAAATCAGTAATAAAATATAATATATCAGAGTAGGGTTTGTTTGTTTGCGTAAAATTATTGACACGTGGCTAGATATACATTTTTTAATCATTGGCTCTGCTTCTGATACTGCATCATTACTCCATGTGGTGACACTTATCAAATGAATATGGTAAACTTGCAGAACTTGAAGAATTGTCTTGTGATATATTGAGTATCTCCGTATCATATCACTAATCACTATTGTGGGCCATGTATAAGATATAAAAAATTCTGTGGCATTGTGTAAATTAATGTTTATTCTTTTATAATGTCTAATGTTTCAATAAACTTAAAATATAATCACGTACAATAATTTATCACAATATCTTTGCTTCTCGTATTTCGGTAGGAGAAAGATGAAAGTCAGTAGAAGTTGTTTTAGAGAATGTCTATTGGGTCATCCTTCATAAAATTCTGACACAATACAGAAAAATATATAATGTATGCCTATATGTCATTGGATAGCAGAGTGTCAGTGGTAATGATTGACACTGGCAGTGTCTGTGTAGAACTGAATAGTCTAATGGCACAACAATAGCTTATACACTACGCTGCAGTCCAACACGGCCCCTATGTATGTAGTGTTTTCTCACTTTTTATTTATTTATTTATTGTTCGACTAGTTCTTTAATAAATTATGCTATTGCATTTCTTGTTCCACACATATTTGATGTGCCACCTGCAGCAAGAAAAAAAAATCCATCTGTCAGTACATTTCTGATTCATCATTCATGATGCAGCTCAAAGTCCTCAACCTTCGTTTTAGCCTTTCTCTGCTAAGCTGAACACATCCTCCCTCAGCTGCTGAAATGAAATGAAATTTCAGAGCACATCTCCAGCAGATGGTCACATTTTAGGCTCGCTGCTGCTAATTTCAGTGTGGTGATAAAGGTGAGATGTAGCTCCACACTGGTGGAGGAGGAGGAGGGTCCTGGCTGCTGCAGGTGCAGGAGATACAAATCTGCAGGGAAAAAAGAGCAGACCTGGATACTAAAACGGTATTTTTAGGCCAGAGGGTGTTTCTGTGAAAGAGTGGTTGATAAGGCAGAAAGATATTACTGATGAGAGGGGATATGTCTGAGAGAGAGAGGGAGGACAGGGTGATTGTAATGAGGAGAGGGTGAATGCTGCGTGATTAGTAAGGCATCTTTCTGATTTTAATGGTCTGAACAGTGAAGTTTCTGTCTAGTCTTGGCTTTTATCCCAGTAAGAAAGCCATTCTGGCTGACTTGTTCTTTCTTAATCAGTTCCTTCTAAGTTGCTGCTGGCATGCCTTACTGAGTTGACAAAATTCTCAGCTATCAAAAGCTACCCACATGATTAGTATAGTATTTGTCATAGTTCATTTTTGCGTAATTCCAACACTCTGT
This sequence comes from Astyanax mexicanus, assembly GCF_023375975.1. NCBI lineage: Eukaryota > Metazoa > Chordata > Actinopteri > Characiformes > Acestrorhamphidae > Astyanax > Astyanax mexicanus. Next base: position 7,151,970 of record NC_064421.1, read on the forward strand.
AGGTACAGAGTTAAGGTACTGTTGGCTGGGTACATTTCAGTCAATATCCAATCATTTTTCATGTCATTACAGTTAGGGGTGGGCGTTATGGCTCTAAAATAATATCACGATATTTCAGGGTATTTTTGCGATAACTATATACTTGGCGATATAGGAAAACAAAAATAATGCATTAATTTCAGGAATATAGTATAATAGTATAACAGAATAATCATAATGTGGCAAAATAAATAATATAGCATAAAATAATATAATGCAGCAAACAATATTGCAGAATATTTAGTGCATGCATATAAACTGCAAACTAAAATAATTATACAATAAATAAACCTAAAGCTTCACAGTAAATAATAGACTACTTTTAAGACAGAACAGCCCTATTATCACGATATGGATTTTTAATATCATGATATTTCTGTGTCACGATATATTGTATATGATATAATATTGCCCACCCCTAATTGCAGTGTTTCCTGATGTTTAAGTAAGAATTAATGAAGTTAATGAACCCCTACACTGCACAGACCGTGGCAACATGCAGCTATGTAAACGTTGCCATAGTACTTCAATTAAATTCTGGTGTCCCTTGCTCAGTTTTGTCATTCAGGACTAATATAATAGCAATGTGTGTACGCTAGATATGTTTTTTTAATGTGTGTAAAGAGGTGGTTTTTGTGGTACTCAAGTACATTTCAGTTAATGATTTTTATTTTTATTTATTCTAAAACAAATAAGAGAACAATTTTTTTTTCTAGTGTTGGAGACAGTAAAAAAAAACACAACAATAAAATAGATATTCCTTTTAAGTCCATGGTGAAGTGATGCAACTCAAGTACCACAACTGGAAAGATGAAAGATATTTATACCTTTCTCCAAAATAAAAGCAAAACTTTATATCTAATAGTAGAAAAAGAGATTAGGAAATGATGATACAATTTTTGTCTAGTTTTGACCACCTAAAAAAAAAAACATAGGATAATCTAAAGTAAATAAAACATTGTTTTATTTGCTTTAAAAGCACACATGCTTTGTGTTTGGATGCAGCTGTTTGGCCATGGAAACCCATTCCATGAGTCTCTCTATACTCTACTGTTTGGAGGTATGTAGTAATGTAGTGACTCTGCAGAGAATTGGTGAACTCTGTGCACTATGCTCCTCAGCATCCGCTGAACGTTGCTGCTGTTCCCAGACTCTTCCACTGTGTTATAATATCACTGACAGTTGGCTGTGGAATATTTAGTAGTAAGGAAATTTCTTGACTACTTTGTTGTATCTTAGGTTCCGTTGAGCTTATCTCTTTCAGCACGTTCTCCCTCAAAATAGGCTTTGATCCTTCTCAGTGTCTCAGTTATATAGGTATCAAATGGCTAAGATTAACCCACTTCCCTAATAATCCTTGCTTCAGTTTTCCCTTAGAAGCCATACTAATAAATCTTACTGGTTTAAAACCTGTGCTGCTTATTTGGGTTCCTGGAGGACATGCAGAGCCATTTGGGCATCACCTATTGCTGCAGTTGTTGTTGCTGCTGCTGTTCCTTTTGTTGTTGTTGGTGTTGTTTTGCTCTTTGAGCAAATGGCTTGTCATGCAACACTCCTCCTCAGAGAGCCTTTGGGGCGGAAGCTGACTGACTGGCTCTCTGGCTCTCTTTATTTCTTTCTATATTCAGCAGCGGAGGTATTCAAGTGGTTATTGTGTGGCCGAAGCCCAGTGTGCTTCCGTCCGGGTTTGTTTCTGCTTTGACGAGTGAATAATGCATGGCATTGGCCACATTTGGCCAGACGTTGCGGGTTCGCCTCTCCTGATGGTGTAATGGGAGGCAGAAGGAGGCAGGTCGAATCGCACTGGGAGTGAGAAGAGTTCCATATGGATGGACGCCAAATCCTTTCCCCATCCCTGGGCTCGTGTTGTGTTGCGGCGAGCGAAGAGGAGAGGAATAACCAAGCTAAATTTACCTCTAATGTCTGTCTGCCATCCACCATCCAAACCTTCTGCTCAGGTTAAAGCGTGTTTACCCTCAGCTCTCGGAGAGAAGCTGCCACTGCATGTATATTCAGCTCCCATTCATTCCTCCTTAAGAGGCTTTGTGAGTGTATTTTTGTTCACAAACTCCAAACCTTGTCTTCCCGAAACACATTATTTATCATGTGGAATGTAATCGGAGACCACAGGCTTTTTTTCCCCCCTTTCTTTTTTCTAATGGAATTTTTATAGAATACGACAGCCTTGTCAGATCAATACAACCGCTGGGAGGGAGGGATGAGTCTGGAAGCCAAACAAAAGAGCCCCCGTATCAACTGCCTAGCTATCACTTCTGATCTTCATATCATTAGAACGTCCCACTCAAGGCGTGAGATGCAAACTGACGGGCAGTATGTAGCACATTTATGTAACAGACACGTTCGTCCATGCTGTCATCTCCACAGCCTTTCTGAAGGGGTCCCTGAATGGCCGTCTATCGGACGACGCTATGGCTGCGACAGAGCTCAGGGCTCGCTGAGTTCATTAATAACTGACTGATGTGTGATGAGTTTGCTGGAGATTATCCTACTACAGTTATTTGAAATGTACACAATAACCCCTTTGGTTAATGCTCCTGTGGATATTATTAGGCCATTGTTGTTGTATTGAGATGTATCATGCAGTAATATATTGAATTATTGGTAAAACCTTACTTAGATGGTCCATTTTATGGCCTTGTTCATGGAAATCTAACCCTAAACCTAACCCTAACCTTAACCTAAACTTAATATCTAACCCTAAACCTAATCCTAAAATATGAAGATATGAAAATATGAAGCGTTTGGGTTAGAGTTGAGTGTAGGGTTATATTCAAAAGAGAATCATTTACTTTCACCTTTTAGTTCATTTGCATTTAATAGACATGTAGTTGAATGTTAATTGAATGTCAGTTGAGCATCAAAGAGGCCATCAAATGGACCATCCAACTAAAGTGTTACCGAATTATTTAAATGAATTAAGTCACTATTTCAATGGATATTCCAATTGACATGTGTTCCAGTGGTGGCTCTGAAGGCATCATACACAGCCTTACATAAAGGTAAAGCTAGCTGGCCAAGTCTAGACTATTAATTATCTATCAAGTTTACTTTAAAATAGATTACATTGAACAAGTTCACATTTGACAAGTTCACTGTGACAAGTTCACTGTGATGTCAAAAACTGTACAGAGCCAGACTACTCCAAGTCTCTCTTAAGATATTTGAATTATTGCATTTCATATGTATTTTAAGTTATTATCTTATAATAGTTTGTATTTTTTTTTATTAAATGTGATTAATTTAATTACTAAATGTAATTATTAAATGTAATGAATAAAAAATATTTCAGGTCACGCTGTCACACCAAGGAAAAAAAAACGCTTGGAGTCCTTTAGTGCCAGCACTTGTTTACCTATGCTAAAAATGTTTTTCATTTTTTGATTGTTTTGTATCCCCAGTTCTAAATAAACTGTTTTAATTCAGTATTAATTCTCACTTGATGAAGAGATTCTTTGGAAGTGCTGATTCTGGACTGTTTTAGACCATGACATATTATCTAATGTATTATATAAAGGCTGTCTACATTAAGACGAAAGACGTGCATTAACCATGAATGATATATGTATAAACCCAACCCTTTTAGGTGGTTTGAGTTAATGTTAGATGAAGTAACAGACATTGTATTATAGACCAAAAAAACAAAAAGACGTGCATGCAATGGATAAGGTTGGCAATACTTTGCAAAACGGTTAAACAGCTTAATGGATCTTGATGGACTAGAAAACAGTTCATAATTGCCTGTTAAAGGTGGTTTGACTGTACAACTTAAGCAGTAGGATTTTGGGAAGTATAGTTCAAGAATTCAGTGGGGCATAATGGATGCCACCAATGATAGTATTATTTAAATAAAGGTTACCTAAATTTAATTAGGGTTCTAATTTAAGAAGATCGTATATGTAGACTTGAATATGTCATTATAGAATTAAAATAGACATTAAAATGTGTAACTATCATTTCTAGCATTCTCTATAACTCCTGTCTTCTTAGTGCTAGCTTAGGGTTAATGAATAGAGCTGGAAATACTCCAAATAGAGGCGGTGGAGGATTTAGCATTTCTCGTATCGCTTCCCTTCATTACTGATCAAGGAGGGCCGCAACCTCGGCTCAGAACATCCCACAGACATGAATGCACATTCGAGAGACGTCTTAATAACCACTTGCAATTACAGAAGATACTCAGTAGAGGGGGTGGGGGAAGGGGGCTTCAGACAGCATGACCTGAATCTTCTTTTCTCTGTCATTTTCTCTAACAAACCACAATTCTCTAAATGATTCCACTCTGCTTTCATCTCCTCACACTGCAGACCGCTCGCGATATTGATCCTGAATGAAGCTGGCATCTACATCCTGCTACACAAACTTCGCTCTGTGCACACAGCCTCGCTTACCCTGACACTGTCATTCTGCCACATTCACACTGTCCTTTTGAGTGTCTTTAAAGGGAATGGCTTTTGAGCTGCGTGAATTTCATTTCTTGCAGATTTTTCACTGTGTATCAGGAGAGTAAATGTGTTGTGTTTTGTGTGCATGGATGAATGGATTGATGGATGGTTGGGTATGAATGTCCACCCACCCACCTACATACATACCAACAGTGATGTGGATGAATGGATGGATGGATGAATAAGTAGATGGCTGGGTATGTAGATAGTGTAGATAGATGTATAAATTGGTAGGTAGATGGGTGGATGGATGCATGCATGGTGGGTAATTGTGTGTTGCTGAAATATTGATGGATGGATGGATGGGTGGATGGGTTGGTAGTTGAGTAGATCACTGGATAGGTTTATTGGTTGATGAATGGATGGACTGTTGGTAGGAATGAAGGTGGATGGATGGATGGATGGATGGATGGGTGGGTGGGTGGGTAGTTAAATGGATGAACACAGTAGATGAAAGCTGCAGGTGTAGGTAGGTGGACATATGAAATGGATAAATGAGTGATAGGTGGATGGAGAATGTAGGTTTGTAGGTAAGTGGAAGGATGCATTGGTAGGCAGGTTGATAGATTGATGGATGGATGGATAAATAGATGTGTTGGATGGATTTGTGGATGGCAGTATATATGTGTGCACAGAAGGATGGATAAATGGGTAGGCAGATGAATGTATGGGTAGAAGGTCAATGAATAATGGTTGGATGGCTAGGAGGACTGATTGAAGGGTAGGGAAGTAGGTAGAATGATTGATGGATGGATGGTTGGATGGGTGGTTGTATGGGAGTGTGGGTAGTTAAATAAATAGTGGGTAGGCAGAAAGATAGGCAGATATTATTGATAGATGTATGTGGGTGGATATGTGGGTAGGTAGGTAGATGGACAGATGTGATTGATAGATGTGCTGGTAGGTAGGTAGATAGACAGATGGGATGGATGTAAGGATGGATATGTGGATCGATGAATAAGTAGATAGATTAAATAGAGATGGATAGATTATCCATTCATTTTCTTTTATCTTTATTTACAGAAGTAGAATATTAGTAAATATTTGAACATGGAATCAATCCAGTTACAGCCCACTTCAGATTAATTACAGGAGCTTGTACAGCTGAGTGCATCTCTGCAGCATCCAAGCTTCTGAACTTAGAGGCTGTAATACGGGCAGTGGGTAGTGCTTACTGCAGAGTTTACCCATCGATTGTCAGCAAAGAGTAGCAGTAAAACATCTGCCTGTCTGCTGTTCCTCTCAGTATTTGATTATAATGATATAAGCCTGTCATATTCTTCACCAGACCCTGAAAAACACACACACACACTGTGCCTACTGCTCTTCCTAGCTTACTACCACAAAGGGGTGATGTGTTTTAGTTTAGAATCACAGTAAAGGGAGAAATTCAACGTTTTTTCTGGCATTATTAATAATGGTATGAATAATAAAATTAGTATAGTATAGTAATAATAGGATATATATATATATATATATATATATATATATATATATATATATATCCCATCTCCCATCTCCCATAAACAATTAAAACATGGCTAAATATGGCCTGCAGTAAATCTGCATGCAGGGATATGAGCAGTACTGCAGCTTTGTGCAGTTAGAAACCTTGGCAGATTCTAAAGGGACTTTTTAAAATTATAACTTTACACAGGCATGCTTCCATCAACCCAGACCACACCTGCACATCAGAAGCTTGCGACGCTCTGGGAACGCAGGAATAAAATTTTATGGGTTTTTAGGCTGAAGTGAAAATGGCACAGCTGCTCGGATAATAGAACAGAAGGCAAAAAAGGTAAATGTAACCTTCGCCACAAACTCCTGAATCTTATTCTTCCACAGCTTGGCTATAGAGGCCCTCTGAGATATTAGGATATTCATAAGTTAATGAACTTTCAGGCCGTCGTGTTATTTATGCTGCTGAGAAAAAGGGTTTGTGTGCAAGGTCAAATGCTAGCTACACAACTACAGAGATATGGTAATACATTGTGATTTGTTCCTGTAAACAAACTGTGACATTGAACAAATATCCACAGAAAAAGTCTCCATTGAGACATTCAGCAGATAATTTACTACACTATTTGGCAATCGTGGCAATAGCATTTTCTAAAGATTTGATTGTGTTTATCAGCAAATGTATTAGTGAGGACAGGATGTTGGGTGATTAACACCCTACCTCCCATCATCCTACCATCCCACCACTTCTAAAATCATTCCAGATTATTGGATGTTGCACCATCCTTTCACAGGGTTTGGTACCCCTCTAGCACACCTGAAAATAGCTATGGTGCCAATGTTTATCTGTCTCATAGAGTCTTATTCTACTGGCAGTACTGCTCCACAGGGATTAGACAACCTGCAAATGTGTGCATACAGTATATTGTATTGTTTTTATAATGATTTGTTTGTGTTATGGGACCGATTACTGATCACTGATAGTCTTTCAACTCTCAAGATTGGCTGTGTAGAGAAAATCTGCTGAAACATAGTTGAATGATTTTTTCATCACATATTGATATTTTATTAAAACAAAGACGTTCTGAAGACTCCCCCCCCACCCCAATTTGACTTACTAAAATTACTGCTTTATTACTCCGTGTGAATGGGGTAAACCTGCAGTTAAAAATATTGCTTAAAATGTGGGAAACTGACACCAATAAATCCATAATTTCGGGTATTAATTAAACAGGAGTATTTTATTCTCTTCAGTAGCAGATGTCATGAAGTATCGCAGAGAACTTTTTGCAATATATCGAATATTGCAGAATCACACTTTCATAAATCACTGTTATTGTGGTTAACATGATACTATCGTATCGTGAGATGCCCTGTGATTCCCAGCACTAGTCAGCAATGGGTGCAATTTTAAGAATCTGAATTCATTCATTTGAAAATATGTCCAAATATTTGGATTGTAAAGGGCACCAATTAGCCATTGTACATTCTCCAGATTGATGATGGAAGTCAGAGCATCCCATTTTGCGCAACATTGGTCACGTGCAGCACGTTGAGCAGCTTTCTCACCTCGGGGAAAGAGGAGGCTGTGTTTGCCCTTGCAAGTCAGAGAAGTCGACAGTATTCCCTCAAGTAAAGATAATTCAGAAGACAGAGCGTTAAACAAACGGAGATAGTCCTTAATAACCTCCGTAAATATCGAAACGATAAGGCCACTCTGTTGCCTGACGATAATGGCACAGCTTGAGTATGAGCGCAGTAAAACCAAACTGGCAGCTTTATAATGACATCAAGCTGAACTGCTCTGTATCTGCTGCCCGATCCTGCATCTCACCGCGTTTATGACTCTAGCGATAGAGGCATCGGCATATCAACCTCTGACCCCGGCGAGTGATAAGCGCAGTGTGGAGGTTCTGGTCGACGCCGATGCTTTTCCGTGCATTTGTTAAAGGCGCCTCATTTCTGGGCAGTGCACATCGAAGGCAGCGGGCGTGGTGACAGCTGGTCACAGGAGTGGCTATCGGAGACTGTATCTGGGAGATAAATGCATGCATGCAGTGAGCCTCCTCTGGCCTCCTTCCTGCTGAGAGACACTGGCGTAATTGAGAAAGATGGCCCGGGCCGGGGAGGGGACGCCGAGTCCTCTCTGCCTCAGCCCGTTCCTTCAGTCACAGAGCAAGGTGATGTTCTCGCTGAACTCACCGCAGAACTCAGCTATGCCAGGCTCTGAATACGGCAGACAAATGGCCCCATCTTCAGGAGGTGGGGAAGGTGTAAATTATGGGTAATTAATGTGCCTCATTGAACGCATATTTATATCTGAGTGAGGAATGGGCTGCTCATGCACCTCTCCTGCAAACACCTCCAGATGAGCTGTGCATGATCTCGCTGTTCCTGTTTTTTTTTTTTTTTTTTTTTTTTTCCTCTGCCTGTCTTATTCTTTTGTTCAAACACATCTGTTTTCTCCATTTCAGTCTGTCACACATTTCAAAAACGATTGGACCCTGAAGCATTTACCACTTTGTAATGTTGCAGTTGCTTCTCACAGCGCTTGAATGATATTTAGGCACCGAGGATACCAATTCATGAAGTGTTCCATGCAGTCATTTCCCCCATTCCTCCTGCAAACGTGTTTTAAGGTGTGCAACAGGACTGTTTATAACTTACAATTTTAGTTCAGATCAGTACCCAGACCCTCTTCTTCCTCAGACATGCCTTTGTAAAAGGTGTAGCATGTGGTTTTGCATTCTAGACGAAAAGACGATGGTCTTTCCCACCTAAATCCAAGCTCAGAGCGTCTGAACAGGGTTAACATAAGCCCTCTGATTTTCACAGTCATGTGTGAAATTGCAATGAAATCAAAACATTATTTAGGGTTTTTTTTTTTTTGTTGGTCTTTTTGAAAAGTGTTGCAGGCCTTCAAACTCCGGACTAGAAGTATGTTAACAAAACTTGGGTTTGTATCCTTTCTGTATTTTTCTGCTTTCTCTTTTCTCTCAGTTTAGCTCACACTCGGTTCAGGAGTGTGATCAGGGTGATTATGTCAGGGCCTCAGAATTCCACATTTGCGTACGAACGCCTCGTGTTTTCGGCCCTGCCGTCACCGCTCCCCCCACGCCTTCCTCTGCACGTTTTGACCTAATTGTGCTGATTCTGAGGCTCAAGCTGCAGCATGCATAATCAATTATGATACTTTGATAGAGGATCCACAGCTTTTCACACATCAAAGCCGTGGAAGCAGCCAAGACGAGCTGGTTATCCATGCTATAGCGTTCTGCATGATTCTGAGTACGGGGAGGCTGAGGACAGCCATTTGTCACAAGTAGTGTGTTTGTGTGGAGTGCGTTTGATGCAGTGTGAGCACTTCCGTCCCCCATGAACAGTCACTGTCTCTCCATTGATGGATGGGTGGTGTTACTGTAAAATCATAAAAGAGATTTCTGGCTTAATTTCCATTCATATGCAGACGTTGTTATATGGCCTCTTCTTTAATGTTGTCTCTTTTGGTCCTGTACCTAGGGAGCTATAGACATAAAGGACATGGCTTATTGTGCCAGTAAAGTCTGTAGATGAGTGACTCATATCAAATGACCAGCACAGTGAAATTGAGGCGATCCAGATGGTGCCATCAGTGCGCTGCTGTCTTCTGCGGCTCCATTAAAAAAGTACAGAACTCCTTCAGAACAGTTTGAGTGTCCTCAACTCTTAAGTGTATGTATGCAATCAAACAGGTTGAGTAAAATGTCTGTTTTTTAGCTTGTGAATTTGGTTTTTAACTTGTGTTTGAACGAATGTGAAAAATTTCTTGCATTGTTTTAAAAATTGTTGGGTAAATGGAACATTCTGTCCAAAAGTTTGTAGACACCCCTTTTAATGCGTTCATTCGGCAACTTCATTTGGATTCACCAATTGCTAAAACTAATGAACACTTGTCTGTTTTCTGCTTCTCTGCTGAACGGTGATATTAATACAATAGGACAGATAAACATTAACCAATTGGCAGCATTCATAACGCTGGACCTGGTCTACAGGGGTATATTTAGCCCTATAACATTGTCTTAAAATGATTAATTTAGGCTATGTACATAAAGTATAAAAAGCACTTTATGCAGTTTGTTTTGTAGATTGTTGAAAAATATCTTTAAAATCAGTATCAGGTTGAATCGGTTCAGCATTTAATGTAGCTTGAGGGGCAAAACCTATTAATGGCCACATGGATTAATCAAAAGAATATGTTTAACTGAAGAGTATTGTGCATTGAATGGATAAACATTTTGGGACACCTGCTCATTTATTGTTTACTATTATTATATTATATTATATTATTATTACTGTCCATAGTTTGATTGTATTTAGTAACGAGCATTCCCGAACTGCAGTTTCACTGCTCCACAGCTCAGTGCTGTATAACTTTATACTCTCTCAGACTGTAAAGCAACGAAAAGTAGCTGAATGTATATGTTGGAAGAGGTGTCCACAAACAAGTATTTTTTTTTTTCCATCTTATTGATCATAACATTTTTGACAGCACAGGTGGGACCTAACTGTAACACGCACACAAGTGCAGAGTGTACCGTGACAAATGTGTCACGCAACATGTGGAAAACATCGGAAAGTGCGCCGGTCCAGTGTTGCAGTCTTTGTACTGTAGTGTGTTCCTTCTTACTCTCGTTCTCTCAGCTCTGTCTCTCTGTGTTAATATCAGACTGACTGTTTATTGCACTCATTTTGAGTGTGTTAACAGAGTGCTGCATCCTCCTAAAGCACTAAACACACACTCTTCCTGTCTGTCACTCGCTTTGTTGAGGCGGGATTAGTCCTCCATTGCTCTTCTTCTGTATTCAAACCACTATCCGCCCGTCGAGCGATTTGTCATTTATCGGGAGTTATGAAGACAGATGGGACGCCATGTCTTGGAGAATCTGCTGTGTGTCCCAGGCTCTCTGGGAGGTAATCATGGCTTCATATCATCATCATCTTGTGTAGGACACACATCTCACACAGCCACGAACAGGTGTGCTCATTTTCTTACACAGATAGATAATGAACTGTCGTCTAAAGGAGCAATTATGTTTGGAAGCCCAACCAGGGTAAACACGACTATCTGACAGGAAATGATATTATACTCTCAATTCCATCCACGACTGAAACAGCTCAGGAATGTGGGCTGTCTGCCTGCTGTGCTTAAAGCACACTTTCAAACGGGTTCCTAAACGGCTTTTAGCTGTGATGCATAGTTAGGAGAAACCTTTAATTGTACGCTCACTTGTGTACAAATTGTTCTTTTTAAGTAAACAATCTTCTAGGAACCCTGAAATAGATTTATTCCTCAAAGAACCTTTTTAAATGTGCTAGACATTTTGTGAGCATATTGGATGTGTTATTTGCAGCAGGGGTATTTTTCACATGCCAGAGGAATTTTAAGCTGTGCACTACCCCCTACTGAGGTGATATTGGCTTGGGTGGGTTTACACCACCGTGATGGCAGGAACATCAGCCAATATAGGTTCCTCACTGCACCAGAACACCTGCCAATACCAGTGAGCCTCAAAAATACCCCAGTTTGTTTATAGTTCCGCTTTCTTTCTGCTCATTTACTGACTGCTTATCAGTGTAGGAAACCCTTTCTTTCTTCCTGAGCGTAATTTAAGGCTGGAACCGCCAATTTCTCTCCTCTGTTTTTGAAGAATTATGCAAGGAAAGAGGAATTTCAGTTTAGCAAGGGATTTAACTCCCCTGCTGTTTTTTTCCCTTCCAAATAATGCCCTCTTTGATGTCCAGAAGACGTCAGGGCAGTGAGACATTTTCTGTTTCCGTAGATCCACGAGTTTTCTTTTGCCCAAGAAAACAGCAGAAATCACTTACTCCAGCGGTGGGGCAGGTTTTGCGGCTGCAGCTCCGGGCCGCTCTGCCTGTTCCCTTGCAGCTCCTGCGGTTCCTCCGGCTCCCTGAGGGTTGAAAAGATCAGCCTTGGAGGTGGTTTTGCCTGAGGCTGTGAATCCTTTGACATAATCTTTCCACATTTGTGGGGGGCTGAGCTCCTTTTCGGTATTATTAGAGTGACATATTATCCGATTTGTGAAGTTAAGCAGCCTTGCAAAATTAGATACACCAGAGGGGTGCGAAGACTGAGATCAGCATATTTTGGGGGATCCATTGCTAACGTCTCACTGAGATTTCAAACTTTCTTCACAGTTTCTTACAAATGGCCGTGCTGTAGTTAAAACTAACATTACATCATGTGATACAGCTGCATGGTGCACCATTTTATTAATCATTCTAATATTGGCAGTGTTTATTATTCTTCCAGGGTACTTTATACTCCGTGCACCACATATAAGTTTTCACCAGGAGGACCCACTAGGAGTTTCTGCTCTCCAACAACAGATTGTCATTAAAAAAAATATATATAGTTTACATTTGGTCTGGTTAGTTTCGGTTTCCCACAGTAGATTAGTGAGTGCACTAAAGAGCCTAGATGTTTGTCATCGTTTCTCCCTGTACAAAATTGGTTTGTAGAAGGAAAGGTGTCAAACATTGTTGTATTCTTAGTTTGGCAAGTTGAATATCCACCTGTTTTGCTGAAATCTTCATGTCAAACTCAATCTTCGTTCAAGTGGCAGCATAATAAGTGTCATGAACAGATAACACTTGTTTTTTTCTGTCGTTTTTTAATGTACAGTTACAGTAGATACAGAAATCACCAGCATAATCTGCTGTAACCACTCAAAATGGAGTTGGTTTTTGGCACAACATTGGTAATTTTGGTTCTTTTGTTGTAAAATGCATGACAATAGCCTGCCTTAGTTCCCCACAAATGACTCAAACCATGGTCCAGTGTATCAGGACCAAGACCACCTCATTTGATTGGACCATGATTTGCTTAAGTTGTTATTCTGTTACTTGTTTATTACTTGTTATTCTGGTTTGGGCCAAACTGAAAAAAACATATCCAAATCTAATGATATCTCTGTAAAAGCACCATTTTAGTTTTTTAATGATTTTGAATGAGATTCTCTCATGTGTTTTAGTCTTGTTGTGGAATAATTCCTCCAGCACAGCAGTCCACCATGCTGCCAACAGCCTGTCTGGCTGCTAAGATTCGGTTAGGCTGACTGCAGAACAGACGAATGTGTTTTGAACGATCAATGGCATTTGTTTCAGCTACACTTAGAGCAAACCATTATAATATTTAGTCATGCAATTTGGACCATGGACTTCTTTGTGACCAAAGGCTTTGATTAGATGGCAGAGATCCAGTTAATGGTGCTGTGTTTCCTGCAGACATGGATCAATAAATTGCATTAAACTGCTGAACACTGTCAACAGCACTGAAAGGCAAGGCAAGGTTTAAATGCAGACCTGTATTCATGAGATTATTCAGCGACCGATCAGCTATAACAGTTCAAACCACCTGCCCTGAAGCGCTCTGAACCATTGGATCATGGTTTTCACAAGGTGTTCTGTTCTATTTGGCAACATTACAAATGTTAGCAGCAGATGGTTCAAGTCTTCCAGATTGTATAAATCAGGGCTTCCGTTGACTGAATCCCTATTCTCTTGGTTGTCCTTTTTTGGGATGCTTTTGTTGGCCACTGACCACTGAATACTAGGTACATCCCAAAAGACCTGCCAAATGTTTTTGCTTCTAATGCTCCTAAAAGCTGTCTTAGATTCTAAACTTGTTCATTTTTCTGCCTTCATTACATCACCTTTACTTACTGCCTAATATAGCAAGCCCCTTTACAAGTGCCAACAGAACTATGACATTCATATTGTTCAATTAACTTCTAGTAGTTTTAATGTTGATTAAACTGTCAAATGTTTAGGTGTACATTTTATTTATTTATTTATTTATTTATTTATTTATTTTTTAAGTGACACACTCATTCAGTCTCTTAAAAAAGTAGATTTCTCCTCAGACACACACTGGAATGGAAGGATACACTCACTCAGACCCCATCTTACAAGTGCAAGCTTGTGCTGCTGCTTGTTCATCTCATCGCCACCTGTTCCCCTTTGAACAAACAGACATCTCTTCCCTTACAACCTCTAATTAAGTTAGTCCCATTAATCTTCATCACATCTGCCTCCTCACTTTTCACTTCTTCCAACATGGGGGAGCAGAGAGCTCAAACACTGTAGAGAGCTGTAGAGCAGATCCACTGATAAATTCTGTGTCACTATGTGCTGTAGAGATTTTTTTTTTCTTTTTTGTTACACCAGGTGTTCACACATCAGAGGCAGGACATGCCAGGGATGCCACCCTGTTTTTCTGTTTTCATGTCTCTCTGCAGTATGAAATAATATGAAGTTCATCATGCGTATATAGCGTCTGTGTTTATACAGTGCTATTGTAGCACTAGATTTTTCTGTTCTGTTCAATACAGGACATCTGCACATCTGGACAACCTACTTATTATCTGTCTGTCCAGATATCCATCTGTCCATCCTCCACTGATGTCTGTTTATGTTTCTATGTTCATTATCAGTGCTTTTAGCCAGCCATTCATCGACGCATTCCATCTTACTCTCTGTATGGACATATACACAACATGGCAGAATGATGGCAGACAGTGTCCATCCATAAATCTGTGATCGTCTATCAGTCCAATGATGTGTGGTTAGTGGTTAGCACGTTTGCCTTCCAGCACTGGTGTCTTGGGTTCAAGTCCCTATCTGGATGGAGTTTCCATATTCTCCTCCGGGGACTCCGGTTTCCTCCCACAGTCCAAAAACATGGAGTTCAGGTAAAATTGGATATTCTAAATTGAATAGTCTAAATTTATCTGGTGTATATGTTTGTGTGTGGTTTGTGTGTGTGTGTGAATGTATGCATGATTGGGCCAAATATGGATTGGCAAATGCTGTATTGCCTGATGCAGTCCTCCAGGTGGACGGTTGTTTCCAGTTGAGAGTACGCTGTGTGCTATTGGCTGCAGCTTCTCACCGGTGTGTGGATGAGTGCTGAGGATGAATGGCTGTGTGTAATACATGTAAATTGTCCAGATATTGTAAAGTTTCCTTGGGCTTCTAGAAAGGTGCTATATAAGTTTAACTTCATTCATTCATGATTAGTCCATCTATCTATATATACATGCATCCATTTGTACACCACCTGTCTGTCTATACATTTAAAGGCAGCTTATCTGTCTTTCTATCTGTATTTACGTCTTAATCAATCTATCTATAGGTCTGTCTGTCTTGTTCCTCTATCTATCTGGCCATCTATGAATCTGTCTGTTCATCAGTCTGCTGGTCTATCCATCCATCTGTTGATCTCACCATCTTTCTTTTATTTACGTTATTTAGCTCATCCATTCATTCTATTTACTATTCACCATTCTTTCTGTTCTGTTGATCATTTGGTCTGTCCGTCTATCTAGCAATCTGTTACTGCACTTGTCCACATAACTGTGCATCAGACTGTCCATTCATCCATTTATCAGTCCATCTACTGGTTGATCTATCTGTCCATTATCAATCCATCTTTTGTACATCCGTCCATCTAGCAGTCTGTCTGGCTGTATATATGTATGGATGGATGGACAGTTAGACATTCATCTTTCAACGCTGGGTGCTTATCTAAATTCAGTGCTGCATTTTTATGAATTCAGAGTGCGTATTATAGAATCTACAATTACTACAATTACCGCTGCTGGGCCAAACTTCAGCTGTTCAGCTGATAGTTTGAGAGAGAGCGAGAGAGAGAGAGAGGAAGAGAGAGTGAAAGAAAGAAAAGAGTAAAAGAGAGAGTGAAAGAAAGAGAAAGGAAGGAAGGAGAGAGAGAGAGGCTCATTCTCTCTCCCATTCCTTGCTCTGCATTATCTGATTCTGTGATAATGGAAAATGTAAGATTACAAGGACCTTGCATGAGCTACTTGTTGAACAGCCTTATCAACTATGCTGCATAATTATTCTCTCTGTTCTACATGGTTTGCATGATTAATATAATTTTTTTTCTTCCTTTTTTTTACGGAGTGCTTGTTTTATCCGCCGCAGCCCCCACAAAAAGCTGACAGGGCCATGTGCTCTCTCTCACACATGCTTGGTGAGGGATGTTCAGAGTTGCGCAGAATTGTGTAAGATTAATTAATCATTATATATTAACAGCACACTAATTTTCAGGAACATATCTGAGAGCGGGGTGTTGTGACTGCGGAGGAGATTGCCTGTTGATAGGATGGCTCAGGCGGCTTCATGTAACTTTTTTTTTTTTTTTCTTTCTTACAGCCATTAATTAACTCAGCAGTAAATGTATTCAGTACAGATATGTGATTCAGTTCTGGGATAAAGGATACTTGGGTTACAGGTACGGGTTTAAATTGTGCATTATATTGTTTCCCTATAGTTTAGAAGTCGTTATGTATCATTACTGTTACTCTGCCAGAAACTATGGACTATTTTAAATATGCTAAACTTTTTTTTGGCTCTTGGTTTATTTCTGGATGTGGTGTTTTGGGTTTAGTCTACAGCAGGACTTTTAACAACCCAGAAACTTTAGTCACTTTTCAGTTTTCATTTCTTTAGTTTTCCATGTATTTCTCTTTCTTGCCAAATGAGACAATTTTGGCAGTTGTAGATTTAGTAGCCTGCTAAAAAAAAAAAAAATGTAAATGTGTGTTTATTAATTCTAGTTTTATGGATAAGCATGTCAGATATTAGTGTGTAATTAAACAGCATGTGTGTTAATTGAATTAAAATGTTATTAAAATTATTTGAATGGCACTTCAGCACATATTTGCTGGAGATCTCATCGCTGCACTGGTTCATATTTACAGTCTTTTATTTTCACTCTCTGCACTGAGTAAAAGTAAAGAAATTAGTCCACATAGTGTTACAGTATTTTAGCTCTTGGACAAAATCGTGAAAGATGTACTTGCACGGTTGTCCGATTATCTCAATCCATGCATACTTCATAATGTTTACTGGGCCTCTTCTTTATGGATTATATATACTGTAATGTGAGTGAGTGAGATGATGCATATTGCATGAGTACGTTATTGTCCCATTGGAGCCGGGCTTAATAAATACTACCAGGTTTTAAAACATACTAATATTGAATCACTGCAGCCTGGGGACGTTATCTCTATCGTACTAGAGTGAGGAATTAAATGTTTTCTTGTAAACAGACTTTTAAATATTTAATGTTCTCCAAAATAATAAAAATAGACATGCTGATGCCAGTAGTGTGAGTGTGGAAAGCTCTGTGATTTCCATAATGCGGGGAATGCAATGAAACCGCAGATTTGAGACCTTTAAATCAATTTCAAAAAGTGCAACAAAATAAAAAGCTGAAAAATGTGTGAAAAAAGTGAATAGCAAAACTTGTACTCATATACAGTTGGATATCTTGTCCTCTGTAACCCAATGTTAAGTATTAATTTAATCATTAGCTTTTTTTTTTTTAATCATGGTTGACTGTTTTTCATGATTGGCTCCCAACATACACTGAGTGATCAAAATAATTGAGATATACCTTTTAATCTTTCAGTTACCCCATAAATTAGCTGTTTAAGTTGGTTCCATTGTCTCAAGTGTATAAAATGCAGTACCTAGCTGTCAAGTCTACTTTTAGTGAGACATTAGTGAAAGAATGGGTGGCACTAAAGAGCTCACTGAACTCCAGTGTGGTTCTGTAATAGGACTCTACACTGCAACAAGTCTGGTGTAATGCTTTGCAATTTTAATCATTCTTAAATCCAAAAGACTTAAACCTGCTGTTATTTTTACTGTGCCTCTAGGACTGATGTGTTTAAACCTAAGGTGTGTTCTAAGTGGCTGCCATGCATTGTGCTTCATTTGAAAAGGTTTTTATACAGGATATATACAGAACAATGACCTTCTTGGACCGTTGGCTCACGGTTAAAATAAAAATGTTTCATTAAATTAAATGTGGGCTTTATCTTCATCTTATGTACAGTTTTTTTTTTTTTTTTTTTAATGTAAAAGTATTTGCTTTAAGGCAGTCTTAAAGTCTCTGCTTTTTCCAGAGCATGGCTGCTCTTCTTCAGTGATCGTCTTTTCAACTCTGGGATGCAGACGGGGCCCGGCTGAATATTTTAGCAGCTCTAATGCAGTACTCCTTCATTACTGACCCTGGATTCCTGCTCTTTGGAGCCTTGTTTAAAAAAAAAAAAAAAAAAGCAATAACACGAAAGACTCTCCACAAGACGTGGCGAATAAAAATTCCAATCTTCTTCACTGTGTGTCTGACTGGAAAGAAAAAGGCATCACTCCGGGACATGAGGTGCATCTGTTACAGCGAGTGGCCTCGTGTCACGCTAAGAACAGCAATGTGCGAACAGACATGTCATGATCTGAAACCTCAGGAGGCTGCACTTTCTTATTCGCTTGTTTTTTTTTTCTCTCTGATCGGCGTGGAGAGGAGGCCACGCTCATCAGCGGCTCACAGGAGTCAGGGGAAGGCGCTGCATTCGGCGCTGGGGTTTGCAGGTTATTGTGCGTGTTGATGGAGCCTGCTTGGCTATCGGTGGGGTGACAGCGAGTCTATTTTCTACATGACTGCGCTTTATTTCAACCCTGCCGTGCGCTAGATCACTCTGATTGATTATCCCCCGCCGCCATAAAGAGGCACGATTATGCACAGCACCCAAACTTTAATCAGAGCTAAGTTCCTTAATCCATTATTTCAGGTGTGGGTATGGAGGGCATGGAATCGTCCTAGTCTGAACTCGGTTTTGTTTTTTTTGTGCCAGTATTGTGGCAGACTCCACAAAGGGACGCTGCTGCTAGTCGTCTGATGCCGTCTCGGGCGTCTCTGGCTTTCTCAGGTGTAATATAAGCGGCGTACCTCCCACCAACACCACCACCACCCACCACCACCCACCTCCCGCTGTTAATGCAGTGTTGATAAGAAGCGGATAATGTGTTCGCTGACCTTCACCTTGCCTTGTGTTGTGGAGAATGTGCCGGAATAAGGCTTCAGACTCCGATGAGTCTGTGCATTTCTATTCCAGAGAGCATAAATCTGGAGCCAGGCGGGGGAAAAAAGAAAAAAAAGAAAAAAGGGGTGGGAAAAAAACAGCCATGCATCACTATGGACAGGTCATTGGAACAGTGCAGTGCTGCGTCTGAGTGTTTCAAGATTAGAAGGGCTAATAATTTCTGAGGGCCATGCTTTATGTTAATGTGGCAGCTCTTGCTGTATATTTCTGCTGAGACGGTGCCTTTGTGGCGCTTAATTTCGCTTTAATAGAACTGTTGTGTTAGTATCTGCTTCGTGGCCTAAGATTTAGACCCGGCTGGAATTAACTGGCTTTATTACAGAGGACGTCCTGCGATTATTTATCGACTGTCTGTGGACATCAGAAAGGACATGCTGGGGCACGAAAAAAAAAAAAAAAAGTAAAAAGTCCTGCCCAGGTTGTTTTACTTCAGAACTGTGATGGCAGTAAAAACACTTAAAGGCAGATTAGGTACTTCTAGTGACTTTGAGAAAAGTTTGAAAACTGTTGCTTTGTGGATTTGTGTTCTTTCATTATAGGAACGTAGATGGTTTATTTAGACATATCAAAATGAGAAATGATGTGAGGCATTAGTATAGAAAGCTGTGTTTTTGTTTTTTTTTGTATATGTGATTAATTGTAGTTCAGTTTTGAAAGGGTCAAACCCCAAACCCTGTTGTGTACATGGAAGAGATGGTCAAATACTATTATGTTCTTTCTTGTATTATATAATATAAAGAGTTCTGGAAAATAGTGACACATGTTACATTTGTATTTGTAGGGAGAAGCTGGATTTTGTATGTACATAGACTTTCACACACCCAAAAAAACAAATTTGGCAAATTAACATGGAAGTAAATAGGCTAGTATCATTCTGTCTAAGCATTTTTCACCCAAACAAAGTCATATACTTACTGTTTACACATCAGACAGCAACTTTAATTGACATTTTAATGACAAAATTATTACCAAAAGACACTCTAAAGCTGTGCTCTTTAAGTTATAGTGTAAAATACTCATGTTGTTAACACAATATCCGTTGTATAGTCAGTTGATTACAACATTGAACCCAGTAGTCACTGAATGCAAAATATGAATCCTTTGAATTTTTTTAAATGCTGGTTCAAATTAATTAATCATTACAGTTTATAGGGGCCAAGTATTGTGAATTGCACTGACCTCTTAACACTACCCTGTGCTGCATGTGCTCATAAGTTTCATTGTTCACACATCTCTTATTGCTGAAGGTGATGAAGTTGAAAATGTGCTGATTTAAAAACCAAATGACCAAAGCATGATTTTAAAGCTTTTTATTTTTAACACAGAAGCATAATCAGCTACACACGCACCGGATTGACCTTGGTGCTCCATACAAGTTAGTTTTAAAGAGCTGTTCTTGACTCCCAGTGCTTTGCTTTGCCGTTGCTAGGTTAGACCAGCTTTACAAAACACTGACAACGTTTATTTTAGAGGGGAAGGCATGCACCTGAGCAACCACCTACCAACATATTAGCAACCAGCATCTTACGTATTGCATCACATTAACAGCCATCAAGCAACACCTTAACAACCAACACCTATACAATGACAGTATTGCAAAACCTTAGTAACCTCCCAGCAACACATTTGCAACACACACTTGTAACACTTGAGCAACCACTAGCAATACCTGAACAGCCACATCTATACTAAAGCAACATCTTATCCACTGTCTAGCAACAGACCACTGCTGAGCTGCATTTTCTGCAGGAATTGCAGTCTTCATCTACTTTAAACTAATCATTAATGGTGACTGTGTTAAATGATGTGTGCTTTAATATAGTACATTATGTCCCAAAGGTTGTGGACACCTACTTATCTAGCAAGGGGTGTTGCCCCTTGTTTTCTGAAATTACCACCTTTGACATCCTAAGAAAGCTTTACCTTGGGATGTGAAACCTTTCTGTGAGGATTTGTTTGCATTCAGACATGCAAGAGCATTAGTCAGGTCAGGTGCTGATATTGGGTGATTAGTTCTGGATCATAAACACCACTCCAGCTCATCCCAGAGGTATTGGATGGGGCTCCATCCCTCCAGGGAACCCAGAATTACTTCTCCAAACCCGATGATGCTTGACATGGTGACCTGAGGCTCACATCTGCTCAAGAGTGTCCCATTATATCTGCAATGCTTTTCTTTAGAAATTATTCAAGGGTGAAAGAAGCTACATTGACTGACTTATTTCCGGAGTGTCCACATGCATATAAACCTGTTATGTTACTGAGCTTTTCATTGTAATAGACATTATATGGATATATATTGAAACACGCTGCTCATTCATCGTTTCTGTTGAAATTTGTGGGAGTAACACTGTCTACTGTCCAGGGAAGACTTGTATTAGATCGTCGATCATTTGCTATGAATATTTGACTGTATTCAACAAGACGAGAACATTAGTGAGGTTAGGATGATAACATACCACCTTATCCCAGACTCATCTCAAAACAACTAGCCATCATAAAGCCATGTCTGGCATTAGGCATGATACAACAGTCCAATCCTTTTCAGTAGCCTATTGTTCAAACATATATAATAATTTAAAATGGCTTTGAGCTGTCACCGGAAAGATCTTGCCTGTTTACAGAAATAAATTATAATTATAAAACACTGCTAATTTAAACAAACTTTTCTTTGGAGGCTTTATTCTGTAATATTTCATGTCCCTATGTGCTGTTTATTTTCCTGTAAATGCACAAAAAATATGGTTCCTGGACAGATACATCAGTTGCATCCTAGAAAGTGAGTTTTTTACAGGGCAATTTACATTGGAACAGAAATTTTAAATGATCTAGTGGACACAACTAATGTATCCTTCCACCCTAGGCTATCCACAATTCTCTGCCTTCTAGCAGTGTTCAATTTGAATTGAGTTTATTTTGTTATGTTTTTTTTTTTTTTTTTTTTACTATTTAAGTTTTATATGCATACAGTAAATATTTTGTACTTAATTGCGTAGAATTGTTGAGACATTTGCATTAATTTTGTTACCTTGGTATAATTTAATACGAAATCAGGGTCTTTGTAAGTTCCTGTTCTTTACAAAATAGAGTTCATAGATTTTTTTTTTTCTAAATGTTTGAAACTGTTAAATACAAGTAAACCTTTTTCTTTCTTTTACAATAGTAGTATTTTCTTTGTTTTTGTATATATTATGCCAAGAATATCATTATCACAAAAATATCCCTGAAATGTTATTTATGGACCATATATGAAAGGGGGACAATAAATACAGCACAATGAAAAATGTGCACAAGTAGCAGAAAAGGAAACTTTGTTTGAAATTTGTTTAAAATTAGTAAAAAATAAATTGTATGACAAACGTCAAATATTACACCTCAGACATCATGTGACAATCGAGCATGACATCACCACACAGCTTCACTATAGACTAGTCTGTGTGTGTGTGATCAGAAAACTACTGAAATAAAGTCCCTATAGGGTAGCCCTACAAGGGATCTGTCCAAGCTTGGCTGCAGCCTTAGCTTTGGGACACAGCTATCATGCATGTAATATCTGTAATATCTGCTGTAGCTGAAAGCAAATGAGTATTTTGCCTACTTGTTTTCTCCAACAATGTTCTGAGTCGAACCATTATACTGAACTCTAATCCCTAGCTGTGTTTTCTAGAGGCTTCCACTGCTGACTGTCATGAGGAAACTACTTTCATATTCATATTCAGTTTACTTCACAAACAGCTGCACCTGATCCCAGCACTAGCATCTCTTTAGCTAAAGCCCGGCAGTATCCTCAGGTGTGTGTGTGCATTACATTTTGTTTTTAAGTCAACACCTTGTGCGTACACACACACACGCCGCCTTCATATGAATGGTGATGAAGCATTTTTATTTTCACAACCTCCAGAGCTTCTCGGCTGCTGCTAAACTGTTATGTGGTAAAATGCAAATATGGCCTACTTAAAAAGGAAAAGGAAGGAGAAACATTTGACACATTTCATTAATTGATCTGCATTTTGCCTTAGACTCTATTAATTACCATCTCGAGCACATCCAATTCCTGTTGCACTGTCTCGGCAGCGGACATTTATCAAATGTTCATTTTTCTCAGTCAAAACTCAGAAGGACTGTTATATTGGGGGTGATGAATTATTCATATCTCAGGTATTAATAATGCAGCAGTCATGATTATGCATGCTGCACCTAAATGGTCATTAAATAATGTAGTTTATCTTAAAATCCAGGAGCCATTAGCTCTATGAAGTGCAAATAAAAGGCAAATCTTTGGGCTTAAATCAGTTAAACAGGGAAAGTGAGTTTTAGAAGTAAGTCTACAGCTACTTATATCATAATACTTAGTCATAAGTGCGGTAAATTAGTGTAGAAAAACATGGGCAGTGGAACGTCTCTCAAAACTGAAGCCACCTCAGGTCTAGTGCCTCTAATTACTGGTTGTGGTATGATGTTTAGCTCTGCCCATTTTCATGTTTCAGTTTCATGTTGACCACATGGCCGACATGTGTTGTATTTGGTTGTATTTCCAGAAAGAAAAGGAGTAGATCCCTGGTGTTTATGCCTGTATGCAGTCATTATGAAGGTATAATACATGGTATAGTGAGGAGAGCTGTACTGTGTCTGTAATGGGCAGATTACTCTGCCTGGTGTTCTAGGGGTGTACATTAATTGTTGGTGCAATTAGTGTAGCAAGGTAAAGAAAACGTATTCTGCGTTGGTGCTGGT
Source organism: Astyanax mexicanus (assembly GCF_023375975.1). Classification (NCBI taxonomy): domain Eukaryota; kingdom Metazoa; phylum Chordata; class Actinopteri; order Characiformes; family Acestrorhamphidae; genus Astyanax; species Astyanax mexicanus. The sequence goes on from NC_064421.1 coordinate 7,175,632, forward strand.
ACACAGTCTACCACTTCGTATACACACACACACACACACACAAGCCACTAGTTTTTGAGAAAAAGAGCCAGACGATAAAGGTCACTCACTCAGAGACCGTTTCATTAGCTAGTGAACCAATTTTGGCCGTTTAATTTAAATAAATGGAAAACTCATTATAAGAGCACCCTTGGTTTGTTCCTTTAACGCTGTTGTATTCTAATTCATATGCAAATAAGCCATCAGGAAATGCATTTAACAGGACTAAATGCAGAATGTAGCAGCACCACTTTTCATCAGAACACTTTTTTTTATTTTATGCGATTGTAACGAGCAAAGAAAAATAATAATGTGAAATGGTAAATGGCTCTGAAGTTCAATTTGTATAGGGCTTTATCTGCTCTCTGCAGATTTCCCACAGTCTATAATGACACTGTTTTAGCAGGCCGGCGGTGAGCGAGACAACAGCAGAAATAAGGAGATTCTGTGGGTTGAATAGTTCACGGATGGTTGAGTACTATTTAATACGAGGAGTCACCCCATCTGCTACTGAGCCTGCTCTGTTTATTTATTTATTTACTTGTGTTTGCTGTTGCGTTTTGTTGCGTTTTACTAGCAGTCTAAATATGTTGGGAAGGCAGAAAAGGGAGAAAGGGCACATAAAACAGGCCAAAATACAAAAAGGGCCAGAATAGTACACCTGTCTGTTCAGCATCTTTCTGGTGATAAACACTTGTGTACTCCTGATAAATAAACATTTTAGGATTTTTTGCAGCCTTTTAAAATCTTTTCAATTTGCTCCTAAACTCTTCTGCATTCACAACTTTTTTTTTCTAAAAGGCCCCAGAGAGCTTTTTGGAACTAGCCCTGTTGATCGACTCACTTCAACAATCAAAATCGTTGCAACATTTTTGGATGGAATGAATTTTACATGGGGAGGTGGAGTCATTTTACTACAAGACTTGTGTAAAATAAATTACCGATTTGCAAGGGATTAAACATTTCAGTAAATATGACTGAGATGGGAGTGGCTACTCGATTTATGTACTGTTGTCAGCAGCATCCTGTAAAAATACCCTGATAAAATATTAGAGGGCTTAATAATAAAATTGTAGTTAGAAAATTAGCAGCTACATGTTTATAACATGTATGTCGGTTATAGACTATGCTAAACGGTGACTAACTTTCCCAGACCTGCCAAAAGTGTTCATCTTCTAGATTTAAGATTTGTAAGATATACGACACTTGTTTGTCATAGACTTAAAAGAGCTGCATTGTCTGTGCCACGCATAAACAAAACTAAATACTCCTTTAAGTGCCTCAATGTTTGAGAAATGTTGATGTTCTATATTGATGTGAAAAGCTAATTTTCCACATATGATAAATTCTCCCATGCCATTTTGCACAGAATTACAAAAATCTGGGGTTATTTTTACTGCTTGTTTTACACACTGAAGTATGTAGTCCTTAGAAATGATTGGCACATTAGTAGTACGATCACTGTCTAAAATCCTCCACCGTATAAAACTAATCCTGATCTGATACAGTTTAAATATCTGAGTTCCAGGCTCCTCCAAAAATCTTATGGTGATGTGCTGTACATGATACGAGTCTTTTTTGATTGTTAATAGAAATCAAAAAAGCTATATCATGTAATTATGTTAAAAGTAACAGGAAGTGTGTAGGGCTGTCTATCGACTTATTGTACAATATATGGAAATAGCAGAAAGCAGTATTTTAGGTATTGAACAACATTGTGAATTGTTGATGGGCAGTGCAAATTTACAAATTATACATTAAATTAGTATACATTTAAAGTTATCTTTTCTTTAAAATGGTGCAATTGCATTATGATATCAATGTATCAGTGGCATAAACTTTTGAATGTCTTAAAATGACAAAAACCTTCATCACAATTATTTCTGGGATGAAACTGTATACTGTCCATAAAAATAGTTATTGTAACAGGCCTAGTTTTATGGGATGTCCTAATATTTTCACATGGCTGTATGCCTTGTTTACAGTAGAATCTTACTAGACCATACAGTCTTTATTCTCTGTGTACTCCCGAGAGCATTTCTGCAAATGCTGCCTGAGATCATGTATGGTTATTGTATTCCTTGTAATGGATACTACATAAGGAATCCTTAATGTATTATTAATAGCTGTATTTTTCATGTAGTAAACGAAACGATGGGATTACAAAAATCTGTACAGTATCTGGAGTGTATATATTCTATTTAATGTTTTTTGGTCAATGTTAAAATGGTAAATGATTAATAAAAGTATGGAATAAAAATACAATAAATAGATAAGTTATTGTATGTTACAGTTTACTGTGAACTATCAGAAACTGACCCTTATCCAACCCTGCCATTACTGCTGACACTTTAACCTTTTGGTAAAGGCTGGTTTGTGTGACTTGAAATATAAAAGCTTGACATCTTGTTGACCCGGCTCTGCAGCTGCTTCTGCTTCTGCTTCATTGCTTTTTAAGCAGGGTGGGGGTGCTGTACCTCTCTTCTCTTTGTACATACACAGTGATGCCAACCAGCAGAGGATGTGTGATGTTGTGTGATGCTGCCTTTGATTTTCTATGGGCTTGGAAAGATGCATTGACTGATTCCACATAATGCATGTTTTAGCCCTGACTGCCAAGCTGGTAGATGCTGTTTGATGGGGATTATTTCCTTATATCCAATCAAACTCAATTACACCCATTCCCTGATCCTGTAACAGGGAGGATGGGATATGTCTGACAGTAGGATTAAAAAAAAAATCTTCTTCAAAATGCGGTCTTCATTCTTGATCTGATTTAGTGTTAATAAATTAATATATATATAATATATATAAATCTGATTTAAACCCTTTAAATCAATATAATATAAATAATTACAAAGTGCAGTGGACAGCTTGTATTTAAAATTATGGAGGAAAAAGTGGGGGTTTCTTATGAAAGTGACACTACACTGCTTTTATCACATTTTGCTGTTAACACAGGCGTGCCAAAATCCATGGTATAGTTAAGGAATGTTACCTCGGAGTATAGCTTTGGAGTACCTATGTAAGTTGTGAGGTGTTATCTGTTTAAGTGAGAGAGGCTGAACACTGGCCAACATGCTCATGGCAAGTATATGTGAATAATTGAAGTTTAAGTAGTAAGGCCTTATAGTGGGTGCCGGATGGATGGGACTTTCTATTTCTCTGAAGACATTTATTATTTCATGATCCAATATGTTGTATTTCCAATACATTATCTTTTTTGAGGTGTTCTTACTTAAATTAACATTTTATGAAACATTTTACCCACTAACCTGTAATAGATAACTATGTATTTTTGCATAACTCAATTCATATTTGTTTAAAATCCTATAGTGTTAATCTACTGCCTGAGTCTATGTACTTCTTTCACTTCAGAGGAGTCGTTTTTGTCTCTGAGCTTGTCCAGAAATGCATGTGTAAAATGTGTTCTGAAGAATTACAAAACACAAACCCCACTTTCTGGCTATAGGGAAAGAATATACAGGAGCAAGACATGACAATTCTTTTAAAGTACTTTATTCTGAAAATATTTTGCTTTCCTGTCCTCTGTTTAAGTCTGGTCATAGTACTGTACCAGCTAGCATGCTAGTTTCCTCTCCATGATGCCTCCTAACACACCCTTCCCCAACACCCTCTGCACCGGCCCACCCTCCACGGGCCCATGTTACACAATCAATTCAGGCACTCAGCCGTGGCCATCTCACCCTCTGCTTGTTGTGTTGTGAAATTGCTGAAAGCCATTCAATTCATTCTGAGATTGAGAGCAGAGGCACATGTTTACATAGAGCTGTGGGTATGGATGTCCCAGCAGATCCCTCCTATACTGCAAACAAAAGCACACACAAAACTACCTGCTGGGCTGTTTTACAACATTGTAGAGATTAAATGATCTCAAAAAACAAAGAAATATAAGTAATGAAACATGCTTTTTACCTGTTTTGATGTAAAAACAGTGTGTATCTTACATAGCATATACATAAAAACATATAAAGTGTAAATCGTAGACCACTTGTGAATGTCAAATTGTGTGACAATGTATTGTAGATATGAGCAGGACTTATTTAACAGTACACAATTGTTTTTATAGGCCAATAATCACCAATAAAAATGAACAATATCAATCCAGACAGTTATACTTCTAAATCCTCAACTATAATCACTTTATGTTTAGTAAAATTTTATATAACGAAACATTCTGCACTGATTTGCTTAGTTTACCCGTAAATCTATAAATTACTTTTTATATTTTTAGTACTTTAATATGTTATAATTTAGTCTGAATAACCTACCTGATTGTTACCTGGCCCCTAATGCCTTTAACTTCTTAACACTCAGACATGTTTGACAATTTTCTGCCTGATATGATGATTGATGAATGAAAATCATAATTTAGCACTTTCCTGAACTTTTCCTGAACATTTTAAAATCAACGTTTTTTTTTTTTTTATACAATCAAACATTTTATGTCCTTCAAACCTTTTGTTTATTCAAGGTTGTTGTCTAGTTTGTATGTCTGTTTTTAAACATGCAGTCTTTAGGGTTGATTCCTTTTACTGATCTATAATTATTAAGTGAATTAAAGATTTAACATATAGCTTCTCCAAGTGTCATGCTGTAGAGTCTCTGAGTGTAAATTACTTATTTCACTGCAGAAAAAATGGGTCTTGTATTACCTACACTTGTAGCCTGAATACGAGGTAAGGCCTGTTTAGGGGTTGAGAGACTGTATTCAAGTCACTTAACGTGTTTAATGGTATTCACTTCTAAACATGATATCAGTTGTATTACATCTGAAGTTTACAATATGGGAATTTTAAAGTGTCCACAATTAAATATTTATATTCAATAGACTTTAATAGACTAAACAACTGTTCAGCACCATAGGAAAGTGCTCACTACACCCACTGCTTTAAAAAAAGAGCATTTACATAAGTTTGTAACTTTCTAACCAGCTATATATGAAATAGACAAACAACTGGAGGAAAAAATGTCTCAAACACAGTAAATCTTTTGAAAATGATAGATGCTAGAACAAAGTGGTAAAAACAAAGGATCCTACCTGAATAGAGGTTAAAAATAGATGATGCCAAGTCCATTAAAATATGCCTGAATCTGCCCTAGCCATTGGGCACTGAATAGGACTTCCCTACGTTTAACAGTTCTGAAACACATTCTAGAGCCTTTTAGAAGCAGTTTATTAAAGCATAGTACAAACAGAGATCTTAGACTGACCAGCATTTGAATAGAGAGAGAAGAAGGGAAGGAGTTTTTTTGTAAGTATACATTATCTTAAATTTTTAGAAACTCTAATTATTGTGTTTAATTTTTAGCTTATTTACAGCTGTGTTTTAGAGATTTCTAGGACTGCTAGACGTGAGAGTAGAGATTTGCAGTCAGAAGCCCAACGAGATTAACCTGCTATCATCACTGAATTACCTTTTAAAGATCAGATAGATTTGGGCTTTTGGTTCACGCAGCTTGTGTTCCTGGAGGAACAGGAAGGCATGGATGGAGGGTTTGATGTGCTGCTATTGACCGCTGCACAGGGTTTGTCAGTTAGCTGCAATAGGATAGCTCCCGCTGAGATTCATCTCACTTTGACTAAGCACTTCAGCTAATTTCTGAGCCAATATCTTCTCACTCCTGACAAACTGATCAGAGCTCGGCGCCGCCAGTGCAGAGCATGAGTTACAGCTGGTCTGCTGTAAACGATCTGAGGTAGAGATATGTGAGAGCTGGGTTCAGTAGAACCGTGTTTCTGTAGGTGCCGGTTGGAAATACAGTGACCTAAGAACTGTATATCTTAAAAGAAATCAATACATTACTATTGACCATTCAGGAAAATCTACAGTACAGTTTAATGCTCTATTAAGGTCTAGTAAAGATTATTTCCCAACATGTGCTCTGTGTTAAATGTTTGGAAAGTCTTTTTAATGTTTTACTTCGTCTCTAAACTGTGGTTGTTATTACATTTATACACTTTAGTGGGAAAAAAAATGTTTTATATGTTTCTCTAAATAAAATGTTTCTGTATAAATCCTCAAAATACTCAAAAAGCCTATTTTTTATGGTATAAAGTGTTTTACTAGTGTATCTCAAAACCACCAGAACAGTCATTCTATTATGATTATATAATCGTATCAATTAGACCTAGACGATATGACCAAAATTTCCATTTTTCCAGTATCGATGTGAGTAGTAAGCTAGCGAAAAACTGGTAAGAATGTCCACAGTGGGTGACTGTACCTGTTAATTCATAGAAATAAATTGGACAATTCATGTAAAGTGCCCTCTAATGTGCCTCAGTCAGTGGCAGAAACTGTAAATAGTGTAGTAAAAGTAGTATTTTTATAAAACCTAAAAAAATCACCACAAATTAATACAAATCATAATTTCATTTATATATATATATATATATTTTTTTTTTTATAATTTCTAAATGTATGATTCCAATTTTTGTAAATGTGATAATGTAAAATAATAGAACAAAATTACATGTCTCATGTAGTGTCATATGTTAGACACCTGTACTTGCGTACTGTCAGTGTTTTTGATTTCACCTTATGAAAAAAATAAAGAAAAAAATAATATCAAACTAACTTTTAACTCTAAGTCATAACTTTTACTTCTACTTATAATAGAATCAGCCTGTTGACTGACTAATAAGAATGTTGTGTTCCTTTTTATTTTAATTAATTTGAAGATAAATGCATCCATTAAGATTTCAGTGTTGATGCTTATTTATAGTTCAGTGTACCCATCACTTCCTCCTGTCTTTTTAACTTTTAATAATGCAGGTTGTGCTGCTTTGCAGTAAGTTTAGGCGTGGATAATGTGAAGCTCTGCTGTCGTCTTGAGGTAGAAATGAATGGCTTCTGACTGCATGCAGCAGAGCAGAGTGAGAGAGTGGAGGCGGAGGTGACTGTGCTCAAGGTTAGCCTAGAGGCTAGGTTAGCCCCACTGCTGGAGAAACTCCACTTTGATGGAGAAAGTCCCAGGAGAGGAGGAGAGAGTGCCAGAGTCAGAGGCTGGGGGAAGGAAAGTACAGAGAGATATGATGGCACTACAGTTAGCTTAACCCTTCTGTGGAAAATGGAACAGTCAGAATTCGTTCTTTAAACTGAACATTGTTTAATTTGTTGATGTTTTGTAATGGTTCCTATATTCAATGCATGAAGACACCCTTTATAATGGACAATATTTATCATAATTGTTTGTATTTCTGGGATTTAGGAGCCTTAAATAGATGATTAAATGGATATAATTGAATGAATACACTAGAAACCATCTGTACCATCACATTTAAATTAGGCTTACAGGCTCTCTATAATTGGTCTAAAACTACATCTATCATTGATCTAGAAATTCTGAGAGGCATTGTACACTACCATGCCAATAATCATGGAAAAGCAATTTAAGTTGTTTAAGATGGTTTTGTTTATCACAGCAACATGAATTTATTGACCACGTTTCACCTTGCAATTTTTGGAAATATTGATTTTTTTTAATATCACTAAATGTAATCTTTCCCCTGAACAACTATGTTGAACAATCTTTGTTTTTAGATCATTTGAGAGTTGTTGTGATGAGCCCATGATGCCACTCTTCAGAGGAGATTCAAATAGGAGAACAACTTGCAATTGGCCACCTTAAATACCTTTTCTCATGATTGGATACACCTGGCTGTGTTTTATTTGTGTGACTAATAAGCAGGAATCTATACAGGACAGACCTACTGTCCTGTCCTGCAGCCTAGGCTTTGGAACTTAGTTCCTTATCTTTACACTGATAAATATGTGTGTGTTTGATGTAGAACAGATGGAATATCTGTATTGATAGACATGATCAAAGGATGTCAGCAGAAAATACTGGATCAAATGTCTTCTTACATGGGTCATCTCCATGGGTCCCTCTTTTTGTCCTTTGCTTCTGTGTCCAGCTGTCCCTGTGAGTAGTGGATCAGATATCAGAGAGGGAAAACGGTGAATCCGATCCTGTAGGAAATCTATCCTGAAGCAGCTCATGATGTGATGGTTGGTTGTGTGTTTCTTCCTGTGGGACAGTGGAGTGTTGGAGTATTTTTGAGTTTTCGATGATCTTAAGGGAAGTGCTTCAGTTACAAACAGCTCGTTTTAAGGCATAGTAATGGGATCAGTATCAGTATCGGCTGGGTTTCAGTATCAGTATCAAGAGAAATTAGCTGTTCGTGAGCTGAAGCAGACCATGTGCTGGAGCAGGAACACATAGATGTAATAAAGGACTGTATTAGTATTTTGGGTGTAAGAATATATCAATATTTTCAAGTATTGCAGCATTAATTTGTCTGATTTAAAAAGAAAATCACCATAAATTTTTAACAAATAGTTTAGGTGCTTTTATTTGGGGAGCTGTTAACTTGCGAGGCTGGAAACATTTGCTATTCCTTTCCTGGGGCGGTCCTAATGAGAGCCAGTTTCATCACATTGTTTTTGATTGTCTTTACAACTGTACTTGATACTTTGGGTTGCCTTACCTTAATTTCGTAGTCATTTTTTCTTTGCTTAGTTGAGTAATTCTCGACATAATATGAATTAGAACATTATTCAAACTATTAATCTTGGCTGGTGTGTGCAACCTTTTTATTTCTTTTTTGTTTTGACAATAAATAGAAGGTTTAAGTAATCTCTTATTGGGCAGTGGTAAATCAGTTGTTTTCAATTCAGTTTTTTTAGGATGCTTACATCGAAGTGAGCAAGGGTGACACCATGTTTTCCTTCTAATGGCGAAGCTGGGGAAAGTGAAAGTTAACAAAACTGTAATTCTTAAAAAAATATTTTCTTTCAAAGTCAGATGTGTGCTGGATGTTAATCTACACAGATTTATCTCCTGAAAAACGTTTCTCTTGGTGCATAAAGCGCTTTTGTGTAAATACAGTAAGCTTAGGTTTCCAAGGAGAGTTCTCAGTGAAGTTTCTCCAGCACTACGGCTGGGTGCAGCAGCATTAGCTGCTTACCACAGCGCTAGCTCTTTCGTCGTTCAGAGGTGAGTATATTGGACTGTAGATTGTGTGTTTACCGTGTTGAAACGAGCTATGTGGGATGAACGGCTAGCTGATGATGGCGCCCTAGTGCTGGAGAAACTTCACTGAAAACTCACCATACTACACTGTACTATAGGGGAGTGGCTTTACTGCTCCTTAATACCTAACTTATAGAATTCATACATAAAGCGCACTAGATTATAAGGCTCACTGTCAATTTTTGGGAAAATTAAAGGGAATTAAGTGTGCTATATATATTGTTTTTATTTGTAAAAATAAATGCTGGAGTTTTAGTCCGAGATGCCAAACATGGACCCACTCATTTAAGACAGCACCCATACTGCTAATGCAGACTGTTGATAGTCAGCATAAACTACAGTATAGAGAGGGTGGGAGGCCGTGCTTTCTGAAGCAGCCCACCCCCGCAGGGAGACAGTGAATGTGTCTGTGTGTGCAGCACGCTTCATTGCCTACACACACATTGCTCAGCACTTCCAGCGTTCGCCAGACAATATGCAAGATTTATGCCTTTACAGTAGAGCCGTTCGCTTCTGACCAGCCGAGTAAAAGATTTAAAAGGCTTTTGTGAAGAAAGTCGTTGTTCTCTCTCTCTCTCTCTCTCTCTCTCTCTCTCTTTCTCTCCCTCTCTCTCTCTTTCTTTCTCTCTCTCTCTATGTAAGGTAAAATATAACTACTTTATATATAAAGTTGCGCTTTAAGGTCCATCAGTGCAGTTTTTAAAATGGTATAATGAAGATTATACATCTCTCCATATATAAATTGACTGTCAATAAGCCTGTGCTTCTATCAAAAACTTGTTAAGAACTATTTTATGTGGCAATGATTGTAATATTTTAATACTTTTCCTTTAAAGAGGATGCTGTTTTTGCATCATATTGATACAAAAGTAGATTGCAAGCTTAACTGAGCTAAATTAAAATGGGGATTTTATATTAGTTTTATGGTAGTTTTGCATGGGGTAAAGAAACAATAGTTGGCTCTAAATGGTGCTGTTTTTTTTTTACTATTTATACACGTCTACAAATGAAAAAAAATGGATAATCAAAATAATTAGATTGTAATTGAGAATCACTTAGATGTAATAATTAAATAATATAAATATTGTTTTTTTTTTTTATTTCGCCTGCCCCTAACTTAGACTATTTCAGGATAACCAATATTTACGGTGATTTATTGTGATTTGTTGTGATATTTTGACATGTAAACCAATACTATCCAATACTAAGGAGAGTTTAAAAATGGCCATGGCATAGTATCTGTGTATTTAAGCTCTTGAGCTTGCAGCAGTATATGGATGAGCATTGTCCTGCTGAAATAGTGAACCGTTATGTGAATTCCAAAAGTTAGGGTTCACTGGTTATAGGACCTCATTAAAATAATAACGTTGTCCTGTCCAAGTGCCTGTGATCAAGTTGAAAGGTTGTCTGGCATCGTACAGACTTACATTACTTTTTTTCAGTAAGTGTTCAGTTTATAAAACGTAGTAAATATTTTATCACAGAGTAATTTTAATGACAATACAATAAAATACTTTCATATTGCTCACCCCTTCTCTCTGCTCATCAGACTAGTTTCTGTGCTTCCTCAACGTTTTGCATTTTATTTTGAGGTGCTAATTTTGGATATTAATTTTTGGCTGTGTGAAGAGAAGCTTCAGCTGAAGCTATGGCACTGCTCAGAGGCTGGGGTCGCTAAAGCTGCCTCCGCTCCACAGGGAGACTGGAAAAGTGTCTGTGTATGCAACACACTTCATTTCATCACATACACACACACCCACCTTACACACCTCACACACACATGCTCACCTCTCATCACACATGTTACTCAGCAATTCTAGCATTGGCATGTGTTGAGTATGTGCATATATAATCTACGAGACACCAGCGCAACATTTATGATTTACAGTGGTACAGTGGGAGCCATTCATTATTAACCGAAGGTATAAAAGATTTACAAACAAGCTTATAAACATACTGTTGTGAAGCTCTCGCCGCTGTCAGGCTTCCTGCACATCTCGTTTGGAAGCAGGATATTGCAGATGTATATTTAATACATTTACAGGAGAATTAAAAACCTTAACATTTAAAAAAGAAGGCAGTAATTATAATTAGTCATGTATTTTGGTCCATCCATCACAAAATTATTGTCTTTGTGTATACAATTATATTTAATTTTATTTAATATCCACAACATAATGTGTTTTCAGTCTTTAAAAAAAAACACACTTTCCCACCCAAATCCTCATTTGTAGTATCCCTTTTATTAATATGTGGCAACCAGATGCAGTTTCTAATGTGCTCACCCACGCCAATTGTTTTTTCTTTCTAAAAAGTGTGAAAAAAAGAAAACATTTGGCATTCATAGACATGAATAATGTCTACAAATAAACATGTTTATTTTGTTTTTTTTTTTATGTACCACTGCAAAAAATAAGAATTTTATTTAAAATATATAATATATTGAGGGTGTCAATGATGGCCTTCTGGACAGCAGTCAGGTCGGCAGTCTTACCCATGATTGCGGAGTAATGAACCAGGCTGGGAGTTTTTAAAAGCCTCAGGAATTTTTTGCAGGTGTTTAGAGTTAATTCATTGATTCAGATGAATTATTATGGAAAATAATTAACTTATCTCACAATATGCTCATTTTTTTTTAGAAGGACCTGTATTACATTGTAAAAATGATTAAATATAATATAATACTTAGAATTACTTAGAATTGGTATTATATATGTTGTGTAAAAAAGAATACGTAAATTAATAGCTTTAATCACATTAAACACACACACACACACAGACGCACATTTTTTGTTTATTTCATCCTATCTAAATATGTGGTTGCAAATGAGATGTTTAATAGAATGTCTCATCTATAATTAATTTAATTAGTGGTCATTTTTACTGATTTAAAATTGGAATCAGTTTAAATGTGCTTTCCACTACCACATGAGCACATCCATGCACATCTGTGTATACAGTATTAAAAAAATAAATAAATAAAAACTTTGACTTAAAATAAGCCAAAATAATGCCATATAAATGAATGCTGCTAAAATATGAGGTGTAATAACTTTTTGAATGGTTAAAGAATCTTTTATTTATTCATTATGAATTAAGAGCTTTACACCCTTACAAGATTAACCACCATCTGACTCCTGACAGGAAGACCGAGCCCACCGTTAGATTTGGAAATTGATTTCTGCAGCGCAGCGTTGAGCGGAACCCAGCAGGCCTCAGCTGGAGCAGTCATTAATCCTGGATGGCACGGGGTGCTGTTGTTTGACCCCTGCTAAACTGAGGGGTATATCAGCGTGTCCTTGAGAGTGCAGGGAGACGGCGCTGACAGACAGAGCGAGCGCACTGGTCATCGCCGTGATTGGCTTTAATCTGAGCTCCAGTGCACTCTGATTTTATGGGTCAGTGGGCTTCTACTGCACCCGTGCCAAAAGCCCTCCCTCCCAGTCTCTGCACGAGACCGAGCCTGTGTCCACTCTCAACATGCCTGCACACTGGCTCTTTATATAACGTCATAATGTGGAGTTTGATCTTACTGTGTTAAATAGATTTATATATTATAATACTGTGTTGCATTAATATTATACAGAATCAGTTTTTTTATGATTTTTTTTTTTAACATAATAAATTTAATATTGTAGGCTACATTAAATCTATACAGGAACACATGCAGAATGATATTACATTACAGAAAATGTTAAACAAACCAGGATATTACAGTTTTTTTAAATTCAGATTCTTCAAAGCAACACATTTATCTTACTGGTATTTGATCTCTCTGTCCTCATGAGGCAGAGTCACCTGGAATAGTTTTCTCAGCGTCTTGAAGTAAGGAGTTCCTGGAGGTGCTAACAATAGTTGCTGCTTTTTTGCTTCACGCTGTGAAGCTCCAGCTCATCCCAAATTACCTCAATTCACCATCTCAGTTCATCAGGTTTAGATCAGGGGCTTGTGAAGGACAAACACTGTTTTCATGTCTTTAATATTAATCTACAATGTAGAAAATAAATTGGATAAATAAATAATAATAATAATTAAAAAAAAAAAAACGTTGAATGAGAAAGTGTCTCCAAACCTTTGACCAGTACGGTATATAGGAAAATATGTAAATGTTTCTGAATGGTATCTAAATTCCATGGTGAATGGACCATTCCATGTTTTTGTATATGTATTTTACACATGAAAAGAACACAGGCAAAAAGACTACATAAATGTAAATGAGATTCTCATTTTTTAACTGAATTTATTAGTAATTAAGTCAAAACCACATAAAACAGTAGAACGTTTCTAGATGCAGCTTAATCGGTTATGATACAAGCTTAACCCAAAATGTAACCATACATCCAGAAGAAAGAATGAAGAAAAATAATTGGTTTAACACTTCAATTTAAAAAAAAATAGAGAGATAAAAATAACCTTTTAATTCACACTGGAAACAGATATCAGATGAATGACGTACATGTAAATTTAATACATTCATTCACACACACGCACACACACACACACACACACATACACATGCGCAAATAGGCTACATTTTCCCACACATAGAATATTTTTACATGTAAAAATATACAAAAACAAACACACCCACACACACTTACTCACATTCATGCATGCACGCTTCTGCCACTCTCTCTCCTTTCATCTCCTAAGACTTCCCCATTGGCCTGTTGCCTTTATCTTGTGTTTGTGTGTGTGTGTTTATGTGTGTGTGTGTGTGTGTGTGTGTGTGTGTGTGTGTGTGTGTGTGTGTATATGTGTGCTCTGCTGCACATTTGTATTGATAGAAATAATCAGACTAAACATTCTCTCTGTTTTACATTTGATGTAAATGTCACTAAAACACACATACATAAGAACCCGGCTCCACACACACTTAAAACAAAACAAAACCCAACGACCTTAGAAATATACACACACACACACACACGCACACTGAGAAGTGCCGGCAGATATCCCTTAATCTTATGGCTGCTCTATTGGACACATTTTCGCCACAGTTAATCTGGGTTTTTTTGTGTTTGTGGCCGCCACATGCTGCCGCTCTGAAGGAAAGGGATCTAACTGGGAGCAAAAACTCTATTTACACAGTCCTCCCGCAGTGGCCTGCCAATGACCAGACCTTTCCTTTCCTTCTTCTTTTTATCATTTTTATTTATTCTTTTTTTTTTTTGCTGGACCACCTAGCAGCCTGGCCTAGAGGATGCAATTTCACTTACTGACTGACTTAAGTGTCTGACCAGCTTTGATAAAACACACTTGTGCGAAGACATTAGCATTAGCTTCGCCTAATGTTTGTCTGTTGTATTAAGATATTATTGTGGGAATCAGTGAGGAAACAGAAATGTTTTAGGGTTTTTTTTTTTTTTTTTTTTTTTTTTTTTTAATACAAAAAATAAAAATAAAGCTGAGATTTGCATCTTTCTTTCTAATGGAACTAAGCCATTCCACCTTAAATGGTCATGTAGTTACGACACAACCTTTATATTAGCTTGTTACGCTAGAGGCATGTAAAAACTTTAACAGCATGTTCTCCCAGTATAACTTGCATTGTATTAGCCTTGCTGCTGCTTCATTAGCATCACTGATTCAATGGAATAATTGCCACTAAACCCATTAGATTTGCTATCTTGCTGGCTGCCGGTCTTGCTAAGCATCGCTATTCCTACTGTGATATAAGCATGCTATCATGGTTAGTGTAGCATTAGCATTGCTACTGTGCTAGCTGCCAATCTCGCCCAGCATCGCTACCCCGGTGTTAGTTATGAACAGTGTTCTTCAGGTAACATGATCTGCATATTAGGACTCCAAAAGCAAGGCTTGAGCTACTTACCAGGCAGGTTTGCATGACAATTATAAAACAAATGTTTCTTGATTTTCAAGTGGCATTGACAATCCTATACAGCCAATTGCGGTCTTTAAATTTGGGCTTTCCTTGTTTCTCTTGTTATTTTGTTTAGGAAAAAGCTGTCCAGACATGGTCCATCGACAAACAGCATTATTTTCTATGTAAGCTGCGACAGAAAGAAGAAACGGGATGAAATTTTAAGTCTAGAATACAGAAACCTTTAATATTGGTGATAAACAGACTCATTATCAATGGCTCTTTGTCTTAGCACTTTCGAAGCAGTTAAAGGATGAATGATTACTCATTTACTTGTTTGTCCCTCTGTGTCCATACATAAATATTTCATCAGCAGAAAAGTTGCTCGTTCTAATGAATGTAATCAGAGTCTTATGACTTCCTATTACACTGGGCAGAGATGCTGCTGGAAAATGAACTGCGCTTTCTAGAGACCAAATCTGAAGATAACGTATCGTACCGTCCCTTATCAAGCAAACGCAAGCTTCAATTAAGCGAAGCACACGCTTTTCTGTTTTTCTCCATTCTCCATAATGAATCATTGTCAACCACATGGTGAGGAAAGAAACGCAGAATTAGAAATCGAAATCCCGGGGTGCTGTAATACGACTTGGGTGTGACAATTCAAATGATACATATTAGCTGTGAGATTATTAAAAATTATACGACAATGATTCCACTGCAACAAAGCACAGAAAATATTAAATGTCATATCACGCTTCACTGCATGCATTAAAAACGGACGTGTATGAGGCTGGACTGGGTGGGATTTGGAATGGGGGTCTTAAGGGGGGGAAGCCCAGCTATCTCACCTAATTGAGACTAAAGGTTTAGGGTAGGGCTCTTAAATGAAGCATGCAGCAGTCCTCCCAGCAGCTCATCCCGCACAGCACTCTGGGAGCAATGGAGCTGCTCTGCTCTGTCAAAACACCGGCCTATTTTGTCAAGTTCTATATTCGAGCCTAGTGGTCTGTGAATGCGGAGATGCTACTTTTCGCCAAAGTCTAAATTTAAACAAATGTGCCCCTCTCCTCCTCAATTACCCAGAATCCATCCACTCACTTCCTGCCTCTGCATGCGTGTCTGTGACTTTAGATATTCCTGCATTTGGGTGCTTGTGTAAATATTGTCGCTGTCACATACTTTAAGTCATTTTGGAGCATTTCTATTGGTCCATTCATCATGACATTTTGACACAATTCTAAAAATATTAAATTGCTTTTTAAAAAAGAAAATGAAAAAATATCTATAATCTTGAAAAACACACTTTTTTTAAATATGCCTATAGCAGCCTTCGCTCTTCTGTAAAGTTTTTCCTCATTTTATATATATGTATTTTTTTTATAAACCCATGGGGAATTTTACAACTCACCAAAACTTGCAGCACAGGACTAATTCTACTTCTACTAACTATTCATATTATAGTTATTTAATAGTACTATTTTCAATAATTAAAAAAAAGAAAAAAAGCTCGGACACTTAAACACTTACATGCACTTGGCTTTAGTGCACCCCACTCTTCTGTAAAGGGTTTCTACAAGATTCTGCCCATTAAGTAAAAAAAAAAGAAAAAAAGATCATTTGTGAGGTCAGGTGCTGATGTTGGACAAGGCCTGGCTCTCAGTCAATATTCTTATTCATCCCCAGCCTGTGTTTCTGTTCTGTCTCTCTGCTTTTGCTTTTCCAGACCTGCCTGTTCAGCCTTAAGGCCCAAAAGCAAAGCAGATTTTTCCATTGAATGGTGATTTTTCTCAAGTAGTTGTAATGTTACCAGTAAAACTGCAGTTTGTGCAGTTCGACTATTCTATGTGATGCAGACAGTTTTTTTTTTTAGCCAAGACTGTCAATTATTTTATTCCCATAAACTGTAACCCGTTAATGTAACATTTAAAAAAGAAAAATATTGTAATTTTAGCACAAGGTAAATATTTTCTAACTAGGCACTGGAAATAGAAAAAGACAGTTTAAAGGAGAAAAACATGATAAAAAGTGAATGAGGGAAGCATATGCGGGCTGCTTGTGTGGGTTTAAACAAGTACTCTTGGCTCTGCCGTTTGCTTGGTTTTCTTTATACTGGTACTCACCCAGCTGTTCACAGATGCTGCAATGATATTATTGCACTGAATAGTGTTCATACGTTCTGCTGCTGTATCTGTGTCATTTGTAGTGCTAACAGAACACTGCTCATAAATACTGCAAACATATCTGTACCACATGTGCACAAATAACACATTTCAGACAGTGGGCTTCTGTAACTTGTCCACTGAAACATACTTAATACAGGCTGTTGTTTATATGACCTTGCTATAAATGTTTAATAGATAAAGGAACAGTGTGTACTAAATGACAGCAAGCGTGTGGAATGGCTTCCATGGTTCAATTTCAAAACACTGGAGAGAGTTTTTTTTGGCTCATCCCCCCCTCCCCAGACCTGAAGCTTATGCAGGTTGCCAGGTTTAGAAGACTGAACCTACACGAACAAGAATAAATGGGTTCATAAAAGAGCACAATGGTGTTATGCACACATTTGGCAACATATAATCACAAACATAGCTAAATATAATTAATATAGAGTTACAATTTTATTTTTGAGGTACTTTTCTGTCATGCTGGTTACTTCAAAAGTAGTAAAGAGCTGTGACCTGTCTGCTCCTCTGTTGTGACTAATAGCAGTTTGAATGCATGTTTAGCATGTTGTGGAATGACAGCATTAGCTAGCAGCACTAGTCTGACTCACTTTACTGATTTTACTCAGCCCCCATCTATCCAAAGCATTTCCAATACATTACTATTTGCACCTGATATTGTGTTCCATACCTGGCAACCCCGCATGTGAAAATGGGAATGGGCGGTGTATAGGATCAGAGGCTAAAACACATAAAACAAATGCCCACTCTTGAAAAAAAACAGTTCAGAGACAAACATACTAGCTGAAGCTTGGCTGTCTAGAGATACCAACTTTTAAACTTTAACTTATTTTCGTAATATATGGTCACACATTCTGATCATTTCCTGAGTTCATGAGTACAGCAAATACAAAATTAAAAAAAATATATATGTATTGTAGCTTTTAATGGTGGGGGTGTATAATATGTGCAGTATAGGTCTCAGAAGCATGTACAGTATACAGTATATGTTGCTTCAAAAACATGATATGACTGAATTGACCCAAAGGGACACTAACTAGCTTGTTAGTGTGATATAATGATGATGGCCGTCAATGCTCTTTGCTGTAGCCACAGGAGGATATTATCATGCTGCAGTAGATGAGGTGCATGTGTGTGTGTTCGTACTGGGCGGTCGACGAGCTTGACTATGATAAATATTTGAAAGATGGGCCTTAATAGGAGCTGCTGGTGTCTGCATCTCACCCGGCTGCATTATTACCGCATGTTTTATTTAGCAGACTTATTTGTAGCATCTCTCGCCTGCCGTTACAATAGAACCCTTTAAAGGCGATGTGTCCTCCCGGCTCTCCCGGCACATGCGGAGTGATGAAGCGCATGCTGGAGCGCAAATGGAACTGGATTAGAGTCTTTAAAAGCCTAAACTTGTCACCGGCTCATGAAAGTTGGAGAAGTCCGCAGATGTTCTGCTCTCCGGCGTGATTGTGCCGATGCTCTAAATTAGAAATTGCACTTAGTGCCGACCAGGCGCGAGTCTCGGCTCCGAGCAGTCCGAAGTTAGGATGTGTTCACGTGTTGGCGAGAGTGTTTGGGACAGTGTTTTCTGGATGCCTAATGGTCATAGTGAAGTCATTGTGTTTTAGTGTTCTTTATGTGTATGTAATGTATAGTAAATTAGTAAAGCTTATTTAAAACTTGTTTATGCTACTTCATATTTATGTATGCCTCAAAGAAACTCAACAATTCAAGCTGCAGAAGTTCATCAGGGTTTGTATGAGGAGTGTAACAGTACTCAGAATTCCTGATTCATTTTTCATTGTTGTTTGGACACTACAAGGCAAAAGACTACCCTTAATTTATTTTTATTTATTTTGTATTTATTTTGAACTAGACCTGTCATGATGATGATTTTGTGGATGATATATTGTCACAGAAATGATTTCTATAAACGATATTATATAAGACCATTAAATGCCACTGATATAATGATATTTTAAAACATTTAAGCAATTATACCCTTTACAGTACAACCACATTGTACTTAAACATAATTTAGTAAATATGTACTGTATTTTTCACCTACTGCAGTTTACACTGTGTGTATGAAGTTACAGGAATTAATGCATTGGTCATTGCAAGATTGTCTAAAATAATGTTCACTATTAGATATGTGAACAAACGTGCAAATAAACTCAATTGATATCACCATTATGAAATATTATTGAGGTATTTTCCATTTGTTGTACAATAAGTCGATAAAGTAATTATCGTGACGGTCAACTTTTGAACAGATTCTACAATATTTTGGTGCTTTGTTAGTCAGGACAGGAAGTCGAATAATCATCTCATCACCACATCATCCCTAAAATATTTGACCAAGCAAAATCATTCCAAAGAACATAGTTTCACATCTTTACAGCGCAATGCTTTGGGACTTTATAGACCACTAGCTCTCGCTTGGCATTAGGCACTGCGTGAATAGGATCATGTTTTTAATGCTTCAAAGAGTCCTGGTCTCTATTAATAGTACTTCTCTAAAGGGACCAGACAAGCTAAGTTTGTGCATTTGCACATCTATGTGAGCAACGGTCTTTACTAAAGGCACTGTACATTTCGAAGACATAAAGAAGATTCAAAACCTCATTCCAGTAGGAGTGTCTAGAAACTTTTGGACATGTAGTATATGAACCCCTAGCCTATACTCTACATTTTTACATACAAAGTTAAATTTTTGTATAATTAGTATTATTTTAATGACGACAATTTTTTTTTTTTTTCAGCAGATTATTCTTTTTTATTTGCTCAAGATTTTTTTTTTAATCAGCTCAAGAATAACTAGCTGTTCAGCTGTATTTTTTGACAAGCTGAGAGATACTTAACAGGGGACCAGCCACTTCCTGCTGGTTCAGGGAATTGATCCAGCGACCTTCTGGATCCAAGCTCACTTTTTTGACTTGTATGACACACATGTCCTCAGTTAGATAATGCATAAATAAAAATAATATTAACACACCTGTACTTCAGTTAGATCAAAGGGAGTGATCAAAATCTACTACTCTGGCTTCTGTCTTTTTCTCAAATGTTTTTAGCTTTTTAGATCTAATATATTACCGTTTCTTGGGTTCATGCTAATTTTTTGCATTGTCAGTGCCCAGCAAAGCTGTGTGCAGGACCACTTTACTGCTTTATAAGACTAGATCTACAGCTTTTCATGTCAAATTGGTGCTTGCCATTGGGTAACCTGCGCGTCTGCCCCTCTATTGTTTGTGCTTTTAGGTCATTCGTCATATTATTCCAAAAGATGTGGCGGGCGAGATCTGAGCACATAATTGCGGAAAGCTCTTACATATTAATGAGCAGAGCACAGAAAAAAACACTCACGCCGGCAATCTGGATGCGTCACCCCTCGGATGCCCTCGCATCTTGTACACCTGGTTTTGTTATTTATCGTTTTTGCCTTTTTTATTTATTTAGCAGTAAAGAAAGTGCCGTGGATGTTGTATTGCTTTTTCTTTCTTTTTTTCCCCCCACAGGTTAAATGTCACTTGTTTAACACTCCAGCTTGGCTGATTAATAGTCAGATGACTCATCAGATGATTAATTGTAGTTTTTTGAATGGTTCCCTTTAGGCCTTATTTTTTGTACAGAACAATGACATCACTGTTCACACTGCTGTCTCATTAACAATGGGCTAATTTTTCAATTCACTGTGCCTTTTTGGAGATATTTGTGCTGAGCACTTGGAGGCAGGTCAGGAGCTTTGAGTAGTGAAGACAGCAATGTCAGATTTAAGTGCTTTATTATATTAGGATAATGGTCTGCTATTATAGAGACAGAGAGGGAGATGGATAGAGGGTGATATGGACAGTGTAGGATGGAATAAGACTAAATATGCAATGTAATAAATGTCTTGAACGGAAATATTTGTCTGAAGTCCGAATACTAAAAATCTAACTTTTTGTAATCAGTTTTTACTTTTATTTCAATTGAATACATTAAATAACCTGATTAAATAACCGTTTTTTTTTTTTTTTTTTTTTTTTTTTTTATATATTTTTTTCCCCTTTACAAATGACTGTTTAAACATGTTTATTGAACACAACCTTTTTGATAACTCATCATACAAACCAGCAAGGTCCAATAAATGTACCTCGGAAGTGTTATTTTAATTATTAATTTACAACATCAAAGCAATTTGTTATAAATTAACTTCAATAGTGCTATTTTAATCATAAATATAGCTCATTAGTGCTACTCTAGTGACACATTTTCCTCAGCAGTGCGGTTTTAGTTGTATACTTACCCAGCAGTGATATTCTAACCATAAGTATGCATAAACCCTGCTGCTTAAAAAAATATTTATATTTATTTGGCCATTTTTCTGACTAATAATTGTTACCAAATATTCAATGAATCCTTATAAAAGACATTGTCTTCAAGTTTTTTTTTTCTTCTATCACAAGAACTCACTTGGCAGTGACAGAAAGTGGAGAGATGTCTAAGAGATTTGAAAGATCAGAGCACAAGCACATCTCTGCCAGACTTGAGCCATAAGACTGAGAGTTGAGGGTTGAGGGATGAATACAGCAGTACAGTAACGGCTGCCAAAATCTTGCGTGCTGTAGATAGGGGGTCTGTTTTATAGAGAAGACACCTGAAGATTTCATTCTGGCGAGCAGCTCATACTTACACCACCAGTTGTTCTGTCCTTGGATTTTCTTTTTCTTGAGGTTAAAAAGAGAGAAAAGAGAAAAGGGTCTGTGATATGAATTGTTAAAAGAGTGGAATTGCATTCATGGCTAAGTCTTATTCGGTAGCCATCCAATCACGGCCCCCTGAGGAACGCCGGTGCCAGACGCTCCTGGGCTGTCTATGATGCCTCCTTCTCCGAGCTGTTGATTGTGCATTATCAGTGCCCCTCACACACCGAAAATTACATGTACCACCGGGGTAGCCATGACAATGACATCCCGTTTCCATGGCAATCAAAGGGACCTATTGGAAAATGGGGAGGCCTGTCGCACAGTGATAATAGGTCTACTCATTTCAGTCTAATTGAAAAAACAAAACCTATTGGAAAAAAGAGAAAAGGAAAAGTTTCCAGCTCTGAAATGTGGGGCTTTCAGGATATAGAGCTGATATAATCCTGCAAGTTAGTTTTGCTGGGCTAAAACCTGAAGTTACTGGTTATTTATTTTTTCAGTCATAATTTTAGAAAACATCTGAGAGCCTAAGAGCTGACTTCTTCACTACATGGACAAAAGTATTTGGACACTTTCTGATTCATTGGTTCTTTCTGGCTTAAAGGAATTAATAAGGTGGAATTTGTTCAGCTTGTGTTTTTTCTCTACTCATTTCTACTAGATTTTGGGACATTGTTATGAGGACATAATTGGATTCAGCGTAAGCAGAAGCATTGGTGAGTTTAGGATGTTAAGTGAGGTGATTACCACCCATTTTAACCCATTCTGGTTAAAAAATAAAATTTATATTTGTCTACAGCAGCATCTGTCAAAGGATGGGGTATACATATTGGGCATTAAGTGAAGTCAAATTCATATTTCTTGTCAACCTTAAGAACAAAGACACTTTGACAAGAAGCAAGCTCTGACGCCGATATGACTGAGTCAGAACATCTCCAGAACATTAGGCAGGACTTGTGTGGTGTTCCTTTTATATAGTTTATGCATTGGCCAGAACTTATCAAAAGATTATCAAAACCTGACTAATGAATTTCTCCTTCAGAATCATTTGAAGAACCTGTTCTATCAGTCCATTTGCCGTTAAATGTCCTGCTCTCACCTGCTATATGCTACTTTTGGATCAAAGCCTCAAGACTGCCTTGTCAGTAAAGCTACCCTGTGCTGATATTGCGTTAAATAACGATTAACACACTCACACAGTTTCATACTCACACCAGTTGTCTTGTATTCAGGAATTTCATTGGCCGAATATCAACTTCAGGTGAGAATTCTCAGGGCAGTTGACCTGCATACAATAGTAGTTTTAAAGAAGCGGTGAAGTGTTGCTGAAAAGGCAGAGCGACGGGTGCTGGGTGAAGTGTTTACTCTGCAGTGAATAATTCACCACGCTCTGAGAGAATTCCTGATCCAGTGGCCAAAACTCACAGACAGCATCTGTTCTGTCGGAGCACCTTGTGGGAACAGGGTTCATTTACAGCATCCAAAATGACTCAACAAAAATATTCTGGGTAATTGTTTAATGCCAAGACACCGTTTAGTGTTTCTTTACCACTTAGTTTTCTCCTCACTTTTAATAGCATAATTGTTTGTTGAAAAAACAGGATTCAACAATTAATTAAACTTAATTGTTGAACTTAACAGGTGAACTTACAGTCTAATAAGTCATGCAGCCTAAAGGGTACGCATTTTCATAAGCTGATGTTGATCAGCAGTGTTGGGCGTGTTTGGACTCTCTGTGTCTTGTTTTTTAGTGGAGAACCACAAGAAAGACTCACTTTGAACACCAAGAGAATGCATGGCCCCCACATTGACCGCTTATCAAGTCATAGAGTGGGTTGAGCAGGGAGGAAGTTCAGGTGATGTCAAGGATTTAAACCCCACTGAGAGCTTGTAGAACTGTGTCAGGAAACATGTGGAGAATAGAAAAATCCAACCTCAATAAGGGGTCTGTGGACAGCAGTGAAGAATCAGCAAGTGTGAGAAGCAGCAAGTTTTAATGCATGGTGGCCAATAAGATCCCATAAAATGTGTCCATATAAAACTTAAAATGAACCCAAAGAAATGTGTAAAAAATTCCATACATATATTATGCTTCCCCAAAGTTGGCGCTGTTTTGCTTAATGTATGCAAGACACACCAGCCTGTTATGTACTTGAAGAAGAACTGAGAAAATTATTCACTGCTTCCATTTAGTTCAGTTCTATAGAAATTAAATTAACCCATGCTGTCAAAGTCTTCACAGTAGAGGTTAGAGGCGGAGCCAGACTCTCTTACTCAGTTGGTGAACTGTCTCATTTTCCTCAGACCAAGCATCTTACAGATGAGTTTTCATTGCAGTCTAAAGAACCAGACACAAGATCAAGTATGCTAATGTTAACTGACTGACTGTATAACAACTAGTTAATCAGACTTACCAAAAAAAATACAGATAACTTTCTACAGAGTATCTGTTAGTGTCAGAAAGTGAAAAAGTGTAAAAGAAGATTATTATATATGGTTAGTGATGGAGCATGCTTTGAGAGCAAAAGAACACGCCCACTCTGTTCGGGAGTGTGGAGGAAGCGTTCATGCGCCGGTATGAAGCTCAGGCTGAATTTCCAAAGTCAGACGCGAGCACAGAAGCCTGCCAACCTCGGACAATAAATCAATTTCTATTTAGATCAAACAGATTCAAATGTGAAGGCCTAATGTGGCACAGAACAAACAGGCCGAGCAGATGATGAATGCGAGGCGAGACGTGATGGGCGGCCCGACTGATAGCCCGCTATCATGAGCATCCATCTTCCTTAATGCCTGCCTCAGTCTGCTGGATCCTGTCCAACACACTCAGATGAATCGTCAAAGACACAGAGAAGCTCTCTGAATCATCGGGTTTGAGTTATAGCTGCCGGCTCGCTCTTCCCTATGTATGCACACTTTTTATATATATGTATTTATATATTTATTTATTTTTTATTTTATATATTTATTTATTTACTATCAGCTCTGTTCTTTTCTTGAGTTCTTCTGGCCGTGAGTGGAGTTTTTAATCTAATGGCGTAATGGAGCCTAAAGGAAGGTACAGTTCCTCTTTTGAAGTTGTGCTGATATTGATGAATTTGTGTTCGGCACTTTCTAAAGCTCGCAATTCATCCCGGTGACAAGTGGAGAAAAGAGATGCAGAAGACATGATTAAGGCACTCTGTCATCGCCTGTAATAGGTTTGTGATGAATGTCTGTCAGAGGGGACGTGATGGCTCCAGCCCTGACTGCTTTGTCAGGGTGATCATTAGTAAAGGTTACTGATATCCGCTCTGCTTAATCTGATTTCTGGGAGAAGCAACAACATTTCATCACAGGTGTTTGCTAGCAGGCTACTTTTAGTCTTATACCCTTGAAAGAAGGGATCTCTGAAGGGTTCCTTGCCTGGTTTAGGGCATTTTCACACCTGAAAGAATCATGCTTTGGTTAAATTTATTATGGCTACTTATGGTTTGGTTATTTTTGGTTTCACATTGCAGTTAAGTTAAGCACACTAAATAACTTTGCTATGTTGTGTCGTCGTCACCTATGTGGAGTGCATCTCCCTATACTTCACATTGATTGATTGGCAAGTTGCTTTTTCAAATTCTGCTCTTTTGCCATAATCGGACTTCCTTCAAGTGTATGTCTCTTATGTAGCAGAATGTGTGTAACAGATTACTTTCATTTACTGTATACCTTTAAATTCTGTATTTAAATAAATCTTAACAAAAAATAGGATATAATATATTGCAGTGGAAATATTTCAGTAATTATAATAAATGTGTCTATAAACATTTTTTTTTAAATATATATTATGGCATTTTAATATTTAATATTATTTACAGCATCTATCACTGACTGACATTCATTATGTAGATCTTTATAGGCATCTGGGTTATTATAGCTTGCTTCAACTTTCTGTAATTGGTCCCAAAAAGTTTTAACCATTTAAAAAAAAAAAAAAAGTGTTTTTCACATTGCAAAATCAGTTGATTTTGGTCAGATCCTATTTTTCTTTTTCCAGATTATGGAAAGTGCAGTGCAGTGCTCCACCATGTTGAATGGTTCTTCTGGACAGTAGAGGCAGTTACTCCAAGAAAAGCAGTATAAACTCACTAAATGAGCAGATGACCCAGTGCATTTTTTCAGTATGCAGAACGGTGTTTTTGCTACAGAAGCAGTTTTAAAGAGGTGTATTGACCGGACTTTCACTGCAGGGATGTGATGTTAACCTGTTCTTCATGCCTGATTTCACTCAGGCGAACTCGTGTTGCTTGTAGGCCACAGTTTTAAACTTATGCAACATATTCTCAGCAGGCCGGGATGGCTGAGGTCAGGATGTTGACTGGGTCTCTTGGTGACATTCTCTTTTTAATTTGCGAGTGACAGCGGTGGACCTGTGGCGCTGTGCTTGGCTGCGGCGACCTGCTGTCGGGTCACTGCAGTTTTGATGTGTTGGTAAAAGTGAATATTAAGGGTGAAAAATTAAAAGATTATTATTTTTATTTTGATATTTTAAATATCACTACAATGTCTGTGTTTTTGAGCACCAGTAAATAGTACAGTATACAATATTTTAATTTTATGTGGATGTAAATATGTACTTAATTACTTTGAAATTCTAAAAATCATGGCTTGAGAATGTACACTTCTATACTAGTTGTGAGATGTTATCTTGTGAGTGAGGTTGAACACTGGTCAACATGCTCATGGCAAGGCCGTGTAAAATATGGGAGTTAAAGCAAGGCCTGATAGTGAGTGCCAGAGGAATGATGTGTACCATTTATAAACAAGGCATTTAACATTTTCATCATTCACAACAGGAATGCATAAAAAATTGTCCATTTGAACAAACTGAAGAAATTCACTACAGAAAATCCCATACACACAATCCACAGGTCACTGCTGTGTTCTCTAGCCAGACTCACTCACAAGATAACACACCGCACAGCTTATACAGGTAACTCAGTTTTTACACGGACATGTCTGCGTACTTATCAATTTTCTGAAACCTTTTATTTTATCAAATTTAGATTATGTAAGTTTATGTATTTATTATTTTTTGTATTGATCACCATCTTCAGTTCTAGTAATGCACTTACCCTGCTCTGTACTGCACTTCAACCCATATTTAAGTACAGTAAATTAATTCTAATTCATATCCAATATTTTTCAACATATAGCTTACATGTGATCTGTAATGCAGAAATTAACATTTTTTTAACAACTTTTTTTAACAATATAATCCTTTTTAAACTATTGAGGAACGATCTCCTCTGTGTGACCCTGAGCTGTGGGATTGTGTGTGTGGTTTGAAATGTTAAGCGTTCTATTAAATAAGAAGAGCGCATTTCAATCCGCAAATCAAATAACGCATGAACGCAGACGCTTTGCTGAACATATTCGCGCTGTAAAATGAGTATCTATCGCCACGTTCAGAACCGTTCTCCATCTTACTGCCTGCTGAGATTCCGCTCGCTGTCGGCCACTAATAGCAGTTGAGGATATTGCTGGAAACCCAGCACGATCTATTTATGAAATAAATCAGCTTGCTATTGTCAGCCTAGAGCAATAATACACTCAAAATCAATGGGCTATGGAGATGCAAATAGCTTTTTTTTGTTGAGCACAGTTTTTGTTTGTGTGTGTGTGCACGCATGGGTATTTGTGTGTGTGTCTGTTTGTGTTTATTCATTGAGGCTGTGTGGTTAAAATGTTCCTTTAAAAATGAGGTTTAGTTAAAAAAAAAAAAAACTCCAGCAGCCTTTTGTCTTCCATTGTGTAGTTTATTTAATACTAGTTTACTGATTAATACTGATAAAACCAGCTCCTTGTTCTGCATTCATTTCTCTGTTTTATCAGTCCATTTACACTGATGATATAGAAATATGTGTAATATGTGTAGTTCTATATTTACCGACTTTCAGGGTTCTTACGGTCATGCAAAAACCTGGAAAGTCTTGGAATTTGAAAATAGCAATTTCCAGGCCTGGATAAGTTTTGAAAAATTAAAAATACCCAAAAAGGTTTGGAAAAGTAATGGAAATTTGGTCTACAAATCGTTGTTTTTTTGTTTATCGATGGATTAAATATAATTTGAAAAAAATATATATATTAGCTCAGACTTAATTCAGTAATTTAGCCCTACATAATGGAGCTCTCAGGATCTGATTAATTTTCTGCTATAATACATTTTGATTATAGTTTTAGTTCGCTTTTGGTTTTATTGTTCATGGCTGCACTGTTTTAAAAATCAAATGGTCATGAAACAGTCATGAAAAGAACATGGAAATTTATTGGTTAAAAAGTGTATGAACCCTGGACTGTAGTCCTGTATCTGCGTCTCTGTATACTTTATTATTCTCCTCCTTTCACCCTGTTCTTCAATACTCAGGACCCCACAAGACCATCACAGCTGTTATTTGGGTGGTGGGTCATTATTCTCAGCACTACTGTAACACTGGCATGGTGGTGGTGTGTTGGTGTGGGTAATAAGGATGTAGTCATAATATAGTGGCCGTGACTGTTTATAACACAGTAATGGTTCAATATTCTCTGTTGTTCTCTGTTTCTGCTTCGAAGCCATGATGTCACCTTCCTCTTAGATCCTCTGGGCCCGTTGGGTCCGATCGTATAATGGACCCTAATGCTCGATGGAGTTTTCAGTGGGTCGGGAGTCTTTCAGTTTGGCTTGGTTTATTGCAGTGGCACATCTTTTCCCCAATCCTTGAAACGTTAGCCACTGTGGTCTGAGTGGCCAGGCCCAGGGGAATCACTCTGAGGTGAGCCCATTGAGGAGGTAATGGGATATGTGGTAAGAAGACATTTGAGCATTAGCTTGGACTTTCTGTGCCCTCAAACACTCGCCAGGCCTTTTCGCCTGGTTGACTCCCAGTGATACAGAGAGACATTAGAAAGCATTCATAAGTGATGGCGTCCATTCATTTTTAATTTGTTAAATTAAATGTTATTCTAATATGAACTGTCAGCTTTCATTTTTACGTTGTGGCCTACAGAGTGTGACTGAAAGAATCCTTCTCTGTCTGCTGGAGCTTGGGCTTTGTGAAGCGTTTTCTTTTTGTCTAAATTCCTTTAAATCCAGTGTGCTGTTTTTATTTTTTACAGACTGTATAATCCAGTTGATCAATAATGTGTCACTCTGTGTTTCTCAGCATTCTATAAGAAATAGAAATAATTACTGCTTCCTATAACAGATACTTCCTCATTGCTTTTAGTAAATAAATCTTCACTATGGCATGATTTAATTCTGGTTATCATGCCAAAGACCTTGACGGATACTGTTGGCATGAAAAAAATTAATACAATAAAAATAAACTCATTGCAGTTTATTGCACTTCAGGATTCAGTGAAGCCTTCCATTAAACCTCCACAGATTTTATTTAATGAAACACAATTAAGTATTTATTAATACATGAAAATCATGCTTTCCCAAATTATAGCAACTCAGTCTGATTCATTGAGTGTGCCTATGCTGGTTTCATTGGCAAAACTGCCTCACCCGTTTCCCCATCTCTTTTTTTTTTTCCTTTTACAGACTTTTAATCTTTCCATCCACCGTGTCTAATTCCAACAGTTAGTTTTGACTCTGCTAATACTGACACATTTTTTGACAATTTCCTGAATGGATGGTAATTTAGAGGTTTAGAAATTAATTGTTAAAATCCTAGAATTGGATGGATCACCATTATTCCAGAAACCAGTATTTTACTCCTCCACAGCTCAATGCTGGGGGGCTTTATACCCCTCTAGCCCATGCTCTGCATTAGGTGTGATTGCTTTTATAGGTTTCTTTTTATTTATCTGATTTAGAAAGTCTTATTTTGTTTGCAGTACATCTCTACAGAAATTCTGAAAAAAAAACATGTCAACAGCAATGAGTAAAACTTAAAAGTATCTAAAAACATTAATTTGCTGTGCAGTTGTCGTGAGTTTCTTAATTGCTTTCAGAAATTAAATCTTCAGAATGTCAGTTTTTAAATCAAGGTTATCACATCAGAGACCTTGACGTTTGTTTCTATTAAACTTTTAAGATTAACTCAATGCAATTTATGCCACTTCAGGATTCTGAAAAGCCTTCTGTAAAACTTTCTGAGATTCACGTTAATTAAACACAATTAAATATTCATAAATGGCTGGAAAACGTGGCAGCCCAAATTATAGCAGCTCTTACTCTGGATAAATGGCCGACCGTCCCTCATAATAAAATGATCTCTGCATGCTTTTGCCACAGCAAGCATCTGGCACCATCTTAAATGAAGCGCAGAGATGTCATCTGTTATTGAGATTTTTGAGTCCAAATCAATACATTAAACCTCTAATTAGCCCCAAATTAATAACGATCATTTAGTGTGTCAATTATGAACTGAGCCGGAGCCAAAGGGAGCCCTGCAAATAGAATGTAAATGAGCTTCCATGCAGTCAGGGGTCTCTTAGCATGTGTGCTGCTGATAATTGTATCAGACGCTCTGCACCACCAAACTTCCAGCTCCCTTTGATTCCGCTCTCTGTTGACAGAATATAGGGGACGCAACAAAGCTGTGGGCATGAAGGCTGCATATCAGCGCGCCTCAGCTACAGGAGCCCGATAACGCTAAATTAGGTTAATTTCCCCGTTTCTGCATTTCCTGCTCCAATTCAGGTCAGCTCATTCCCCCTCGCTTGGCAGGAACGTCAGCGCGAGATCAAATTCATTTCTGAGGAGTCGGCACGCCACTGCCAGGCATGCATTCTAAAGAGTCCGGAAATGGCTGGACGTCAGTGACCAGCATACACAGAACCAGAAGAATGCTTCATCAGACTTAGACTGCGGTGTTTTGCTGAGTGTAGACCAGGGGTGTCCAAACTTTTTTTGTTGGGGGCCAGAAGGAGAAATATATTTGAAGTCACGGGCCACAGAATCTGTAATAAAACAAATAATGAAATATACCACTTTAATTAATACATTTTCCTGATTATTTCATTTACACACCATTTTACTTGACTTGACTATCTTTATCTTTGACAGTGTTGTGTAAACTAAGATTTTTCAAATTAATGTTTAATTTCATGATGTATCTTAATATTAAACTCCTTAATTACGGCAACTTTTAGACTCATTTGCCCTTTTTCACGGAACAACTGAACACTCTTGCCCCTTTTAGACTCTTTGGCCCGTTTTCTTGTGCTAGAAATGCGAACCCGCTCCGCTTTTAGACTCTTTGGCCCGTTTTTCTGCGGTACAACTTTGCACTCTCTCCGCTTTTAGACTCTTTGGCCCGATTTTCTGCGCTAGAAATGTGCACTCTCTCCGCTTGTAGTAGAGTCTTTGGCCCGTTTTTTTGCGCTACAAATTCACTCGTGCCGTTTGGCCCGTTTTTGACACCTAGCGTCCAAACTTTGAATCTCACATTATAAAAACCTGCTTAACAGCGGGCCAACTTTCATTCTATTTCTAAAATACCTATTAGTACACCTATTAGTCTATACCAGGGGTGTCCAAACTACGGTCCGCGGGCCATTTGCGGCGGGTTTCCTTTTTTGGAGCGGCCCGCGGGCCGTAGTTTGGACACCCCTGGTATAGACTAATAGGTGTGTATATTTTATTGCAATAAAATTGCTACAGTATTGTGAAAAACACAGTATTGATTTTAATAAATAGTTTACATGTAAAGATTAGTGTCAGACAGTGGTTCATTTAATGTTTTATCTGATCCCTAGAAAGTAGTGCTTCTATTATTTATTTTTCTATAGAGTAATTAGTCTTACAGTTTGGTAATAATTGTGATTCATCTTAACGCCAAGTTCTTGCCAATACACTGCCCTATAGACTACACAATGATGCATATACAGTACCAGTCAAAAGTTTGGACACGTTCAGTGTCTCATTCAGTGTTTTATTTTCATTTCTTTTCCCCAATGCAAATGAATACTGAAGTCATCCAGAGTATGTAGGAACAAACAAGGATTCTTAAACTTAAGCTTAATCGTAAGCTTAAATGTGCTGAATAAACCAAAATACTCTGTGTAGATTTTAGGTGCTCTTATCTGGGAGGCTGTTTTCTTGTGATTTCTAAGGATAGTAATTCTGATTAACTTATCCTGTACAGAGGTAAGCCTTGGTCTTCGTTTTCTGGGAGGTCCTGATAAGAGCCAGTTTCATCATAACGTTTGATGGTCCTTGCGACTGGACTTGAAGATACTTTTCAAAATCTTGACATTTCTCGGTATGGCTGTCCTTCATTTCTATTATTATTATTATTATTATTATTATTATTATTATTATTATTATTATTTATTTTCATTCTATTCTATGTATGTTTTATGATTTAAGTCCATGTTTTTTGTTCACATTTCGAGGTGTAAGATGATCAGCAACCAAGACCAGCAAATGAATGTGTGATACAGGCAACAACAAGCTAAAGAGGCATGTATGAATGGTACGAGTACAGTAGCCTGAGGCATTGGAGGAGCTGCTCACTGATTGCTGGCAAATGTGAGTGCCTTTATAACGGACTTCAAGGCACTCACTGTACAATTTTACATCAGCGTGCCAGTTCTCAGTAAAAAGCTTTTCAAGCTCTCTGCAGAACAGAATTTACTAGGAGCGTATTCATCCACAGATTGCCTTTCCATTTTAGTGCTTCCCAGCCAAAACACACTGGGCCAGATTCATAAAGTGCACCACCCAGATTTGTTTATTTGTGCTGTGTTTCCTCCAAAAAGTGCTTCTGCTTCCTTTATTAGAGTCTGAGTACTTATTAGAGTCTGAAAACCAGCAACAGAACCACAGACACCTCAGATACGCCACAATCATGGGATGTCAGTATGCAGGCGTTACCTCAGAGGGACAACTTGGCTTGGTAATGAAGTTGAAGTTGTGAGGTGTAATCTTGTGAGTGAGGCTAATCAATGGCCAGAATGTTCATGGCAAGGCAATGTGAATTATAGGATAGGTGTTGGAGTGATAGGCCTATTAGTGGGTGCCAGAAAGATGCGGCATACCATTTCTGATGTTAAAATAGTAAAGAAAAGTGTGTATTTCAGGTTTTACACAGTAAAAAGTCAGCTCACAGCAGCAGTTACACTAGCATCTTGCTAGTGTAATCTAGTGAGCTGATATTTATATGTGTTGAGGAAATGAGTACAGTATAAAATATGTGTGGTATATGATAATACATTCATTTTTCAACTAGCAGTGATTTGGGGCTAATGATGAAGGGGTAGAAAGGGGTTCAATTGACAAAATATAGCAGTCAAATTATTACAGGGGGAAAGAAAAAAACAAATGAACGTGAACTAGTATATTTTTGGAACTGTAAACTTTCAGGGGACACAGCAAAACTCATTGGACACAGTGTTTTTTTTTCAATCCCTTTACTTGTGTCAAATAAACCAAACAGCTAGAGATGAAAAGCATGATTAGGAGCTTTAGAAGCAGAGTCTGAGCAGAGTGGTCTAATTTTGGCAATATTGCGCAGGTGGACAAAAAAAGACGTTTTGACGAGTTGACGTGGGCCCTGACGGTAACAGTCGAGTCAGGCATGACACCCAGATATCTCAGCAGAGAAAAAGGAGACACGTCCATGTCATCAATTAAAAGAGTTATAAAAGCAGTTTTTGAGGGTTGATCTTGAGCTGTAAACATGCTGTTTTGCTGCTTTTCAACATGAGATTGATACTCTTATTTAAAAGTTAATGGATTCATGGATTTATTTAATAGAAAATTGTATGTCCAAATGTGTCTGTATTAGCCCTTTTGACCAAAATAACTCTGGTCCTGTAACTGGTTCTGTTTAGGCTTAAAAGAATCTTGAGGCTTTTCAGTGAACCAGCCTGCATTTGCACCAGTTTTAGTGGAACCAAGAAAACATGACCGAATACGTCATCAATGTGGGAATTTGAACCTATTATTCTTTGGTTTCAGCTTGGAACAAACTTTTTGGGTTCCAAAACCTATTTTTCTTGATCCCAGTACACGTGTATAGCCACTAAAAAAAAAAAAACACTATTCAGACCATGCCTAATACAGGTTATGGGTTATATAGAGGTGTATAAAGCCATCAGCATTGAGCTGTGGAACAGTAAAACTTTGTTCTCCAGAATGATGTTCATACAATATTTTCAAGATAAGCCAGGAAGTTGAGTGAGTTAGGGTAATGATTTTTTAACATCCCGACGTTAATTATTCTAGCATTTGTCACTGAATGCAACCAGATTCTTACAGAACTACTTTAGAATGTAATAGAAATTCATTTTATGGCAGTATAGAAAATTAGTCCTATTATTATTATTATTATTATTATTATTATTATTATTACTTTTTAAATACCCTTATTTTTGGAATAGGCAGCTGTTCCAATACTTTTGTCTGTGTATTTTTTTTTTACGTTTGGGCCAAGGAGTAGTAAACAGTCAACAAGGGAGGTCCAAGCACTGAGCCTTGAGGAACCCCTTGAATTGGACAGTTGAGGTAGAGGAAATAATAAAGCCAAAGAATGAGCTGGCAATGAAATGCTCTGTATCATTTAGGTAAGGTATGAAACAATCCAGAATGGACTAGCTCATGTAGATAGTATGAAAATATTAGTAGAAGCCCAGTAGTAGAAGAGTGCTTTGCCCACCAGCAGTCCTCAAACATGAGAAGATCATTAGTGACCTTAATTAAAGCAGTAAGCCTATTACTTCTGATCTGGCTCAAACTTCTCTCATCCCTTTATCACATGTAAGTGGTAATATTTAAGAAGTAAGGCATCATTAAATTCCCTAATTCACAGTTCACGAGAGAACATGTATAAGAATTAATAATAATTTATAGTTGAACAAAATGTGTTATTTTTCATGTGTAACTCATTAGTGAAATGTGGAAAGTGAAGCAAATTGAGGAATATAAAACGAGACACATTTTGAATAACATTTTCATAGATTATTCAGATTTCCCAGATGGGTAAGAGCTGAGACTCCAGGACTCACTTTGCTTCCAATAAAAGCAACCACTCTACTATTAAACCCAAAATTGCTGTGAATGCGAGTGAGATTTTTACAGGATAAAGGATCTGCCATTGCTAAATCTGAAGAGTTGTGCCAAAACTGTACTTGTGTAGTAATAATTTCTCTTTGGAATGTGATGCAGGCCTGAAATATAGGAATATATGTATATTAACAAATGGGATATAGGTAACCAGACAAAATGTGTTAATTTGGATTTATACTAGTAATACGTAACCATATTAACACTAATTATTGTAGACCATACAATGCAGATAATCATATTTAATTGGCAGTACATCTCTTGGATGTAAAGTGGAAATTGCAGAAGGTAAACTCAGTTTAATGCAGGTGTTGATTAATTTTGCCACTCGTTTCACCTCTGAAAAAATGTAATAGACCAAATGTATTTTGTATTGTTTTTTCTTTAAAAAAAATAAATACTGAACATTCCAACAAAGCACACTATGACTTAAAACAATTTAATTAATAACTCCATTGTTTGGCATAAAGGATTTGGTCTTTTTACGTAGTCAGCTAAACTCCAGACAGTCTTTTCGTGCATCCCTAGCATTTTTTTTTTTTTTTTTATAAAATGTTGAAAATTGAGTTTGTGTTTTTGGAAGCTTTTTCTCCCAGCATCCCCCATCTGATTGTTCCAGGCTTTGTGTTTGTTCAGAGGCGTGATTACTCTCTGTAGTTCTCTGGCTCTCACTGTAAAGCACTTTTTGTTGCTCTTACAGCAGTAAAAGGCTCTGTTTGTTTGGTCTACAGATCTTATTGATTGGTCCTTTAGAAAAGAACTCATCTGTCAGCTTCCAGTGAGCTCTCAGAAAGCGATCACAGCGTGCACTAATATGATCTCTGAGCCGAGGTACTTGTTCAAACATAGAAAAGAGGAGCACAACGTGTTTAAAGGAGGAGAGTGATGGGAGTGTACGTGAGCAGCGATGGCTGGAAAGCAGATTCTTTTTTCAGTCTGGTGTAAAATTGATTCATCAGACATGTTTAAAGCTCCCGTTTTGGAGTGCAGAGCTCACGTTCATAAATTTTAATCTGCTGTATTTTACCCAAATTGTCAGAACACCTGCCTGCAAGATAAAACCACTCTGCGGCAAGCGTCGCGAGCGAGGCTGCATTTTAAGCAGCTATGGCAAATGCACTTAATCTGCAGAGTAGTTCTCGCTTTATCTACTTATTTTTGCCACATTAATTTGCCATTGTGAGGTGTGTGTGAGATGTGGAAAAAAGGGTGAAAATGATCGTGAAAAAAAGCTTATTTCCTTTTCTTTTTTCCTTTTTTTTGGGCTGCAGTGTTGTCTGTGTAAATGCAAATCCAGACTTTGTGAGACTTGAGAGTTCT
This sequence comes from Astyanax mexicanus, assembly GCF_023375975.1. Lineage (NCBI taxonomy): Eukaryota > Metazoa > Chordata > Actinopteri > Characiformes > Acestrorhamphidae > Astyanax > Astyanax mexicanus. The sequence goes on from NC_064421.1 coordinate 7,211,752, forward strand.
GAGTGAATAAATATCAAATCATCACTGTTGCACAAAAACCCTGCATCTTAATTTTTGCAGTTTTTGCACTTTGACATCGTCACTCTTGTAAATGTTTTTAACATGGTTTTACATGTTGAACATGGTTCAAAATTAATGGACCAATAGAAATTCTTCATATAGTGTGTATATATATATATATATATATATATATATATATATATATATATATTGAATTTAGATTAGTGAAGAATAAACAAACCTATAATGATTATTAAACTTGTTTTCTATATGCAGAGGTATCTAGGCTCTTCTTTGTATTGTTGTATTCAACTACTATACTGTGCACCCTCTGCTAACACAGTTTGTGTATAATCTCCAAAAGAAGTGCCACAAGAAATGCCCTGGCAACAGAATAAAATGTTCTAGGGCAGCTGCAAGCACATGGCTCTAAGGTCACCATGCTCAGTACCAAGAGGTGTATAAAGACCTCAGGTTTAGACAATGTGGAGCAGTGAGTGATATAACCGAATTCAGTACATTTGGGCTGAGGCTGATGAGTGTTTGTGATTCAGAACTTGACTTTGCTAAAGCTCTCATGACTGAATTCAGTCGATTCCTAACAGCAGTGTTCTAACATCTGGTGAAAATGTTTTTCTGAAGATTAAACACTCTTCCTGCTGCAAAGTAAGACAAGTTCTATTTGATTTCAGAAGAAACTGTTCAGGTGAGTCATGGGAGAAAGTTCTGCGGTCGGATGAGACCAAAATAGAACATTTTCGTCTTAATTCCACTCGCCGTGCTTGGAGGACGAAGAAGGATGAGTACCATCCCTAAAACACCATCCCTACTGTGAAGCATGGGGGTGGAAGCATCATGCTTTGGGGGTGTTTTTCTGCACACAGGACGACTGCACTGTATTAAGGAGAGGATGACCGGGGACATGTATTGCGAGATTTTGGGGAACAACCTTCTTCCCTCAGTTAGAGCATTGAAGATGGGTTGTGGCTGGGTCTTCCAACATGACAATGACCCAAAGCCAGGATAACCAAGGAGTGGCTCAGTAAGAAGCATAACAAGGTTCTGGAGTGGCCTAGCCAATCTCCAGACCTAAACCCTATAGAAAATCTCAAACTCTGTGTTTCTCAGTGACAGCCCAGAAACCTGGCTGATCTGGAGAAGATCTGTGTGGAGGAATGGGCCAAAATTTCTGCTGCAGTGTGTGCAAACCTGGTGAAAAACTACAGGAAACGTTTGACCTCTGTAAATGCAAACCAAAAGCTATTGTAACAAATATTAACATTAATTTTCACAGGTGTTCAAATACTTATTCGCTGCAGTAACACAAATAAATTATTAAACAATCATACATTTTGATTTCCGGATTTTCTTTTTTCTTTTCTTTTTTTTTCTCTCACAGTGGACATGCATCTAAGATGAAAATTTCATCTTTCATTTTTCTATGATGTCTTAGTGGCAGAACAACTTAGTGGGAGAACAACTTAGTGTTCAAATACTTATTTTCCTCACTGTATATGGAATGATGGAGTTCAACTCAGCTGTTGTGACATTTAGAGTGGACGTGCACAAAATGGACAAAAATGCAATGTACAAGCTGTTGGATATCCTGATCCTGTGAAGAAAATGGGCCACCTTAGCTGCCTTTATTTTTTCCAGGATAAGATTTAGTTTGGTGTGTGTTTAGTGAGGACTTCTACCTCATTGCACCTCACTATACTTCACTCTACCTCGATCTTCCTAAATTTACCACACTCTGCTTTTCTCTACTTTATTTTTCTTATCTTTACCACCCTCTGCCGCGCTTTTTCCAACTTTTCCACACTCTGTCTGTCTAAACTCACTCTACCTTTCTCTACCCAATTTCTTTACCATACTCTTCCTCTCTCTACCTCGTACTTCTTCCCTTGACCTCGCTCTATCTTACTCTGACTACAGCAAAGTTATGAGATTTGAGTGTTGTCTGCAGCATGAAACCTCTTTCTGTTGCTGCACACCGGTAGTGCAGTTTGAGTTTGCTGCTGTTCACTTCATTATAACAGCTCTTTCAATGTTTTTTTTTTTTTTAAACTGTTTTTTTTTTTTTTTTTTTTTTTTAAGTGTTCACTGCAGTATTCTGCCAGCATATGGTGAAAAGATCTGCTTAAAAGAGATCCATATTAATTACCTTGATTTTAATGAACTGTGGAATAGCAGGTATCTACAAACTTTTGGACATGTGTGTCTGTGTGGTGTGTGGGCAGTAAACATTTTTGTGAGTGTGTAGTGTTGAGTTCAGAGTGTGTGTGTGTGTGTTAGCAGTGGTAGGTCCTGTCACTGGGTTGTGTGAGTGAAAGCCCTGTAGACCGCAGTGTGTAATTAGCAGCAACCCACCATGTGCTGCTGAATGCTACTGTCTCCGCGCACACACTCCCCTCACATGCTCACACACACTCCGTACATCCTCACACACACTCCGTACATCCGTGCAGCCTCTCTGCTGTTTGACTAAAGTCAGAGCTGTCATTATTTCCTCTTCCTTATCCAGCGAGGACACAGAGGAGCGCCGCTAGCTTTGCCTCTGTCAGACTTCTCTTAAGGCTGTGCAGGAACTCAAAGCAGGTCTTGGCAGTTCCTCCCGATGGAGCTAACACATAAGACTTCATGTATTTACACCACTTTTCACTTTTTTACCGACCAGACCAGGATTCCCTGAGTCTGAAAAGGAATTATACAACTGAAGGTATAGTCGAGGAAGCTGACTAGCTTCCTCTAAGAGCCCAAAACTTCATAGGTAGCTTTACTGCCATGTCAAAAACATCCCTTTTTTCTCTATTTTTTGCATTTATTTGAATATGCTGGGTGCCACCTATGCTCTGCGGACGTTTGATGATGAAGGAGCTAATAGAAATTGTCCAGAATGACTTAGAGTTATTAGTTTATTAGTTTACTACTAATGTACGATACAGTTGAGTTTCTTCAAAACAGTTTTGACAGTGATGTTGAGAACGGCGTCATAATTAGACCAATATCATCAGATTATGATGGTGATTTGCTTAATGGTGGGGTAATAGTGTGTTGGAGTATGAGCATTATGGCTCATACTGTTAGACCTTCATCTTAATTAGGGTTAGGACTCTGCAAAACTTCACTGTTCTGCAATATGTATTGCAATAAAAAATATATATAAATATAATATAATGTCATGTCCATTTTAAGCTAGTCCCAATTTATTATCATATATGTATTAATTGCAGACCAATTTTTCTTGGGTTTGGTTAAATCGGTAAATATATAAAATATATATTCAAAAATGTCAGACTTTCTGTTGGATGGAGCCTCTCTTTCCAGTTCCTTAATTTTATACATTTTCTAAGATAGTGTGTTTTGGGATTTTAGATTATTGGCTTGTTACATTCTGTTTTGCAGTGCTGTAATAATTTTGAACAGCACAGTAGCAATTTGTAATTATTAGTTTGCATGCAAAGTTTGGTGGTATTGGTTCTTTTTTTTGTTTGTTTAATCCTGGACTGCTAGAGATCCTTCAGTTCCCATTCTACTGATTTACATAAAATGTAAACATTTATTTTACTCAGATTTTATGCATATGATCCACTGCCAGTTGTTTTAAAGTAAGATTGTTTATTATCAGAATCTTTCATTACGTATTTAAAATCAGAACTCCCAATAGACAGTTGTCAAAATGCTCCAGTTGTATCATAGATGAGCACTAGCTCTTATTTGCAGTTTAAAAGCTCCACCTCTGCCAGTGTGCAGTTGTTCAGGCAGCAGCCGATCTGTGTTGGACATGGTCTGTGGTGGTCAGTTTCTGACCACAGAGCTGCTTTTGGCTGAAAATGCTTCGGTAGTAGACCCACACTCAACCTAGCAGTTAAGCTGCTGCCTGATACACTCCGTATCTACTTACTAGCCCACCTAAATAATGAAATATGTATGTGTTTGTAATGTGTATAAATATGCACACTGGCCCTATATGATAGTGTTTCCAATAAAATGTCCCATAAGTACAAAGTGTGGGTTTTAATAAAGCAGTTGTTGAATATATGCAAAGTATGTAGCTTTATTTAATTTTATTTTACTCTAAATAATCCTCGGACTAATAGGATTATCCGCAGTGCAGCATTGTTTTGTCTTCCACATCGGGATACTGAATCCCTGGAGATTCTGTTAGAATTTAGCAGATCTGCACTGTAACAAATCAGAGCTAATTCTTCATTATCAGCTCCTGCAGTCTTGATTACACTATAGATGTAATAACACTGGGTGCTGATTGTAATTTGAGTAGCAAGCTGCCAAATTACCCTCTGTCCGTGCACTTGCCCCCAAAAAATAAGTCGTGATGAAAAGCTCGGCTTTGGATAGTTACCAACTCTTCCTCTTTCTTTCGTCATCATTAGTTAAAATGCAGCACCGCTCATGGTTGCCTTTTTATTTTTTTCTTCTTTTTTTCTGGGCTGATTCATGTCAGTCAGGGCCAAAAAATTTAATCATGAATTCATCATACATTATTTTATTATTTTTCTTTTTTTTTTTTTTGCAACATATGGTGTTTAAATGTTTTTAGAATTTTTTTTCCCTCGACTGCTCTGTAAATGTGTTTTATGGTGTGATATAAATAATTCAATTTTGATGTATGCTTCTTGGAGAAATGTACATTCTTTATTAGGCAAATGTTTTCAGAACTTGTTTTATTGAATATGAAATTTGAAAAAACCCCAATGAAAACATTAGAATTTTTGTAAGATACAAGCATACCTTATGCACTTGCCATGAGCTTTACGGGAAGTCCTTGAATTGGGTCCTTTGACCAAATAAAGTTGTCCCTGGAATTACACAAGTTAAAATCAGCGATGTCACACTAGAGGAAGTGTTTCTTGGAAACAAGTAAATGAAACAAGTCCAATTCAAATCATTTGGAAAGTTAGCAAAGTATGAATGTTTTCCAGTCCACTCACTTTTTTGCTGTTTATTTGTGAGTGAGGGGGATGTTGAGTCTGGAACCCACTCAGAATTATTGAGTTCATCAAAGCACTCTAAATATATACAACGTAAATGCATCAAAATAAATTAAATCCATTTATATTATAAACACGAGGTAAAAACAACAAAACCCTGGATCACAACTTTACATAACTGTCCTGAGTGTATATAGGGGGCTGCTCTTGTTGCATTAATTTGAAGGCTTAGTTTCAGCAGTGTGGTAAACTAATCCCACCGTGTACAGGCTGTACTTTATTCTGAATAACTCTTCTCAGTTCTGAGTTGTTTATCTGAATCAAACTTAAAATAGACGCTCAAGTTAAAGTAAATTTAGAGGACTTTGTGACGAAAAAAACTGTTGAAATATGTTACCTTTCGATAGTCCAAAAATATATTTAATCTTCAGAGTGAATCTAGATGAACATCTATCAGTATTCTGGTTATGTTGCTATGGGAACCGGAGATGAACAATTATTATATTGTTATATATATGTTATATTCAGTCTGTTAAATTTCACACTCTTAAAAATGAAGCCACACACACAGTTCTTTTTGTGATACTTTATAACAAATATGACTGTAATAGAGATGTAGGAGTGAGAAACTATTAATTGAAAAGGTAAATAACTGACATTCACTTCTTTCACGCTTGTCACAAATGCATACCTGTGCACCCAGGAGCGATACCGGATCAGGCTTATATGGGAAAGGCTCATTAACACTAGGTTGTTTTCTCAGAGAAGATTTTTATTCAAATTGTGGATCAACTCTGCAATTTTGAATGCTAACCTTTTTTATTATTTTTTTTATTTAGAGCTTTGGTTAGGTTCGTTCAGTGCAGACTTTGGTCCAGAAAATTGGCCATGCTCTCTGTGGTGAAAGTGGCTGATGCACTCGCCTCCCATATAGACTGGTAATACCCCGTCTGTTGGCTGATGTGTCAAAGCTGGGCATTCAGCGCTTTCTAAAATGTGTTTTTTGCCAAGCAATGCTGCTTTGGCAACAGTTCAAAAGAGACCTAATCCTTATCTTCCTGGCCCCACGTGTTATACATTAAATATTGCTTTTCACCACCTTTACACTACCTTGACCTTTCAGTTCGGTCCAAACCAAAATTGCTTTTGTGAAAGGTGCCGTGAACCACAGTCCAGACCAATCGACCAGTATTCGGTCCAACCAAATATTGACTAGAGCTGGGTAATCCAAAGCATGATCTGATTCATTTGCAGTTTGAAAACACTGTTTTTTTTTTTTGTTGATTGGAACTTTTGAACCAATTACAGGGAGTTAAGGCAAACTATAACCAGAATCAGAAGCGCACAGTTCACTAAGCGGATCAAATGTACACAGTGTAATACATAAACCTTGGTTCAGATTTGGCAGAGCAGAGAGAATTGGGATCATACCATTTGTGTGGATAGGTGAGACTGCTGTATTTTTGTTCTTAAAATTATGTTACATTTTTTACTTTCCAAGGTTTAAACTTTGTTTCAGCTCATCAGAAAAACAGATCTTTTACTTTTAGGGTGCTAGGACTAAATTTAAAGGCCCTTGAGCACACCTTAAGGGCTAGCTACACCCATGCTTAACACATGCCTTTTTTGTAGAAATGGTTGAATGTGAAACCAAATGTTGTTATTTATGGCATCATTCCTATAATGTAATACATTTTATTTGTAATGGTACAAACGGAAAAGATAAATGTCCTACTCTTAATTACTTATATAGAATACTTTTTCTTATGAATGTAGATCATTTTAAATATGTTAAATATTCCTTCAGATTTTACATTATCAGTCATGTGTGACTGATGTGTCAGAGTTGAAGAAAATCATCTTCCTGCTGCTCTAAAATAACTGTTGTGTAATTTCGGATGCTGTTTGGCTGCTTGTGTTGTGAGGAGAATGTGTGAATGGAATGTTTAACGCTGGCTTTCACAGCAGAGGCAAAGCAGCTGTTTATACCTCACGCCTCGAGATTAATAGACTAATATTGTGGCCAGGAACGTAGAACGTCCATTGACTTCCAGTGAATTTAAAACGCTTGGTTGACTGCATTAGGGAGACTATGGTCACATTTGCACTTCTTTAATTCATTAACAAACTAAAACATTTGCACTGCAGTTTTCACACCTCCTCGAGCAGTACGGTTTTACAGTTCATGTAGGAAGATCCATGTTATTTTATAGCTTTCCCAGTGGGCTGTATTCTGTCTGTCTGAAAAGAAGGGATATCCTGATCTGGTCCAGTGGACTGGGATTGGCATTGGCATTTTTTTTAATGATTTGGATATTGGCTATTTTAATTCCATTCCTCTTCCACGTGTTTTTAAAAATGGCGTTCAAAGCACCATCATTTATTTATCTCTTTGCACCATTATTGATTTTTTTTTTTACTCAGCAGCAGCACTGAGGAGAGTTCTCAGAAAGTAAATGAAAGTTACTTGTCGTGTTTGCATGGTCTGTTCTGGACGACTACTACTGGGCAGGCACTATCCACTGCTCTGTCCACTATGGGTGGTAATGTTTAGCCTTCAATGATTGATTGTCTGTACACAAGTGACACTAAGGATTGAGGACTGTAAAATGCCCAAATTACTTTGGAAATGGAGTGTCCTATCCATGTGGCATCCACAATCAGACAACGCTTAAACTTCTTGCCATGAGAACACTGACTGATTATCTATTGAACATGTTAATGCATCTTTTTTCTTTTCTTCTATATAATTTCTATTCCCTGGAACTGCACAAATTGTAGTCCAGCCCACTTTCTGTGTTGTCTTTGCCGTGAAGGCCATGTTTTCTCATTCTGCAGTGTTTCAGTATACAAATACTGTATGTATGTTGCTGAATCTTCAATTAAAAACAAGAAAAGTAAGCCTTTTGGTGTAATTTGAAGACCGAGGGTAACTAGGTGTCTAGTCCTGCAAACTCAGGTAGGTCTTAATCGATTCAGAATCGTCTACATCTGAATCGAGATGCATTCCGAGGTTTCCAAGGCGCCTCCTACTGGTATCCTACTGGTGACTTTTGACATGTCACTGTGGTTGGACTTTACATGAACGAATACACTAGGGCTAATTCCTGGTACTTGGTGAATAAAGCGATTCGGTTTCTGATCTGCTGCCGTCTGTTTAACTTTAAGTAAGTGCTTCTCATACAAAGTGGGTTAAGACTTCCTTTCATAATTGTCCTTGCTGGTTCAGAGCAGACTTTCCAGTGGCCTCTGTGTTTTAATGTGAGCTGGAGACGGTGGGAAGGACACGCTTCTCCTTCTGGTCATATTGAATTCTCTCCGCATGCGATGAGGACAGTGCCCTGAGGCTAGAACAAACACCAAAGGCCAGCCAGCCAGAGTTAGCACATGCATAGGAATACCAAGCAGCCATTAGAGTCGTTCCCCTGGTCTGATTTCAATGGTCTTTAACTATGCCGTCCTGTGATGCCGGCGGAGCAGCTAAGTGGGCGATGCCCACGCCGCTCTGGGGGAATTCTCTGTGTGTGTGTCTGCATTTGTGTGTCCACGCGTGTGAGCCCACTCTCTGACGTGGTGTGAGCATGCAGGGTGTGTGTTTGGAGTGTTTGTCGGGCGTTACCGTGTGCGCTGAGAGTGCTTAATGACAGTGAATCAGACAGGACTGAGCGACGAGTGAGTGAGGGAGTGAGTGAAGGGGAAGCTGGAGGATTGTGTGAGCTCAATAGAGAGACAGATCATTAAAGTGGGAATTAAATCCACTCCTGGACAAACTGAGACAGACATTAAAGTGAAAGTTTGACCAGAAAATCTCTTTCAAACACTATACCTTTCTTAAACACATAGATCAATTATATTATATTTTTATTTGGGATGAACCGGAAATTTGCAACTAAAATGATTTGGCTAAACGAGGCACACATTCAGTGTTTCAATTTGTTTTGTCATGTTGTGCTTTGCTGGCATATCTGCCGGGATGTTCATGTTCAATTTAGGTGTATCATTAAGTGTATGCACATAAGCATGTAAATAAGTAAACAAGTCTGCTAGAGATTGTGTAATATTTCATCATGTAAAATCACTACAGCGACACCATATGATGAACCCCACAGCAACACCATTACAACTACCCCAACCACCTGAAACACTCTTCTTACCACATGAGATACATAGTTGCTGCATAACAACCACCTAGCAACAGCCTAGCAACCACTTAGCAACACCATATCATCCGTCTAGCATCTACTTGCCTGTGCCACCTGTAAAATGCAAAATGCAAACCACCACCATATCAACCACTTAAGATAATACATCTGTAATTTAGCAACAGTATCAACCACAGGAAACATCATTAAAAAAAAAACACTTGGCAAAAAGTGCCCATAGCAACCACCTGGAATACCATAGTAACCACATAACACAATCTAGACACTGCATGGATGTAGGAGCCACTTACAATGTGCAATCTTCATGCTGCCTTTGCTGAATTTTATTTTAATGAAATAACTCCAATAATGAAAACTACATCAATGGCAGTTAATCAGCACCTTGCAGAGAACGATATTGTGTGTTTTATTTGCATGTTTTGTATAAAACGTTGAAATTTTCTGGGTGGTATTTTCTGTGGCATGGACTGGAGGCTATTAGAAGTCAGTAGAGTTCTCCACTTTCCTTTAAACTGTGTTTAAAAGAAACTCATTCCCCTGCCTTGATGAATCACATAACCAACCAAATGACAATCATTTCGCTGCCGATTGTGCCAAAAATACTCCTAAAAGGTGATTTGAGAGCTGGCAGGTGGCTGACAGCATTCAGCCTGTCATCTGAATGTAGAAGGAAAAGAAAGTCGACTAATGCACCTTAAATACCAGTTTACTTCAAACGATGGAGAGTATGGGGCATTTACTCAAATCCTGATGGTTCTGACTGGGCCTTTAGGCCAAAGGTAATTATATAGTAGTGTGGGTAATGTAGGTAAGCAGTACAGCTATTATAGAGAAACCGTGATTAGGTAACATCTTTGTGGATATGCTTTTATTGTTTATATAATTTGCTTTGCATTGTAAAACTGTTGCATTCTGATTTTTTTTTTTTTTCTTTTTATGTTATATTCTTAATTTTTCGGTCTCAATCTTACGGTCATGAAATAAGGGGCCACAAATACACTAATAACACTATAAAGTTAACCTGTCAATGCTCTAGCAACCACATCATCAGCTTTTTAAAATTCAGTAGAATTTTAAGAATGTATGGCTCCCACGTAGCAATAATTGGCAAAAGGTTTTATTCCCTCCTTCTGCACTGATGGTTTAAATACATAACTAACACCCAATCCACCACATTTTGTACCACAACAACCACTTGACGCACTACTTCTTACTACCCGAAGTTTTATAACAACTCTTTAGCAACCACTATTAACACTCAAGACAAACATTCTGGTATACCACTGCAATCGTCCAGCAACACCGTAACTGTGACTTAACAACACTTGGTATTCAAATAGCAGCACCTTAAACACTTAAGGTACCACATCAACCACCTAGCAATAACCTAACCAACGCCATAGTAGCCCATGCCAGCACCATCCTAAGTTAACCACAGCAACACTATACCATTAAGCAACACTATATTAGCTACTATATCTAGCATAATACTTCAACATCGTAGAAACAGTATCTACCAACTAAGATGCAATATCATATCAACCGCTTAACAACAATGTCCTTAACAACCCCCTGAAAAAACACAGCAACCACAAAGCAACAACCTACAAATATATACATTACTGTGCAAAAGTTTTAGTTGCCTGTGGGAATTTCAGTAAAGAAAAAGCTTCTTATCTGTGAAGTAAGTGGTTATTATCTCAGTAAAACACATTACAGCATTTCAATAAATACAAACATCTCCTAAAACATCAAACATCTCTCCTCCTCATCTGAGATTAATAGAGTTATTTCTAGTTCTCATCATATTAATCAACACCTGGTTTGGTAAATGTGGTAAATCAGGTGAGCTGCTGACGGAACTAAAAATAATATACACATGCTGGCTGAGGGAAATCATTCAGGAGAAATCAGGAATCCCTGCACTTTGTTCTTCAGCTCGGCTCACAGGATATAACATACTTAGTTAAAAATTATAAATCCATGTTACGTTTTACTGTATGTATGTTTATTTGCTCAAATTTGTTCAAATCATATGTGGTGCTTTTTTCAGGTAAAAACTAATAATATTGCTGAGATAAATGAATTAGTGTAATTTGCTCTGGTGCCTAAAACCTTTGCACAGTACTGTAGAAGAGGAAAACTTTCCTTTTAGAGGAATATGACCTTTTTAATTATAATTACTAACCATTTAGTTTGAATTTAGAATAGCTTCAGTTTAACACAGTTTCAGCAGTTTTACTCTGTTTACACTGTAATACTTTGTACATTGATTAACATTAAACATCAGTGCTGAGCTCCTAACAGTCGTTTTTATGAATAACAGGAGAGACATGCAGGCATGTAATAGTTAAAAATGAAGCTGATTGTGTTGTCTAAGCTGAAATGTTATGATTTCTATGTTTATTGGGAAAACTGTGCATCAGTATTCCACAGGATGCTCCACCGCATGCGGTTTCTAACACATGAGACACATGAAGGGGAGATTTGGAGCCCAGCAGGAAGTGGGCCGTGTGTTTGTATGCGGCGGGCTTTAGCTGATCTGCACTACAGAGGCAGCTCACACACTGCGGCCGCACACACACACACACACAGCCAGCTCCGGGCAGGTGCTGCAGAAAGCGGCTTTTGCTCGGCTGTGCAGGCGCTCACCTCGCAGCCTGCAGCCAGGATGGTGTGTGTCCTCCAGGTGGCTCCAAAGCATGAGAGCTATCGTAAAGCCCCCACCTGACTCCAGATCTGCACTGCAAAACGGGTCAGAGCGTGTTTCAGTGCAGACTGAACGATATGGAAATACACTGTCGTGATATTGGTGTTTAACAATATGTGCAGTGAGAATAAGAAGTGCTAATTTATTCCATGTATGTAATAAGGTTAAAGGATAAAATTGTATTGGATTAGACTGCCTTAGATTGAATTAAATAAACACTGATATCCTTAAAAAGGAATTGCTTTGAACATGCACTGTGATGCTGCAATATACTAAAAGTAAACTAAAAGAAGACTTTAGTTATATTACCAGACAAATATAGGCTATATATTGTACTGTGCGTATGTTTTAGGCATCAAAACACTTTATTTAAAAAGCGTTTGTCACAAAAATCTGAAGTTAACATGAAAATAACAGGCGGATTTTTCAAATACATAAGGAGTCGCTGAAGTACACATTGCTTATATGTGAAAATATTTCATATTTTTTCGTGTTTGTTTGTTAGACATATATGTAGCCTGTGCATTAAGATACTCAGAAAACCATATGCTTCATCGTAGTAAAAAAAAAATATATATATTTGTGTCCTTTCATGAAGCTGATTGCTCCTGGGCTCCCCCACTGACAAGAAGTATGATTTCTCCTTTGAGCCATACTGCTGCTTATTTTCCCAATTTACACGGCCAATTACCCTACTCACTCATTAGGACTCCCCTATCACTATTAATGCCCCAAAACCATTAGGATGAAGACTAGCACATGCCTCCTGTGACACAAGTGAAGTCAGACTCCACCTCTTTTCAAACTGCTGCTGATGCAGTATTTCTGAGTAGCATCACAGCACACTCGGAGGAAAGCGCAGCGACTCGGTTCTGATACATCAGCTCACAGACGCAGCCTTGTGCTGAGCAACATCACCCTAGGAGTGATGTGGGAAAAGAGCGCCATCTACACACCCAGAGAGAGTAAAGCCAATTGTGCTCTCTCAGGGCTCCAGCAGCTGATGGCAAGCTACATGAACAATATTGATCTCCTGACTATAGTGGCAGCGCTTAGCCCGCTGGACCACTCAGAGCACTAAAACGATTGTTTCTGAAACAGATTGCCGTTTGCTCGGTGCAACCTCTGTCACTATGTGTGAACTGCTGAAGAATGCATTCTGAGTGATTGCTGAGTGATAACAAAGTGATGGCCAATGTTTCTATCTAATTTCTCATCCACATTGTTTTTATTTACTTCTATGTTTTCACTGCAAAACAGAGCATAAAAATACCTTTATCACTGACATCTATTTTATAAATAAACAATATTCCGCACTCATGACATTACATCAGTTTTTGTGTATTTTTGAGCCTCCTGGTGAAAGGTCCTTTCATTTTTGTCCCCATATCACTGATTAATTGTGTAGCATGCAAACTGTCCACAGCCACTGTAAAATTCCCGATTACAAAACAACTCAATTCAGTTTTATTTCTATAGCGCTTTTTATAACAAAGTTGTCTAAAAGTCATGTACTTTAAAGCTGGCATTAAGTAAAACTCAGCCAGTTTGCATGTAGTTGCCAATTAGCCATCCTTACTGTGTAATGAAAGTCCTAGCACGTAAGGGGTTACTGTAAAAATGCTGTATAATGCTGTTTTGAGACAGTGGAACTGTTGGAGTGTGACTCATTTGTGGATTATGAGTCTCTTGTTTAGTATAAGAGTAGATAGCTCTGTGTGTGAGTGTGTGAGAGAGCACAGCAATGGAAAGCATTCATGTGAGGGCTGCCTGAGGCTAACTGTATTCAGATGAGAGGATGAGACTGGGCTTTAATGAAACTGGAAAAACAGGCTTTTTGATAAATGAGTACCTTTCCAGCACATTTTTCCCTCTGCTCGTCTCTCTCTTCAGCCGGCTGCAGAATGAATGTGTGTGATTAGAAGCACAGCAGCTTTAAAATAAGCAGTTCTGCTCTCACAAAACGGCTGAATGTTTTTCACCAGAATAATATCAATGAAAAGTTGATTTGCCGGTGTCGTGTGCCGTTCTCTTTCTCTGCTATTGATTTGCTCCAAATGAGGAGGATGGTTAGGAATTTCAACATTATTTTTGGGAGAAGAATGTATTTAACTGCTACATATTCTTCTGCGGGCGATGACTCTGAATTTGAATTCCCATTAAAACAATTCACATTTTGCGGAGGATCTCATTTCAGTCCGTGGGTGAATTTCCCATTAGTCCCCCCCTCACCCCCTTTCTTTTTACGAATAAATTGTGTTGTCTGTTTATGTTAAAATATGCATGAAGACCCCCTGAAGTCTTGAAAAAGGAGAAATACCAGAAAAGCATTTGCTCACAAACATGCTTTAAAAGTAGTAGTAGGCAATATGGTACTCAATTTATATTACAGTTTTTAACCATACATTGTATTTTCACAGTATACAATATGTGTCATGAGATTTTGACCCACAAGGCAAATTGCATGAGTAGCAGCAGATTCTTACAATACTGTCCTATTACTCCATCCACTTAAAGAGGACTGATTCCCCTCTTTGTAATTAAAGGTGTTGTTGTTTAGTATTCTTTAAGCACTGACTGTATTAGTTGGCCCTGTATTTGTAGCCTAACTGGAAAACAGAAGGTTTCATGTTGTACTCTTGTTTAGATGTCATTGTATGGCCCCAATCAGAATCAGTAATGGGACCAGGAAGGTTTAGACATGGGTCAGCTCAGTGTGGCTCAGCAGACTAAGACATTGACACTGAAGGGTCCAAGGATTGCTAAATAGAGTCCTGGTTCATGCATCCGCATCAGCAGCTGGAGTCTGAGAGAAGCACATTGGCCATGTGTTTTTCCTCATCCTAAATAGAGAAATAAGAGAATTGTGGCTGATTTTAAAACTGTAATGCCGCTAATGGCTTCAGAAAAGATTGTAAATTGATATTAAACTTGTGTTACTTGTGCAATAGAGCTTTTGAAAAATATCTCTTTTAAATACTTAAACATTGAGTATTTTAGGTCTGTTTATAATATTTATGGAACTATTTAAAATATTAAGTTTAGTAAAGGAAGTTGTGTTAAAATTGTTACAATTTAAGTGTTTTTCTGATTTCCTTATATATTGTGTAATTTTGTTTGACGAAATAAATCCAATTAGTGTTTTATATTATATGTACTCCTAACAGTAGATTAATTCACAAGCCTATATAAAAACTTAGTCGTGCAAAAAAAAAAAAAAATAATAAAATAAATAAATACATAATATAATATAAAAATATATGATGTACATTTTTGGTCATACCGCCCAACACTATGTAAGTCCCAATAACATATGCATTTAGCTGCTCAGAGCCCAGTCCACCTACTTAATCCCCACATTATGTTGCAGGTTGACTGGAATACAATTTACTATTTATAAAGATTCTTTAAAATATTGCAATTTTATCGCATCGTGGTACTTAAAAGTACTGTAGTGTCAGGTTAATTGGCACGGCTAACGTTCTTAGCACTTGGCAATGCAAGAGAGTGTGTTTTAAAACAGAATGGGGTACAGTTTTATCATTGTTACACTGTTTTACTTTCTTTGCACCTCAGTGTGTGTTTGTGTGTGAGATAAAGTAAGTGAATTAGAGCTCAGAAGGTGTGTTTACAGTACCGAGGCAGCTCAACCACACAGGCCAGGGAAACAGCGCAGTCAGGGGGAATCACCAGTTCACACTACCGAATATTCTGCCGTCATGTTCAGTTTTTTGTTGCAAGCGTGATTGTGTGTGAGAGTGTGAGTGCGTGAGTGTGTTGGGAAATATGATATTGTCTAAGACCAACCAGGTAACTTGAACTCAGACCAAGTTTCTGATGTTATCTCACTCTCTCACACTCACTCTTTTACTCCCTTCTTTGCTGCTGCTCACTTCTTTCCTCGCTCTCGTTTTTTTTTTTTTTTTTTAATCTGCATTTTCCCTCCCCCCCATCTGTGGTCTTACTCTCCTTATCTTTTTTCTTCCTCACTCCTTTCTTTCTTGCTGTTGTTGGTTTTGTTCCTTTATTCCTTGTTCTGCTTTATTTTTACCCCCCCCCCCCCCCTTTTTTTCCCTCCCCCGCCCCCTGTCTCTCACTCTGTTCTTTTCTTTTATTGATTATTTTTTTGGGGGTTTTTTTTGGCCATTCTTTCTTGCCTCTCTATCTCATATATGTGTCTTTCTTTCTTTCTTTTGTTCTCCCTCTCTCCCGTCACCTAATGTTTAATCTGTTTTCCCTTTCTTTTCTCTTATCCTCCACTTCTGGCCATTTATTGTTTACCTTCCTTTCTAATCCCTCCTCATCTTTCTGTCTTATCTTTCTCTCTCCCTTCCTTTCTTTCATTCTCTCTTCTATTTTGTATTCTCTTTTCCCCTTTCCTTTTATGTATCTCTCATCTATCTCTTCATTTCTATCTTTTATATTTTTTTTATTTATTTATCTGTCTTTTCTCATTTCTGTCGTTTCTCCCTGTTTTTTTTCCTTCTCTTCATCTTTATATTTACCCTCCCCATCTCTCTCGTCTTTCTCTCTCCCCCTTTACTTATTTTTTGGTAAAAAAAAAAAAAATCCTTGCAGTCTCTCTCTCTCCTTCATCTCACCCTCCTTCTGTCTCTTTTTAAGTGTGTTTTATCTTTTTACTTTATCCTACTAATCCCCTTTTCTTTCTTTCTTCCATCACTTTCTTTTATCTCTCTCTCTCATCTCCCTCTCTCGTCCTCCTCTCTTGTGAGTAATGTGCGCTAGTTGTTGTGCAATAGCTTTGCTGCGTTTGCTCACCGCTCAGAGGGAATTTGCATAGGCAGCCTTGTGTTGGTTTTGTTCGTGATCTCTCTCTCTCTCTCTCTCTCTCTCTCTCTCTTTTCCTTCTTTTTCTCCACATCTTTCTCTTTTTCTGTCTCTCCTATCCCTTTCTCTTAATCCATACCATCCTTTCCTCATCCCATTTGCTTTGTTTCACCTGTCCCCCTCCTCTATCCCTCCCTTCCCTTTTCATCCCTCTCCCCATCCATCCCTCTACAATCTCACCCCTCCCTCTCTCTCTTTCTCTCTCTCTCTCTCCCCCTCTCCCACCCTCTCTCACTTTCTCTCTCTCTCCCTCTCTCTCTCTCTCTCTCTCTCTCTCTCCCCCTCTCCCACCCTCTCTCACTTTCTCTCTTTCTCTCTCTCTCGCGCGCTCTCTCTCTCTCACTCACTCACTCTCACACACTCATTGCTGAGCAGCGCTGCTAGAAGTGCGTCAAGCCCCTGTCCAGAAACAGAGAGCAGACAGGCAGAGCGGTGCTGAGGAGACACAGAGAGCCAGAGACAGAGAGAGAAAGAGAGAGAGAGAGAGAGAGAGAGAGAGAGAGAGAGAGAGTGTATATGTGTGAGTGAGTGAGTGAGTGAGTGAGAGAGAGTGTGTGTATATGGCTGTGTGTACGTGTCTCAGTGTGTGAGGAGCCAAGGCTGATTTCATCCGCAGCTTTTCGTATTGCAACACCTTTCCTTTCGGATCGGGAGGAGCAGAACAGGGGGAGCGGCGCCTGGGAACGAGAGTTTCGGATTGGTGCTAAAGTCGCTCTGCTTTGAAGAAAGACGTGGAAAGAAAGTCCAGCCGCCAGCAGCTTCCTTTGTGAGGGACGGTCAGTGAGTAAAGAGGCTCGGGTCATGACCCTCTTTTACCGCTGGGTAATTGGCATCACTTTGGCTTCGGCTCCTTTGAGTGGCGGGACGGCGTTGCGGAGCGCGCACGTGTACGAGTAAACAGCCTCGTCTGAAGTGTGCGAGAGCGGGTGGGCAGTCCTGCTCTGGACTCTCTCTTTTATCGCTCTTTGCTCTTAAATTAGGGAAAGAAAAATTAAGATAATCATTCAGACGGGAAGAGGGGAGTGTGACAAGCGGGACAAGCCGTAAGAGAGGGAACACAGGGGTGGGTTGAGGCTCCTAACATGGGGCTTTCTCCATCATGAGAGAACCCCCCTCTTTGCCCCTAGTGTCTGAGTGCCAGCCGGGCGTGAGTCATGCGTCCCAATGGAGGAGTATTCCCGTTAGTCCCGTCCCGCTTCGGCTGGACCCTCTGGATGTGGTCTCTGACCTTGGGATGTATCGCCAGTTCTGTGTGGAGCTCCTCGTCCTCCAAGTCTGCTAAGTCGGATAGCGCCGGGGCTGTTGGGGCCGCCAGACCCCCGGGGGCATCGACCTCCACCTCCTACACCCGCCCTGTTGAACAGCACTTTCACGGTGGACAGATACACCACTCCGCACCCATCTCCATCTACCGCTCACCTGCTTCGCTCAGGAGTGGACACGGTGAGTGAGTGAGTGCTTGCTTTGCTGGATGATTTTGGATCTTTCTGTGATCCAGGTGGTTCATTTGGGTTTGGATAAGTGGGAAGTGTTGGGAAATGGGCAACAGAGGGGGTGGAATCTTCACACTTCACAATCATAAACCACTAAAACTTGTTTGTTTTCTTGGGCTATTTTTTGACTGGTCCATAAAAAAAAGACCAAGCTAGATGTTCTCTCAGCACTCTGTGAAGTGTGGGTAAACCAGGGGTGGTCAATGTGATATGCGATAAATTGTACCATGATGCACAATATACTTTTCTGAGCATATTTTCATTATCTTTTGGGCTTTAAGAATGTTAGAAAATTTGTAATTAGTTCTATTTAATTAGAACATTTGCGTACTTGATTTCTTCTTTTGCCGCTGCTACTGATACATTTGTCTGTTGAAATAACGAAATATTAAAGATTGCAATACAGTGCAAATCAGTGGCACCCCCACTTACACCTACACCTGCACTCTCTAAAAAATCAAAAAAGCTCAGTTGCAGAGGGACTGCAGAGGGCATTGGACAGAGTTAGCAATCCTTTATTAACTATTTTAAACACCTGGAGGTGTTTTAGACTAATCTAACGACTGTAATGTATTGCTCAGAATTAGATGGCGAGTTGGGGGAGCTTTAAGTTATGCTAACTACTAGAGAGGGATGCTGATTTTGTTTCTTTTTTTTTTCCTTTTCACCAAGAACTTAAAATAGAATACCAAACAGTTTTCAAAAGTTTCCATTCATTGTGTCACGTTCACAATTAAAAAAAGCAATAACAAAAGTACAATTTATGAAAACTTTTATTGGAGATTTTTACCATCCCTTCAGAGAAACCTTGTGAGCACATTGAATCTTTACATAATAATTAGCTGAACAAATATTTTTGTCCTTTTTGACAAGTTTTTTAATATTTAGTGCATTTATTATTAATATTTAGTGTATTTTGCGCTTGCTCTGATATGCTTTCTTTTTTATATTATGGTGAAAAAAAATATATATAGTTATATTGTGTATCGTTAGAATGTTTCTAAATATCATGTTATATTGTTTTTTTTTTATCTCTTCACCCCTTATAATGTCATTCCATCAGAAATCTCTTTATTTTTTTATTTTTTTTTTTTTTTATCATAAGTATGACAATGACCGTATATTTCAGTTCTATACCAGTATATCAGATCTCCTGATGAATAATTGAAGGCAGTTTGAGTTGAGTGCCATCCATGTATTCCACCAGGTGCGTTATCCAGCTGATAACTAACTGCGTACGTTAGCATTGTGTCGTGTTCTAGTGGGGAGAATTAGCGTATTGAAAGGAACTCGTGTCTCAGACTCTCTCAATAGCGCTTATCAGGCTCTGTATCTTTGCCAGCAGTTTAATTACATGCGGTAGAGATGGTTTATCAGTGGCGCTGTAATAAAACTGTGTTTTTGTAGCAGAGGGGGATCTGATAAGTGTTTAGCTATTTTGCAATTATTGGGAGCTTTCTCTCCGGAGGCACGGCAGGCAATTATTCCGTTACGGGCTGAGCCACCAAATCCATACTACCGTACTATGCTGTGTTCGCTCGTTTGCAACGTTTCAGTCAACAAAGCAGAACCCCCCCCCCGAGCTCAGCTCATCTGGGGAGACGCTGGAAACCTGAACGCTGTTTCTGGATGTAAGAAAGGGATCAGAGCAGCCACGGCCGGATCGGCACGGCTTGGAGCGAGCTGGCATATGACAGTGGAGAATCTCTTTTTTTTTTTTTTTTTTTTAATAAATAATTTTTTTATTAGCTGTCCATCCATCTCTACACACTTCATCTGACCTGTGGACCAGTTTTTGAAAGTTTGATGCAGCACTGCAGTCCTTTCAGACAGTTTCCTATGCTTTTTCATTAAGGTTTTCATTATTTTTTCTGTTATTATTCTGTTATAATTGCGTTATTTCCTTTTAATAGGACTTCTAAACACCACTAATCTCTGAAGACCAGTGCTGTTTGTTTTAACGCAGACACAGAGGCTCAATAATGCTACGGTTTAATTACAAACGCAGGAAATAAAAGTCCTTGGCTAAAGCGCAAATATTTTTATTAGTAATTCATTAGTTAATTTATTTATTTATATTGCCAGTACCCTCTCTCTCTCTCTCTCAATCGTTAGCTCTCTTATTTTACCTCTCATTTTAATTATCTTTATTTTTCACTGCATTTTGGTCCTCCTTCCTTTTTTTTTCTCACCTTTTCTCACCATTTCTTCCTTGCTTTTTTCCCTTCTCTCTCTCTCTCTCTCTCTTCTATGGATTAAGAAAAATATTAAAAACATGGTCATTAAGTCCCTGCTAAACTTCAAAATGTCCAAACTTGATGTGGCACTGCGGTCCTTTTAGACTATGCTCTCTTCTTCTTTCATTTAGTTTTCTGTTATTTCACTATTATTTCACTATTATTTAATTCTAATTCCATTCTTTCCTGCTAATAGGAATCCTAATCTCCGTTTTAGATCAGTGTTTGTTTTTACGCAGCCACCGAGGTCGAATAAGGCTACGGTTTAATTACAAGTGCAGGAAAGTCCCTGGCTAATGTACAGAGATTCATTTTGGATTACCAGGGTGCTCTTTCTCTCTCACTCCTCACTCTCCCTCAGACTCTCACCCACTCTCGCTTTCCAATTGTGAAGCGGCTGGGAACAGTCTTAGCTGAGCTTTGAGGCAGTCTTATCCAGCCCATTAGAATAGAAGAGGCTGTAATTTATTTATTTAGACTGATGCGTTGCGGCTTTCCTCACCTCACTGCGTTCCGGCTTTACTTCTCACCATTAAATGGGCTTATTTATCTTGCACAGCATGTCTTTACTACTTCCTCTGACTGTGTATGAGTATGGAAATGTGTGTGAGTGTGTGTGTCATACACAACCAAATTCTCTGGATTAATTAAGGAAATGTAAGTTTGCATTTGCTGAAGATATTTGTCGATATGGGCTCAGGCTCACTACTTGATAATATTTATTATTATTAAAATGTATTCTTTCTGTTTTCTATTTTATATCTCCTGAGATCTGACAGTCATTTTTATCCATTGTAGTGGACATAGATCTGGAACCCTTTAACTCAAACACCCTTTATACAGTGTGTCGAGGATGTCCTGGGTTTTCCAATAAGGCCTTAATTGTGGGGGTGTGGCCAACAGAGCACAGAAACTTTCTTTTCAGAATTCAAGAAATCTTTCTCATCTTTCACATTGTATAGTAACAAGAGGGACAAATGATTAATTTTTGTCAATATTAGTTTTCTGTTGCTGTTAATCAATGTGTTTTCTTCAGAATGAGATTTTTAAGTTAAATTTCAGAAATTCCCAGTAGTTTTAACCCTTTCAAATCACAGCTTTTATTCAGTGTCTTCAGTGTATCTCTAATGAACAACAGGAATTAATGTCTCCCATTTTACAAAGTTTCGTCAGGTACCGATGAAGCAGATGATGAAGTGGGGTTAAATTTTACTCCGAATTGTGGAGCAGGTTTCTGGAAATGTCTTCGAGCAAACCGGCAGGGATTGGCTCACCTCTGAAAATAAATACATGAAAATAAATACAGCATCATTAGATAACTCTACTTCTGATGCCAGGCACGACCCATTGTTCACTTTTTTTTTTTTTTTTTTTACTTTTTTTTTTTTCAGAATACTAAAATTAAATAACAAAAAAAATATGAAAACTCATAATAACTAAGTATTTAAGTATTATTAATAAATCAGTTTAATCACCTGTCCTAAGTAGTCCTAACATTCAAAAACATCTAAAACTCATATACTGTAGCTCTATCCTTCAGGTACAATATATATATATATATATATATATATATATATATATATATATATATATATATATATATATATATATATATATACAATATAATTTAGCTTACTCTTTATTAGTGCAGGGGCAAAATAAACCCCAGCCTGTACTAGCTTATTATGTTATGTTCTGGTTAATAAACAGAGCCATTTTGCTTGAAAGCTTTCAGGGTTTATGAAAACACACGCTAATCTGGAATTCATTTATTTCCGTTTTTCTCCTGTTCCTTCTTCGGCAAAAGCAGATAATTTCTGGAGCAGTAATCAGGTAACTCTGCAGCCTCTGCCACAGCAATTAGTGAGCTGAGTGGGTGAAATTGGTCAGTTTCTATCCCTCTAAAAGCCCCGGGTCGGGCACCGTGTTAGATGACTCTGTCCACTCGCTCTGAAAGGCCTTGGGGGCCTGGCGTGGTAGCGGTATTAGTTATGGATGACTGGCCTGTACTTGTGCCCTCTTGTAGTTGCGTCTCATGCCGAGTGATCAGATGGAGCCTCCAGAGCCAGACTTTTTATTTATTTCTCCTTCAGCATGGTTTACTTTACTCCTCTGATTAGGTTTCTCTCGCGCTGCAGTGTTACTAAAACTGCCTGGAAGTTGTCGCGTTTCAGCTTTCTTTGCTGCTCTCGAGTATGAAGGGAAGGTTCAGGCAGTTTTGATGCTGTATGAAGGAAATTCAGTGTCCACAGTTTCATGTATATATGCAGCAGGAATTAGTCATAAAAGGCTAAAATTACTGCCTATAGTGGACAGCATAGTGAGTGCGGATGATCATAACCAGTAGCCTCTGGCTAGAATTGTCCCCGTGTACAGATAAGCGACTCTTGCAAAAAAAAAAAAAAAAAAAAAACTTTCACTGCATGACAGATCAGTGCAGCATTCTCAAGCTTCAGTGGGACATGGGAAAAGTCATGGGATGCAATCCTACCTCTCGTACCATGACTTTTGGCATGTCAGTGTGTGTATATATTCAAGAGGTTTAAAAAAATATTTAATTTAAGAATTACAGCTAATTCAAACATAGCCCCTTCAGTTTTACAGGCTCAAAATTTAATTGCATAATTAAATGATAAGCAGTTTCATGGCCATATTTGGCCCATTCCCTCATTAATTCAAGAAAATTAAGGATATAAAAAGGTCTGTCTTTGATTCCAAGAGCTGACTCAACGTTTTGTAGCTGTTCATGGGAACTCGCAATCTGCAGTCTAGATAAGCTCAGTCTGATTCTTTCTTTGGTAAAAGACAAAACTTTTACAGTAAAGCTACATTTTTTTTTCTTCTAGAAAACACCTAACAGACAACATCCAGCTCAGTCCTGGTACTAAGACTCCTATATTAACTTGAACAAAATGTAAAAAAATATGCGCATATTAAAAAAGAATGTCTTGCCTTATGATCTGAAGCATAGTACTTCATCTGTCAAACATGGTGGAGGTAGTGTTATGGAATGGATGTGAATGGCTGACAGTGGAACTTTATTCTTTGTGTTTGTTGATGATTGAACTGAAGATAGGAAAGCAGATAAATTCAGAAGTGCTCTGCCTTCTGCTCTGAATCAATCAAGTGCAATAATTATAGGTCAGAGCTTTAGTGCCAGAACAGGGTATAATGCCAGTGATGTTGATATTTTGTTGGTTTTAAGTTGTGATCATCATCTGATCTTCATAAAACTCACATTAACAGGACTATTAACATTATGGACATTAAAATCCAATATCTGCCAAACTTTAAAATTTCATATTGTGTGGACGTGAACATTACAAAATTGTTAGTGGTTGATAACAAAAATTCAGTCTGCCAATCATTGGAGCTTAATGTCAGTGTGGGCATTTTTTGTTTGTTTAAACCTAATGTCCTTTTTTTCAATTTAGGGTTTGATATATCGTTTTATTTTTTTTATTATTATTATTATTATTATTTGTAACTAACATTTAAAGTGGGCCTAGTGTCTTTTTCACATGAGATTGAAGTACACTGTCTCCTGAAAATATTTTAATTTTAGATATTTTTGTTACAAACATAAACAATGTTAAGTACATCCACACAGCATGTAATTCTATTGTTAGATATATGTTGATATATTTTTGTTTCTAAGACCTTCTTTTTTACAATATTTCCTCATTAACAGAAGAGTAATTATTGTTTTTTAAAATGTTTTATAAAAATATTCTGCAGAACAGGATTCATCACATTATCATTAAATGTGCCATTGGTTAGTGTTCCTTAAGAACTAAAGAATAAACGGTAGGAGCTTCTCAAACTTCAGATTATGCTTATATTACTAGTTTAAAGGTAGAGTGAGGTAGAGGTCTACAGTGAACTACTTCTTATTCTGGGGAAAAATTAGTGCAGTCAAACTAAGAGCTAAAAAAAATCTTAGAGGAGCTTAAACTAATTTAAGATCTTAATTTATTTATTTATTGATATTGGGTCATCCAACAGTGTTGTAGTACATAAAATGTTTAAGCACTGACAATAGTGTTCGCAGTATTCTATTTGGTTTCATAATAAAACGCTAAAATATTGTTAGATTTTCCTCTTCTACGTCTAGGTACCTTTTGTTGAGTTTTCTAAAAATATACCAAACCTAACACAAGGTGTGTATGTGTGTGCGCGCATGTGTGCATACTCACATTTGTAGACAAGACCCAGTGTAGGACTCAGAAGGCATTGCAGAATTAATTTGGCCCGAGGCAAAGACTTCTTGGTTTGCTGTGGTTGTGATACCACCACCAAGCATCAGGCGCTTTTCAACAATACAGCACTTTTTTTTTCCTTTTTTCTTCTTCTCTGTATTAATGTGCTTCCTTATCTGCACACGCCTGAAGCATCGTTTCTTCACACACTTATTTATTGAGGTTATTGAGAATCAGTTTTCTGGACATAGATTAAACCAGTGCAGTTCTCAAAAACTGCCTATCCTGTGTTTGGGCATCTACCACCCCGTTACATTAGGACTAGGGCCAGTCTGTGTTTTTAAAGACCAGCCCTCTGGGTGTTGATCCAGGAAAGATTTTATTTAATACGGTCGAGCTCCCAGTAGTCACTGAAATGGTAGATCTAATGCCCCCCATATCCCTCCACCCACACAGTGCTTTTCCTGGAGGCTGTGACCTCTTCCCATTTCAGTTTACTCATACTTAGATTTGTCATTAGTGCTTGACCTTTAGCGGGACAAGCAGAAGTAGCTATTCAGGAAAACATAGAACAATAAAGGGACAGAGTGCCCCTGGCGTTCAGGTGGAGAATACAGAGTGTGTGTGCTTGTGTGTGTATGTGAGAGAGACAACTAAACAAAAACTGGCAATTCTACAGCTACTACTACAGGTTATACAGCTCACCTGACCTTTTTTCCAATTTCACTTTTTAACTTTTACATCCCCAGGTGATAAATTCATGTTTTTTATTACTTTATTACAAAATAAATAGCTTAATTATATATAATTATAAGGAAAAAATAGTTTAAATATAATTTTTGCTGCATCTTTTTACTATCAATGCCCCCTAATCAGGATTTTTAAATGTCTCAGTTCATCAAAACAATACAATCACTATCTGATATAAGGCAGGTGTTTAATATATTTTGTTTATAACAAAAGTCTGTATAATTTGTTTTTAAGCAGCCCACAATAAAAAAAAAAAGTTTTATACTTTTGATTTTTCAAATTCCACCTTTTGCACTAATGAAAGCTTCATATGCAGACATATAAAGGGACTGTGTTAAGAAAATGTGTAGTAAAAATATACGTATATACTGTTACATAAAATGTTTAAAAGAGTCCACCGTTGATGAGTCACCTATTAATGCAAATCAGAACCATTCAAGATTGGTCTAAAGTAGAGTGTTAGTTGTTTAAACGTGTTTAATTAACACCCAGTAGCCCCTGCGTTTGACTAATTTAACGTATCTCTTCTTATCAAGCTTGACAGAAGCATACAATCATAATTGCAGTAATTGCTTGCCATTATAATCCTGATAAAGACGCTTAATACACCTTGCCATTATTAACATGCAATAGTTTCCTTTTGCTTATTATGTCTTCTTTTTTTTCGCCCTGTTCTATAAAAGAAACCACTTTTACCTCATTATCTCGCTTTTTCACTTGCTTCAAACTCCTGTTCGGATGTGATTTCGCCGCCATACATTTTGATTAGCCGTCCGGCGTCTAAGTTAAAAGGCTGGAGCTAATGTCCGCTTCGGAGCCGGAATGATTGACTTGCACCGAGACAGAGTATAATTCAGTTACATTAATGTAAGTGAGCGCATTACCATGCAGTTTCACCTGTCACTGCCTGTACTTAAGAGTTACTTTATGAACTTGTCGAATGTCACACGCCTTGGGAAGTGTAGTTTGCTGGACCTGGCCACACGTCCGGCACCTGTGAGCCGCTCTCTGTACCCGTCCCTGTGATTGCCGCTGTGAGGCTCGCAGGACTTGGCTGCGCTGGGTTAATCTGGTTAGAGCAGAACCGAGTGGAGCAGGTTCGGAGGAGGAGTCCGGGGGCAGCTGAAGGAGCCAAGGTGGCAGTGCGGGCCCTGCCGTTGGAGCCTCGGTGACTGGGGCTGCTCTGGAGCCCCGAGAGTGTCTCGCTGCGAAATGAAATGGGGATCAAAGGGAAGTTTAGACCTGTGTCCTCAGGATAGGGATTATTAGAAACAGCAAGCATAGGGAGGAGTGCCAGATAACGGGATTTCACGAGGCCTTAGCACAGAGAGAGAGAGAGAGAGGGGAGAGAGAGAGTGATGCTGAGGAGGCTTGTGTAAGAGCCACTTTGTGATGCCACATTAACATTTTGGATCACAAAACGTCCCAAAATTGTTCCAAAATTTCACTAAATCTGAACTGCTCTGTGTTTATTTATACACTTTCGCTTTAAAATGTGAGCAGTGTTATTGAATAAACATAACACTATGGATTGAGGTCCGTAATCCATGTCCAAAAAAGTAAAAAATCATCCCACGATTTTGGTCCACCTGCCTGGATGGCATTATGTTCAGTTGAGCTGCAGCAGAGCCTCTCAGGGTGTTGGAACCAAATTTCTGTGTTAAACTTTTAGAATTTCTAGCATCTTTGATCACAGTACATAACGATCAGTTTACCAGTTACACACAAGGTACTGTAGCGATGCCTACTGCATCTACACTCGACAATATAAAGTAATGTAAATGCACTTTAAAGGAATAAAACAGGAATGTTAAACTGCAACGGGAATACGTCATTCCAACTTGTAGAGCCAAATCTGGGACGATGATCTGCTGATGCCGATATACACTGTTAGTGCTTTTTCACCAGCGTGGAACTGGCACCATTCTGGTTCAAAAACCTAATTTTTAACTGTTAGTGATGTATGATTTGACATTTTGGTTCCACTAAGAACTGGTGGGACTGCTGGTTTGTTAAAAAGCCCCATGGTTCTCATAAGCCCAAAAGAAACTTGTTTAAAACACATGCAACATTTATACCTTGCATCTTAGCTTTCAACTAACTAAAAACAATCAATAAAATAAAAGATGTCTACTGAGAATGTTGGTTTTGGATTCACATCTATTAAGCTAACTGGTTCTTACATAGACTGCTCACAGCTTTAAACCCTCTTTTTTAAATTAACAGGTTAAATAAAACTATAGATTAATTGAAACTAATACAAATAAACAGAAATTTGCTTAAATCAACCTCTTGGAAACCTGCATCTTTATATGGGGACATTAAATATTATGGTGCATAGACGAAAATGTAATGTTTTGAACATTGACCCTTTAGCCTCCTACAGAGACACTGCCCATACTTTCTACTGGTTACATGACAACATTGCAAATCCCAGTCAAAGGTTTCTACAGCCAGTCCAGACAGAAACATGTTTTTTTTTTTTTTTGTTTTTTTTTATATATATATATATATATATATAAGAAAAGGCATTTATTTAAAGCTCTGTGTACATGTCTAGAGAACCAGCCCTCTCATTACTACTGCTTACTACTAATTAAAGAACACTCAAAAATGAGCTTTTAAGTAAAGATATAAAACAAAAATTTTATAAGCTACCTTTCAGACAGCTCCTTGTTGCTCTATAGCTCATGAATTTAATATACTATGGTTGTTGTTTTGTAAACATTCTCTATATTTGCTTTAAATCTCCATGGTAAATGTACTGAAGAGCTTAATATTAGAGAGATGCTCATAATATATTTAGTAAAGCACATTATGACACAGTTTATCACTTTACCGCTACCATATCGCCATATTCCCCCACCCCTGCCGTGCGTAAGAATTTCTCACAGTGCCATCCACCAGATCAGTAATGCAGATTACACTCCGCCGTTTGTTTGGTTAGATTGTAATGCTTTGTGTGACATGCAGATGCTCTCGCTCGTGAATACGGGCAAATGAACCTCCAAAATGCTTGCAGTGATCTGACTAAAGCATTCCACATCACTGAATCCTCCTATGGCACAATGTTGCTCTAAATAGATACAAATAAAAGGCCGAGAATATTCCCTTGTTAGACATGACAGATACATGCAAGCCCTCCACGTATCTGCTTTGCATATTCAGAGATCCGGTTAAAAAGCATCAGCAGAATTGGGAGCTTTGCTGTGACACCCCAGTGGATCCACGGCATCTCGCAACATTGAAACATCTCCTCTGCAGAATCTTATTGAGATGGCATGTGCGAGTGTGTGTGTGTGCGTGTCGATCAAAAGGACGTTCGCCTGTGTGTGCCTGTCATAGCAGATGAATGACACTTTAAACTCAAGTTTAAACGCCTGATAAGAATGTAAATGTTTCCTCAAGCGGCCCATGGATAGGCCTGCACGCGCTTGTTTCACTGTAGGGGTCTCTGTTTGAACACACTTCCCCTTTCTGTAGGATTCTCCACTCTTACTCTTGTTGTTTATATTAGCGCTGGGATTGTGCCTCAAAAATAGTTATGTTACAAAAGAAGAAGCAAAACAGTTAAAATTTATAATAGATTATTTTAAAAGAAATGTTTATAGACGTGCTTAAGATACCTAATAATTAATACAAATATACTCTAGTACCATATTTTTCACCCTATAATTTTCCCAATAATTGTCAGTGCGCCCTATAATCCGGTGTGCCTTATATATAAATTCTACCAGTCAGGTTATAAGATGCAGTAAAGCTGTTTAGAGTTAAATAAGTGTGGCCTGTTTGTTTACAAAAACAGTTTTCTGCTGAATTAGAAGGGAAACATGGTGACACCCCTGTAAGGTGTAGTAAGGTGTAATGTAAGGTGTAGTTCTTTTTTAGTCCCACATTGTGGAAATTCAGTGTTACAGCAGCAGTGAATAATCATACACTACCATTCAAAAGTTTGGGGTCACATTGAAACGTCCTTATTTTTGAAGGAAAAGCACTGTACTTTTCAATGAAGATAACTTTAAACTAGTCCTAACTTTAAACAAATACACTCTGTACATTGCTAATGTGGTAAATGACACATAATGTGAATAAGTGTGACTTTTCATGGAAAACACAAAATTGTTTGAGGGACCCCAAACTTTTGAACGGTAGTGTATATCAGAGTATTGTGATACCATCCTTCAGTGAAGGTCAGTCAATTCGAAACAATTCAAGAACTTTAAAAGTATCCGCAACTGCAGTCACAAAGGCCTTCTAAAACGTAATGATAAAACTGGCTCTCATCAGGACCACGCAAGAAAGGAAAAGCAAGAGTTTCCTCTGTTGTACAGGATAAGTTCATCAAAGTTACCAGCCTCAGAAACCGCAGGTTAACAGCTCCCCAGATAAGAGAACCTAAAGCTTCACAGAGTATTTTGGTTTATTTCACACTTTTAAGTTACTACATGATTCCTTATGTGTTCCTTCATAGTCTGGATCACTTCAGTATTCATTTACAATGTAGGAAACTAAAAAAAAACACACACACAAAAAAAAAAAACACATGAAATGAAGGTGTGTCCAAACTTTTGACTGGTATTGTATAATGGTCAGAAACTCTCTAAATGTTTAAGGAGACATGCAAAACACATTACTGTCTCCACTGAAAGCATGTTTTAATGTTTAACACATGTGATATTATGATTAAAGTTAATGTTAATCTACAACCCATGTAGTTCATTGTGCTGAAGCATCGCTGCCTTTACTTGGACATGTGTGTGTATATACATGCAGGCTCTCTCAGGGAGAGTAAAGGAGCTGTGTTATCGTCAGACAGATGTCATGTTTCTGTCATATTTACAGTGATGGAGTCTCTATTCATGGCAAGCTCAGATATGAACAGTGCCTTTCTTACAGAGATGTCTACTGAACTGAGCACTGAGGTCTAACTCAAGATCTCCAAGATGGAACTCTGTATGTAGAAATACATAGATGATAAATCAGAAATTTAAAACTGCATGTCTTTTACTGGGAAGTTCCTTCCCTTTTGTGCTGCCAAATAAGCTTTGGCCAATTGAGGCACGGACTCCACAAGACCTCTGAATCTGTCTTGTTTTATGTGGCACCAAGACATTAACTTTAGCATGAGATCCTTAATAAGGAAGCTCTGTATGTTGTGAGGTGTGACCTCCATGAAACACATCAGTGAGCCTTGGGAGTCCATGATCCTTTTGCTGGTGCACAGTTGTCCTTTCTTGGAGCACCTCACAAGACTTGTCTGATTGTTTGGAGATGGAAATGTTCTGAATGGCCAATCTACCACCTATCACAGTTTGTTCTTCTTGAACCTTCATTACTGTTAAAGAATATTGAATCTTTTAAAACTGCTGTGAAAACAAGCATAGACCTGTCAATCCTTATTAATGTAGACAAAGACTACTTTATATGTTGTACTTACATTTGTACCTCATGTTTTGTTGCAGGTTACATTGTTGCAGGTTACCTACTTGAAAGTTTAAAAGTACAGATAATAATAAAAATTTATGTAAACATAAAATACATTAAAGGTTTCATTGTGAGTAAAATTGACCCATATTTCACTATTTGTAAAGCATGAAACATCAGCTGCTATTCTTGTTATAAACATGTAAATGCACATTGACTAAATCTTGTATTTTGCACACACTGTTCAGGTTAAATAGAATTGAATAGTGGCTAAAAAGAGTAGAAATAAATGTTTTGTTTTCATAAATATTATTGCTGATACTTGACAGTGAAATATTGCACATATCCAAGTGTTTCTAACATTTGCATCATTTTTTGAGCCCTTAGTGTGGAAAAATGTAAGAGTGAGTTAGTTATGAGATTTAATCCATATTTTAACAGAAGAAATCTAACTTCTAATCTCAACAGTAACATTGTTTTCATCGTGACATTAAACCACTAAGGCTTTGTAAAATTAGTGAATTACAGACAAAAGTATGGGTGACGCTTCGTAAAATGCGTAAAAATTACCATTGACAGTACTAATTATTTGGCATTATTTAGCTGATTTGTGGTTCAGCAGTGTCAAAATACTGCCATTTTAGGGGTCTATAAAGATCATCTTAAGTTATTCTGATTTAAAAATACTTAGCACAGCATCTGCTAAATGCCTTAAACGTAAATGTCAATTTGTACTTAAATAGAAAAAGATTGTAAGTAAAGAATGAGTAAGAAAGGAAGTGAAGTAAAATAGATTAGAATGCCCCTCCAAAGACTTCTTCCTAAACGGGATATCTTTACCGCTAATTCTAATAAGTGGTCGTGCTTTCTCACGTATTTGACTCTTCACAGCTCATTACGGCGGCTGAAGCAGATTGAGGGGTTGAGAGTGCACCTGGTCCGGCGCTTCAGAACCGGCGGCGTGTGAGGGAGGAAGATCATCCTGATTGTAATTATTACTGTACAATCAAGATCAAACAGCTCGCTGCAGCAATCACCGACTGCGCTGCTGTACAGACGCCTGCTTTTGATAAGGGATTATTTTACAACATCAAATTACTCCTCGTGCACAAACACCGAGCCAGGCTGCATAATGAAAGCGCATAATACCGAACGGCGGTGCGGCGCTGCGAGGTGATGAGTTTGTAAAATCGCTTTAGCGTTCGCTGTAACGAAAACATGAACCACTTTATTACATCTCAAGATATATTTGTCTGGATTCATCGCTCAGCCTCTTCCTGGCTTTGCGTGCGTCTGCAGAAACGTCATTATGATAAACACGTCTTATTGTCGTGAACGCATGTATTGGAGCTAATAATTTTGCTGAAGACAATGGGCAGACGGTAGGGTTCTAGAGCCGGAGAGGCCCCTGCAGGAGATACTGAAGGGTGGAAAATGAATGCAGATATTAAAATTAAGACTCACACTTTCTGTCTGTGCTAATCACTAGCCCTAGCCCAAGTCCAGGCCATTGCAATCAATGCAGCGAAATGGGCTGTGATAATCAGTGATATCAGAGACCACTCAGGACTTAAACTGCCCATATTGCGAGTAGGGATGCAAGAAAATACTGTGTTTCATCATAGTATCACATGGTATCATTTTAGCTAAATAGTATATATATACATATATATATATATATACATATATATATGTATATATATATATATGTATATATATACATATATAGATATATATATATTTTTTTAAATATATTACATGTAAAGATTGGTGTCAGTCTCAGTGGTTGAGTATGTGTTGTTTTAAAACCCTTTTATTTTAGTCTTGTTATATATATATATATATATATATATATATATATATATATATATATATATATATATATATATATATATAATAGTATGTGTTTATACTATGGAAGTTTTTTCCTAAATTTTGATTTAAACTTTACAATATATTGTGATATATTGAATCAATCGTTTGGCTAAGACCTTCCCAATATACAGCCCATCTCCTGAGTGTGAGTTCCATTAGAACAACAAAAGTCTTGTTGTTTTTTATACTGATTCTGGTTGTGATGCTACTGTAGGCAAAAATTTAATCTCATATGAGATTAGAGCGCTGAGAATAAGAACTATCCATCAAGCCAAAGACCCTATTTTCACACCGTCATTACGACTATGTCAGCCCAAATCAGATTTTTTACATGTACAGTTCTGGAGCGTCTTTTGATTTTACCAAATTGAAAACCTCTGGAATATAATCAAGAGGAAGATAGATGATCACAAGCCATCAAACCAAACTGAACTGGTAGAATTTTTGCACCAGAAATGTCATAAATTTATCCAAAATCAGTGTGTAAGACTGGTGGAGGAGAACATGCCAAGATGCATAAAGATGCATGAAAACTGTGATTACAAACCAGGGTTATTCCACCAAATATTGATTACTGAACTCTTAAAACTTTATGAATATGAACTTGTTTCCTTATTTTCTCATTTTCTGCAAATAAATGCTCTAAATTACTATTTTTATTTGGAATTTGAGAGAAATGTCTGTGATTTATAGAATAAAACAATGATAATTTTACTTAAACATATGCATATAAATACCACAATCAGAGAAACTGATTTAGAAATTAGAAACTGAAGTGGTCTCTTCATTTTGTTTCCAGAGCTGTATATATTGTGTCTAGATTGATTTTAAATAGTGTGAAGCCAGAAACCGTATATCTGATTTCTGCAAATAGGGTCCAATGCATTTTTATGTGGCTTGGCCTTATCTAGACATAATCCCGATACTTTTGATTAGATGCATGTAGTGTAAACGGGGGGTGAGAGCTTGGGCCTAGGCCACCAGTCGCTAAATGTGAACTTTTAAAAACTTTAAAGTAGCGACTTAGTGAGAATTTTCAGATTCAGATTTACACATTTCCTCCATCTTCCACAGATAGGCGATCACTCAAGACATCTTTTGCCTCGTTTGCTGTTCGTATCGGAAGCTTTGCTTCAGTGGATGCTGTGATGCTAATGTCGCTAACAAGTAATTGAAGCTCATGCCAGCCAATTACCATCATGCGAACTGCATGACTAAATCATCACACGCTCGACTCACACCACTTTGAGTTGTTATGAAATGCTGTTATCTATGAAATTGGATCTCAAAACTTGAATTTTGTCTGTACAGTGTGTCTTGCAGGGTACAAAGCATCGCTTTCTAAAAATGTGTGCAGTCATCAGCTCAGTGCCATCAGAAAGGGAGAGGGGTATACACAGTGCATATACGTACAGTGGCTGTAAACTTAGATATTTTCCCTTTGTTTATTTCTGCTAAATGTATCATTAAGAAAAAAATATGGCAAATGGATAAATCTTCCTACAGTAACTGGTCCTACAGTTTAAACAGTCTTATTCCATTGGCAGGTATAGTTGTGGTGAGAACATGGTGGACATGGATGTCATGGCAGTATCGGGCCATAATGACTATTTAAATAAATAAATATAAAATAATTAAGAATTATAATTATAAAATCCCATGATTAAGAATCATTTAAATAAATTATATTAGCATTTCTTATTTTATATATTTAATTCCACTTTTTAGGACATTTTTGCATGTTTGCTCAGTGTAATACTGGCCAGCAGTTGCACTCTAAGTCTTGGAAGTAGTTTATAACAAGAACATCATGGAGGATCAAACAATTTAAATTGTGGGTGATGCAGAAGCAATGTTTTTGTTTTTTTATCCATTTAATCCATTTTACTCTGGTCTACTCCTTTAACAGTAGGTAAACAGATTTTTCACATTCATATTATTCTATTTCAAGTCTTTTATCCACAGTCCCTATCAGCAAATCATATGTTACATTAGCATTAACCTTCTCTATTGTTTACCTTTATCATCATCACCTGTTTTGCTTACTTTCAGCTACGAGTCTCTTTCACGCAGAGGCAGCACTGTATTCTACACAATGGGTTATGCTGAGCGTATGGCTGCATTAGTAAAGTAAGAGCAGATGCTGGATCTGATCTACACAGCACATTATGATTCAGCACAGGTCACCCGCCAGCCCTGATCAAAGCCTGTGCTCCAGAAACAGCATTCATGTTTATGTGATCCAGCAACACTTCTTAAGATTCCCTCACACACTCTCACTCTCTCTCTCTCTCTCTCTCTCTCTCTCTCTCTCTCTCTCTCTCTCTCTCTCTCACACTCTCCCTCTCTCTGTCTCACTGTTTTCAGCGCCCACTCAATGGGTATCTTATTTAAGAAGTGCTAAAGATAGCAGCCTTTAGCTTTACTGAGGGATGGACTGTTTTCGAGATTTAGTTTTCAGTCACTGAGCTGATTTTTGGCTTCTATTTTGGGGGCACATAGTGAAGTCCAGGTGTTATATTTTAACCCTCATATTATGTTAATTTGTCAGGAAAAGTAATGGTGTTTCAGGGTCATTTTGAACCCGTGCATATTTAATTATCCAAAAGATAAAATATAATATTTTTTACTTACTTCATTGCTAATTATTCTATCAATATTTAGTGCAATTGAGTTCCTTAACTAACAGTTAATGGTTCAGTTAGGATAGTTTACTAAAAAATACATGTTCAAACTTTCTTTTTTCTTTGTTTTAGTACTTTATTATATAAAACAATAGTTTTACATAACATTGAAACATATTGTGACAGATGGATGTGATTTCTGCCAGCATCACTTGTCTATTCACATGGACAGTTTTAGCCAGACACCACCAATTGTGATCACTAACAACCACTGCACTGTGCATTGTGGGTGGTAATATTACCCTTCTCTCATATATTTATGGTTCACATGTGATTCTGAGTATTGGGGAATTTTAAATGCCCACCCAACTTCAGAAAAGATTGAACCTCCAATCCATCTGACTCCCTTGGCCTTGTTTGGATGGATGGATGGATAGATAGATATGAACGGAGCAGTGCAGTAGATGTTGCTAACAGTCTATAAATAATTGAAAGAGCAAGGTGCAACGACATTGGTTATAGAAGTTGAAATTGTATATATTTTATTATAATCTACGTGTTTAACCTCACTCACAAGGTAGCAGCTCACAACTTATACAAGTGTGGCCATATACATATACACAAGCCGTCTCCTGTGGTAACACATCAATATCAATGTACACATGCCTATTCAGATTATTGCTCAGAGGTGGCTCCCTCCTCATAATCTATCACAATAGAATCCTACATTGGCCAAAACAGCTTCTTAATATAGTAGTGTTAGAATTTTCCATAGCTAGAATCTATAAAGACAAATTATCTACTTTTGAGACTTTAAGCATTTTTTTTAGAATGTAAGATTTGGCAGATTGGAACATACATGATGCATATTAAAGTATGTGTTTATTCATTAATTCACTTTTACTCCACTGCAGTAAACGTAAATCACAATTGTACAGCTTTACACATGCATTTGTTGGCAAGCAGAGAGATTGAGAAACAGCATCTGAAGAAATTGAAGCATTGGGACTGAGGTGGTAGAGTATTATTACAGGATTTTACACTAATATTATGACTTATCTTGTGCAGCTCCACCAAACTTTCTTAATGCAGTAGCAGCGTGCCAGCCTGGGGATGGAATAACAGAGAGAATATTTTCTCTATTACAGTTAGTGAAGCATGAACTTGGCTGCATAATCTTGTTTTAACAGAGCATATTTTAAACAATGAGCTATGTGCTTTGTTTTTCATGATAGAATCTATTTAGCTAAACTTTATTAGGCCAAGTTCAATTAGTAGCATTAGTGTTTCTATTATTTTAGCCAGAACAGTGTGTTCTCTGATAAAGCATGACTGTAATCGTGCAGTTGCAGATATTCCAGTCTCTCTGTATCACACTAAAGGAATCCAGAAAGAGATGATAAGTGGCAGAGCTGCTGATAAGATCAGATGTGATCAGGTAAGCCCTGAATGTGATGATGCTCATATTGAGTTGTCACATTCTTTCTGTCTTTATTATCTGCCCCCTCCCCCTCAGCCTCACTCTCTATCACCTCCTTTTTCTCTGTCTCACCCACCCACCACATATGTTCCAGTTTTGTAGGTTAGCGCTGGCTTTGTTTCAGCATTTCAGTAAATCTATTGCTGTGCTATTTTCAGACGCTAAGACGTGCGCTGAGGTGCTAGCACACTGTTTTCCCTCCTTCTTTTCCTTCTTCCCTCTGTTCTCTTTTTTTGGATTATGCCCTTTTTCGCCACATGAAGTGTAAATTTAAACTCATATATTGCTTTTTAACAGTACATCAGCCCTATTCATAAATCAGGGGTTATTTGTTTTGAAGAAATAAACCTTAATTTCGCAGCAAGTTAAGTTACTTTTCAAATGAGCCCTGTCAATGAATATGAATAGTTATTAATTATAAAACTTTTGTATTGAATTATAAGTCTGATTAAATCACATTATTTTTTTTAATGCAAGGTTGTCAAATTATATAGTAATATAATTTATTCATAATAAAGTCTCAATTAAAGACCTAATTTCAGCTAAATGTCTAAAACTTGAACAAATTCAGTTTTAAGGTGTTCCAACATGACACTGACAGACCCCTAAGCACACATTAATGGTGGCTTAGATTAAAGTTTTGAAGTGTTTGGAAGTCAGGTCTGTATCAGGGAAAACAATACATTTAATTAAACTGTCTTAATAAAACCAATTCTGCCAAGAAAAGTGTTTGAACATCCAATGAGACATCTGTAAGACGCGTGTTGATTGATACCAGAAGTGTTTAGTTAAGGTTAAACTTGATATGGGACATTTTTAAACAAATATATATGGTTTTGTCCTTGCATATCACATTGAAACCAAAGTTAGTTTAAAGAACCTTGTTCGCGATATTCTGTATTATTTCTATTTAAGGTGAATGCTGTGACTTATTTAGCCTGAGGAAATGAGCAGTTAAAAAAAAAAATAAAAATCATTTAGCCCAATATTGGCATAACTTCATACTCAACCACCGTATTCTTACATCTGAAAAGTTTGTAAATGTAAAAGTCTAAAGGTGCAAACCAAGGTTCATGTCTGTGTTTCATTATGTACATTTGATCGGGTTAGTTTTTTTTTTTTTTTTTTTTTAGTTTAGTTAATTTGAACACTTTATATATTTATGGTTCATCTTCATTGGTTTATTACTGTCCACTACACTTCTAAATTGCAATCAGATACCTTATGTTCATCCCCATGTGCTCTTCTTTTTTTTTGGTACTTTTTCTACTTCTGTTGTTTAATAGGTGACAAAATCATGCCTCAACATCCAAAAATTATAATCCCCATGGTTTTGCACTGCAGACAAACCCGAACATGATTCAGTTTTGGTGCTTTTCCTTTACATAGTAACTAATAACTCCACTATTTGGTAGGTGTGTTTTTTAGGTTTTGCTGCTTGGTTTGTTTTCCACTGCCACAGCTTCACACTTCAACTAGTTTAGGTACTCGTAGGTAGAGCACCATTCTATCTAGACTCACCTTTTTTTTTTTTTGGTTACACTAAACTGTGCAAAGGTGTTTCAATCCTTTAGGTATCTTTAGCTTAAAGGTCAGGAGTTATTAGTTTTGAACACTGGTTATATTTGTAGATACCCCAGCTTTCCAGTGAATTACGCTGTGTGGCTTATGAAGGAACAATATGCCTTTAATTAAAGAAATAAATGGAAAATCAAATAAAAGAGGTTGGGAATTGAGATAACAGAGATGTCTGATCACACTTTTATCTTGCTAAAAGTGGCTTGTTGCTTTTGAGATTTCAGAAAAAGCTCCCAGAAGGTGTTGACTTGAGCGCTGATGGGATGAATTCATATGAAAGCCTCCCATGCATCTGTGTCGCAGCACCCACCTTGATTTGGCTTGTGTAATGGCCTGAAGCACATTGTAATAGCCCCAGAAAGACCTGTGATTACAATCGGAGGAACCGTGGGGCTCATAATCCAGTGCCCGTCACTCCGACTCCGCGGTGCGCTCAGAGGAGCCGGCGTAGATAGAGAGCTGCCAGTCTAATTCTACTTTGAAAATTAATGAGCTGCCACTGTGGCTGTAGCACTGTTATCTTGCTTCTTGCTTTTGTCTGCTGTGGTGTGTATCAGTGGGAAGTTGGAGTGTAAGAAGTGTCGGAGCGAAGCGTTCCCCCACACCCACTTCTATCTTTAAATAAAAAGAGAACGAAACACCCGGGAAGCTCTCATTGGAGCTGTGTGTCTCTCTAAAGTGATTAGGAATTTCAACTCCAACACTGAAGGCGAATGATACTTCACGTTGTGATGATTTAAATGGCTCAGATCCTATATGAAACTATATATGAAACTTATCTGTATATTTTACACGTGTAGATTGTCTATTGGTTTACGTTGTGGCTTTTTTTGCTCTGATGGTATCCATGTTGCCTTTGCCTTTTTTTTTTGCAAAGGCAACATGGATACCATCAGAGCAAAAAAAAAGCCACAACGTAAACCAATAGGCAATCTACACGTGTAAAATATACAGATAAGTTTCCAAAAAGTTTCCTTTTTGGAGTGATTTTTTTTTTTACTGTGAGTTTAAGATGTTAGGTGGTAGTTGGATCATTATGTCAAAGTAAAATGCCAAAACTGATGGTACAGGATTTGTGTCAGACATCAACACTGTGCTAGAAGCCTTTTTTTCCAATAGAAATATATCAGTGCTCAACATTAGGGCTGTGTATTGGCAAGAACCTTGAAATACCAGAACATAATCATAATACATGTCATGATTTAGGAGTCAGAATTCAATATATTTTTTATATATAGCGATACTGTAAGCAAAGTGATATTTTGTGACTTTAAGGAAAAACCATTGCATTAAAACCAGAGTTGATTTAAAGAACATTGTTTGCTGTATTCTGGTTTGTTTTTATCGAAGGGGAAAACTAGAACTTAATTAGCTTATGAGCTAATTCAGCCCAATATTGATATAACTTCACACTCAACCACCGTATTCTCACATCTGGAAGTCCAAGGTTTATGTTTGTGTTTCATTGTGTGCATTTGATCAGGTTAGTTTTGGTTTTATACTGCAGTTCAGTTTAAAACTTGATATATTTGTGTTCTGTCATCATTGTCTTTACTACTTTCTACATCACTACTAATGCTAAAGTGCAGACAAATACTGTATGTTCATCCCTATTTGCTCTTCTTTTTTCCTGTTACTTTTTCTTCCTCTGTTGTTTAATGGTTGAGGAAATGGTATGGAAATGGAAATCAACTAAAATATATAAATATTTTTTATATATTGCAATATTGTAAGCAAAGTGATATTTTGTGAATTTAAAAAAAAAACAGTATAAAAAATACACAACCGTATGCTTAAAATCTGATTAGAAGTAAAGTTTTTATTATTTAAGCAGAACAATGGGATACAAAGACTGTCTTAAGTGATCAAGTG
The DNA here is from genome assembly GCF_023375975.1 of Astyanax mexicanus. Classification (NCBI taxonomy): domain Eukaryota; kingdom Metazoa; phylum Chordata; class Actinopteri; order Characiformes; family Acestrorhamphidae; genus Astyanax; species Astyanax mexicanus. The sequence continues at coordinate 7,251,957 of NC_064421.1, forward strand.
TTAAACACAACACCAAATTTACATCTGAATTCAATCTTTATCTGTAAAGTAACACAGTTAATACAGTATTGCAGAAGAGAATATTGGATATTTCAATATATCACTATTTTCTTACACGGTTATTTAATATTACAATTTACAATTACATTCAAACTGTTGTCCAGTCCTTGTGCATCATTTAAAGTCATTTGGTAAAAGTGGCCGTTCTGAGGTTTATCCTGCCTGGCTAAACTAAAGAAGGGACTGACAGGATCAGCTGATATGGCAGAGCATTAATATGGAACATAAAGCAACAGCTCGTGTGTGCCTGCATGCACCCTACTGCTTAATTACCAGCCAATAGAGAAGTCTGATGGCTAATTTTTTGTTTCCCCGCTTGCCCCCAGGGACCCGGCGAGCATTCATATTCTTAATCATTGTGATCATGTCTCGTACACATGCAGACTGATGAGGAGGGTCTCGCGGCTGCTTTTATTTCACACCGGCATGTCCGCCAGGCACTACCGGCCTCAGCACTGACACCCTCAAGGACCGCGGGGGATTTACAGGGCATACATCAGTGTAGGACCACACTCAGACCGCATAGCAGATGCAGCGCTGCGCTCCGACTGCACCGACTGAACCCAGCGCTGTCTCTTTGATTATGCATGATGCTGTGCTTTAGTACCTTCCATCTGACAGCTACACCTGCCACCTTTATACACAGTCTTCTAAACATGACATTAAATTTAAAAGTCCATCGAATGCAGTATTTAAACTGCACGGGTAGCAGAGTCTAGGATTGAACCACATGGCAGCTTACAGTAGATTGCATATTTACTGGGTTGGGGAATGACCAACTATCTTACATACAGTAACTGACCAATGCAAATCCCTCTTCTGCTTCTACTATAATGTACTTTATAATATTAACAAAATTTGTTTTTTGTTTTCGGCATTTTTCTTTTCCTTCCTACAAATAAATCAACTAATCGAACTTGTCCAAGTATTTTTGCTGCCTTCTTAGTCCACTCTGATTTGTGCACACTAGGGGTGGGCGATATAGCTCTAAAATAATATCATGATATTTCAGGGTATTTTTGCGATAGCGATTTACTTGACGATATAGGAAAACATAAATAATTCGTTAATTTCAGGAATATATATATATATAATAATTTAACAGTATAATCATAATGTGGCAAAATAAATAATATAGCATAAAATAATATAATGCAGCAAAAAACATTGCAAAATATTTAGTGCATGCATATAAACTGCAAACTGAAACAATTATACAATAAATACACTTAAAGCTTCACAGTAAATAATAGACTACTTTTAAGACAGAACAGCCCTATTATCATGATATTTCTGTGTCACAATATATTGTATACGATATAATATTGCCCACACCTAGTGCACACCCTAATTAGCAAATTAGCAAAAACAAGCTGGAGCAAAATTTATAAAATTTAATATTTATAAAAGTTTTTTTTTTTTCATTATGAAACTACTTCTGCTTATCTTAATTATTGTAATCAACATATTTTATCTTTGCAATCACCCCCTGCAAAAAACAAACGCTAAAACAACATTGCAATGTTATGTCCTAATGTTATGTAAAACTATTGTGTTTTATATGTTGGGCTTTCGAAAGTAATCAAGTAGTGAAACATTAAAAAAGTTTAAACATGTATTTTTTATATTTAAAAAAAGGGAATTATTCTAATTGAACCATTACCTGTTAGAGGTAAGGAACATCATTGCACTAAATATTAATGGGATAATCAGTAACTGAGTTAGTAATAAAATATTTACACTGTTTGTAGGGATTTTTGGACATCTTTCAGACATCTTTTGGATAATTAAACATGCACCAGTTCAAAATGACCCTGGAACACCATTGCTGTTCCTGACAAATAAACATAATAGGAGGGTTATTTACTTACCAGTCAGAACAGCGGTCAATAGCCAATATTAAGAAAAGCCTCAATACCAACATGTATTAACAGATTTATCTTTACTACTGCTTCAAATCTTTTCAGGAGACTCATGAGACATTTAGGACCATATCTCACACCCTGTGCAAGGCCTGTTGCCATGCTCATTGCTATCTTACACCCCACCAACAGTCTTTTTACACCTTATGGATGTGTTGCTTCAATAGCAGTGTTTTTTGTGAATATATCTACACCTAAGGACCTGTTGGTCTCAAACTTGGGTGTGTTTAGGTATATTTCTGGCATATTGCTATCTTGGCAGGAGCACACCTGGCTCTTAAGGGGAACTGCAAGTGACACACTGATTGGTGTATTTCATGTTATGCCCAAAACACACCCATGATTAATTAAGTTAATTAATACATGCCTTTTAGGTGTTTTCTGCTTCTTTATCCACAGACTGGCCTACAATCAATCATGGAATTGCAGTATAATTGCCAGCGTATAATTAATGCTTTTTTTTAATGTTTGTTTATTTTTTATTTTTTGCTTTTCATGTAAAAACAGCAATGGATGTTATCAGCCAACTGTTCTTAAGAGTGAATTTCTTCTTAAATCCTTAAATCCTTTTTGCACAAAGGTTTTGACACCGGAACAATTGGATCCATAAGAGAATAGTTATGCTCAGTGTTAATATATATGAAACTAACAGATTTTTTGTTTGGACTTTTCTTAAGAACAACTTTTTTAAGTAAACATTGATGAATGAGGCACAGTGTTTGTGGTGGGAGTAGACTCCAGCTGTTAAGCAGCTTGTATTTTAGCCATGCGTTAGCACCATAACAGTGCTTCTATACTCACAAGCTTTGACTAATATGGCAGATCCATGCCGTAATGGGTTTACAGGTCACGAAATTCATTTTTTTTTTTTTTTTTTTTACTTGTATCTTCAAATAAATAAAGAAAAATAAAAAGCATATTGAAGACACTTGTATCAGAAGGTTTATGAGTACAGTGCAGCAACGTGTTTTGTTCAGACCTGCACTTGAATAATAGAGTCGGTGAACAGAGCACTGCAGGTAGAGGAGCTCTCGGTTATCCGTGTGGATGAGAAGCGAACTGGCAGCCACGGCATGTTTCTGCCTGGGCTTCTGTTTCTGCTGCAGCACTTCCTCTGTTTCGCCACAGGCCATTCTCCTCCCGAGCATGGCAGCGTCTCACTCAAAGCCCAGAAAACAGCCCCCTCCAAGCCCCCTTTCATAAGCCAACAAAAGAACTCGGTGTCATCCTTTTTGTTTGAGGAACATGGTTGGGGAATATTACCAAGTCTCTAGTGTTATTTTCTCTGTTTTCTTTCTTTCTGCCTCTGTCTCTCCCCTCCTCAGCCACCCATCCACCCACCCTACCACTGCAGTAAATGAGTCAACAGAACCGTACCCTGTAGTTTTGTTCACATGGTTCTGCGAGATGTTCTCATCAGTATTTTGTCTCAATTTAATCTTCAGTGTGTGATGAGAGAAGCACATGTCCCGGTACACTTCGCTGAAAAGTAAATAACAGTGAAGACAACTTTAAGACTTAAAATTAACTCTGTATGTCTGGAGGAAGACCAGTATTTCCGGTTCTAATCCAGATCTAGCTTTGTTTTTTCAGACTTTTATTAAAAACCAATCAGATATGCTACTGCTGGGCTGAACAGATCCATCTACTCTCCAGATGTTGGAAAATATCAAGGAAATGCAAGGCATTTCCAGAATGTGTACAAAGTCCCCAGCTTTGAGTTGTGGGCCAGTGGGACTGTTTTCTCTGGAATGATGGTGCTCCATCCAATATTTGGGGAGTTGAGGATGAGGTATACTCAGGTAATGATCTACCAGTGTTCTGACCTCACTAATGTTTTATTACCAAATTCAATCAAAGACAGTAGAGACAGCTACTCCAACAAAAGCAGGATTAAATTTGATAAACTTTAATACCCTTGATTTTGGAATAAGCATTTACCAGAAGGAATTCCAATTCTGCTGGCGTTGTAAGCGTATACACTCATAATATATGCTTTGAGAATGTTATAGCTACTTGAGACTTGACTTGGACTTTAGCTTAAAGACTCTTGTAGCTTGACATAAACTCTAGTCTAAGGCCATTTAACTTGAGTTGTACTTAAACATTTATGACTGTTGACTTTCATTTGGCTCTATCCTGAAGACTCAAAGCAGACTCTTGATTTGACTTAAACTATAGCCTAAATTCCTGTGTCCGGACTTTGAATTTTAGCCGAAAGGTCCATGATAAAAATTGTATTCTATCCTTAAGACTCGGACTTGGACTCAACTCAAATTGGAATCTAGTGTAAAGACTTATGTAAGGCTTGGAGTGTAGTCTAAAGGCTTGTGACTTGAATTGGACTCTAGCCTAAAACCTTGTGACTTGACTTAGACTCTTGCCTAAAGACTTGTGACTTAACTTGGACTCAAGCCTAAAAAAAATGTGATTTGATTTGGACTCTGGCCTAAGGATTTGTGACTTGCTTTAATACATTTTTTGACTTAAATTTAAGACTAGTAATTTGATTTGATTTGACTCCGGCCTCAAGACTTGTGACTCCTGTCTCTAGCAGTTCATAAAAAAAAAAAAAAAAGGTTAATTTTAGTCATAATGAAAATAAAAGGTTTGTGACTTGTCACGAGGTGTGACGTGTCAATTGTAATATTGATTCAGAGACATATTGCACAGAGCTACTGTGTGCAGTGGTTGATTTACGCTAGATTAAGTACAAGGCTGCTCTAGTGACGAGTTGGACAAGTTATTCCAAGTAATTCCAGCAGCCTGATAACAGTGCATCTCCTGCCTGGATCTACTGATGAGCTGCAGTGGGACAGATGGCACGATCAAACTCTGTACGCTGTGTCCTGGATATAGAGAGGATATTCAGCAACCAAAGGTTCAGTCACATGTCTAGCAGAAAACACTGATTTGCGATAGTATGTGTGTATGTGAATATGTTCATATTGGTGTGTTTTAAAAAGAATGAGAGTTGAATGAGTTGAAATGAGGGGGAGTTTCTCCTGTGTTTCATTCCTCTTTTTGCGAGGTGTGAAATTTTAATGGAATAGTCTAGTTAGGGCTACGTTAATGGCTTTCGCGCTGCCACTTAAACAGGCTTTCTTTTTTTTGTGCGCGCCTCGCAGGTTTGCTCATCATTCTGAAATTGTGACTTTACTTAATGGATGTACTCGCATGCATAAAAGTGCGGCAAGTCTTCTGTGCAATGTCTTTTCCATTTCCATAAATTACTTGCAGTAGACTTGAAGATGGATGTAATACTGCCTGACAGACAACCACTCATTTGTTCTCTCAGCCTCATAAAGTGTACAGTGGCTTTAAATTGATTTTCCTTGTTTTTTTTTTTTTTTCTCAAGCATGCTGGCTGGTCTGGTGCACTCGTCTGCCTACAAGTCATGTTATAAAAGTGGTAGTGACTTCCTGAGCTGTTCTTTTGATTGGTCAATGAGTTCGTTCTTGTGGGGATTGTTTGGCCATATGTGACCATCTGTAAAACAACATAACGCTAACTCTGCCACAACCTTCGACCAATCACTAGGAAGTTTTAAGGATGCACTGAATATTTGGCAGTCAAAAGTATTTAAAAATTCTGCTTCTGATTCTGATATGTCCGAAAATGCAAGATAGTTGATGTTCAGCCAAATTAAGGAAAAGATCAACTAATTCACACAAAATAATGACATTTATTTTAAGTCATATTGGGGTGTTTATTATAATGTTTATACATTATTTTTTGTTTAAGACCGGGGTCAACCCTACACGAGCAGGGAGAGTTGAGAAACAACAGGTTTCAAGTTCATTTTTATGCTCAGCTATGCTGAACTGTAGTTACAGGTGCATCTCAAAAAAAAATTAATATCATTTTTAAAAAGTCACTTCATGCTTCTCTCTGCTGACAACTTTTAAGGAGATGTGGATTTCATTTTCCAGCAGGACTTGGCACACTGCTCACACTGCCAAAAGTGCAAATTGGTCTTATATTAATATTCTAAATTTCGGAGATAATGACTTTTGGGTTTTTTATTGGCTGTAAACCATAAACAACATCAACAAAAAAGAAATAAACACTTAAAATAGATCACTCTGTGTGTAAAATATCTATATAACATGAGTTTCACAATTTAAATTGAATTATTGAAACTTTTTTTTTTTTTTTTTTAGATGCACCTGTTTTAAGTATACTTGTTCAGTTTAGGAACAAAATTTTAATTTTGGTGTCTATAATCTGAGATTTTTCTTTTTTCTTTTTAGTCTACAAACATTTTCACACAAGTACTATGTGTCGTCATCCTTGTTGAGTAAAACAACTGATATGACCAACAGTAACTATTTTATGTTTATACATTACAACTCTCACAATGAATAAGTCATATACTTAGCAAGCCGGCATGCAGCACCATATGGCAAGCTCTCACCTGGAACCCACTGGGGTTGACCCAAGAAATACATGATTCCATAAACTGAAGGTAGACGTGAAAATGGATAGACCATACTTTGGCAGTTGTTAAGTTGATAAATTACACTTTTGCTTTACTGGACCTGGTTAATGTGCCCATATAGGTTGAAAATTCAATTCTGCTCCCTCTAACTCTGCCTCAATTGCTGCTAAAATGGAGGCGATTTTATCCCCTATTACATGGCGCTTGACATTGACCTTCCAAACCTTCTGGTTCCAATAAAGACGACTAAAGCAGAAACGCCTCTATTGGCTGATTTCTACTCTGCCCGTGCCTCACTAGGCTCCACCCCTGCAGAATGATGATGGAATCTTTTGTACGTCAGTGGAGATGTTGTGGATGTTGCGTAAATATGTGTTTTTGTAGTAATGAGATTATCCACATATTCATATCATTGGTTTTACCATCCTTGCTTTGTTCCTCTCGCTGCTTTTTTTTTTTTTTTTTTTCTTTTTTTTTTTTCTTTTTTCTCTCTCCCCTCTGAGCGTCCATTGTAGTATTCCAGAGCAGGGGGGCTGTTAAAGTCTGAAGAACACCCTGATCCTGGGTCAGATGGAATCTGTGGGGGATTCCACCGAAAGGTCATCTAAATGGAGCCCAGATCAGTATCGCCACATGGCTGAGCATAAGCCAATCAGTGAAGTGTAGCCAAAAGGCTTTATGCGACACAGAAATAAAGAGCGCGTTCTGTGCAGAGCGAGAAAAGCAGGCCAATTCCTTTAGAGACTGAAATTCTCTGGCTCCTCTGTGGTTCTATGCAAATGTTACACGTTTAGAGGTTTAAAAGAGAGCACCTCCGCAAGCTGTGAACTGTGAGTTCTTCACACCTGTAATACCGGCTTCGGCTGAAAGTATGTGAGAAAGCTGCAGCAAACTACCAGCATTTGGAGCAGATGTGCTTTTGGATTTGAAGAAAGAGGGTTTTTTATTTTTTTTATTTTTTTTTTATGAGAAATTCTGACAATGTTTTCAATGTGTGTTGCTTTTTTCTGTCTCTCAATGATTCCAGTAACATTTAGTGCTGAGCTGCCTACTGATCATTCCCTATTTTTTCCTAATAGCTGATGTTAAAAAGGCAAAGTACTATAGAATAATTTCAGAAATTAAATTTATTAGGTATATCCAGCTTAAATAACGTGTTATATTCAGTGCCTTACGTCTTCCTGATAACTAGAGTGTGTATTTAGCTTTTTTTTTCTACATGTATCTGATTCTAGCAAAGCTTTTACAAATCTCTTAATTCACTCCAAAACATAAAGACTGCCTAACAAAGGCTACAAATAGTACTTTAAACAATGGTAAAGAAAAGAAAGAAAGAAAAAAAAAGTCTTTTTTTTTTCTTTTCTTCACTGAATGGTACCGACACTACTGGACTCGCTTTAGTTTACTGCCTTTTCTTTTGGCACATTTGACACATGTAACTGCTCACTTTATGGTTCCAAGTGAGCCAAGTATGGACTGAAACATGAAGTGTGAACTTTGCAGAGCACTAATAGGATGATTGGCCAGATATAATCTCTGAAGTCTATGCATATTGTCATTTTCTATCTCCGAAATGGTAAAAACAGTAGAAGAAAAATATCTATCTATCTTATTAACGTTCAATAGAAATCCATGTAAAAAGCTTGTACTCCAAGTCATTTTAGACCATTTCTGGTCATAACATAAAAACAGCGTGTTACATTCAAACGTTGTAAACCTGTGCACTTAAACCTGTAATAAGCAGAAATAGAATCTATTCTAATGGATAGAAATTGGTTGGAAAATAGCCTTGTGAATAATAGTGTTATAGGTAATTCAAGTAATACAATTATTCATATTTATAAAAGGTTAAACCAGACACATATAGACCAACAAACATTAATCACACAATATCCTCTGACTGCCTGATTATCTGTTCTTATCAGTGATTTAATTTCACTGCTTCCCACAAATACCATAACCTCACCTGAACTGCCTCATTTAATCTTCTTCCCACTCCATCACTCGGGAGTAGTGTTGGTGGTGTTTCAGGACATTGTTTGTGGTCTCCCACCAAAAGAGAACTAATGGATCCTTATCATTCTGAAAAGAAAATCAGTACACAATATCTGTACATCAGAAATTCAGATTACTTTAACCCTCCTATTAAGTTCATTTGTCAGAGCCAGCAGTGGTGTTCCCAGGTCATATTGATCCTTCACATGTTTAATTATCCAAAAGATATCTGAAAAAAATCCCAACAAGCAGTGTGAATATTTAATTACTAATTCAATTTCTAATTATTATCAATATAATCAATATTTAGTGCAATAGTGTCCCTTACCTCTAACGAGTAATAATTCCCCCTTTTTAAAGAAAAAAAAAAACTACATGTTCCCACTTTTTTTTTTTTTTTATGTTTCACTACTTTATTACATTTGAAACACCAACATATAAAACAGTGGTTTTACATTAAACATTGAAACAGAACATTGAACTTTTGTTTTAGTTTTTTGCAGGGGGTGGTTGCAAATATGTGAGATGAACCATTTTCATATTATATGTTGATTATACTAATTAAGGCAAGCAGAAGAAGTTTCATACTGAAAAAAATACTTTTAACTATTGTTTATGGATCTTCAAACTTTAAAACGGGTCAATTTGACCCGTAACGTAACAGTAGGGTTAATCAAAGTGAACTGTTTTTACAGTGATTGAATATTATCTGTTGATAAATTCCCACTACAATAATTGCAATCAACAGTTTTATCATTTTATCAGCTATTATTCTTTGTAGATGTTGATGTAAGAAGCTCCCAGCTGAGCTTCAGCTCAACAAACTTTACTCAGTGCTGCTGTTTAACTGTGTTGTTTGGTAAGAGGCGTGACGTGTCTCAATAAACACATTTTCTTTGTGTATTTGCCTCAACTCTGCTGATGAAAATGCTCCCCATTTCCATTTGCTTTGTTGCAGTGTAATTATTATGAAACCTAATAACTGGAAATAATTGCAGTCAGCTGAAGTAATTGTGGTCAGGCGATTATGTAATAATTGTGGCAGTGTACTGTCAGGTTCTGGAGACCATGCTCGAAATGAACAAAACAAATTTTATAATAAATAAATGAAGGAAATACTGTGAAATTAGAAGCAGCACTGAAGTTAGAAGACTAAAGTACATCTGCTTTCCTGTGTGATGCTCTATCCACTTTTGGGGATTTTGGCTTGGGGTGAGGTGGGATATTGTTTATCCAGCATCCTGACCTTACTATTCCTCTTATACTCTTGAGTGCAGTCAATCAAACCTCACGGCCATGCTCAACAATCTGGTAGAACAGCTTTCCTCAAAACTTGCTTACTTACTTACTTACAAAAGTATAAAACACTTAATTTAAATGGCCACTAAACTCCCTGATTTTTTGCTGACTCCATTCTCAGCTCAAATTTAAAAAAGACAAAAAAATAAAAAAATGGAGGGGTAGTTTGAGAGGGGCACTGGGTTGATGTATGGGTTTAGAGGCAGGACAGGAGGGGAAGCTGATTGGCTGAGCTGCAGTGTGACTGATAGCGGTGAGATGCAGATAGTTGGACGTCAGCAGGGGGATGGAATTATTGATTGATCTGCATATTGTAATGTGTCTGCATACCAAAGTACACAAAAACGTTATCCACGCCTATAGCACAGCTGAACCTAAGAGGACATTGCAGAAATTACCACAATTGTTTTTAAAGGTTAGGAAATGTTTATAAAAATTAACATTTTTGTTATTTTTATAAGTCAAAGGAACACATTTCAGCTAATAGTGAAAACAATATGGTTTAGGCTTTAGTGTCTCTTTTAATATCCCTTATTTCACTAGAAAAAAATTTATTAGTATAAATTAGTAAGTCCCAATACATTTTTCTGTACTGTAAACACGAAGACTCTCTTGGTTTTGTAGTATTGTTCAAAGAACCATTTAAAGCATCTTTACAGTGACATGCCAAAAGTCATGGGACAGTAGTATGTAAATTAGTCATTAAGTATTTCTTCAGAGAAAGGCTTGAAACCCTCACACTTGTATAAGTTGTGAGGTGTTATCTTGTGAGTGAGGTTGAATACTGGCTAGTGTTATAATGTCTACGCAATATGAATTAGAAGCAAGAGCTGATGGTATGTGCTAGATGAATGGTGCATTCCAATTCTGAAGTTGCGTGGTGTTCATTTAACATTCCTTGACCTACAGTGTCAAGAAGCCATATATTACCATCCACAGTGGACAGTACAGCTGTTGGTAGTGATTGTGACCGGTAGCTTCTGGCTGGAATTGTCCATGTGAGCAGACAAGCGACTCTCGCATAAATCACATTCATTATTAATGCAGAAACTCCCCACACACATCCCAGTCTGTGCAATGTTCACTTTTGAACACTTTTAAATCACTTTTGCTATTTTGGTGTATGTTGAAGAATATGTTTGATATCATGGCCTGACACTAGTTTGGGTATAGTGGTATTGATGATGATATAGTATTGCATATCTATATGTGGATGTTCATTAAGTTTTGTCTTAAATATTGTAATACATTCATGTTTAATAAAGTGTATGAAAGTCCTCTGATCTTGCAGATTCTACTGAAAGATGAAATAGTTTTCCTCAGCTTTGGGACTGTTCCCAAATTACAAATTACAGCTTTAATATGAAATTCACAATTTTCAACTCAATTAGGAGAATGTGTTGCCAGGCATGCCCCCCCTCATGGAGAACGCATCTGGAATAGTGCTTGGTCTTGAACTTGAGATTGTGTGTTGAATTTTTAAAGAGAATGAAATTAGTACGCTCCCCAAACTGATTGAGGGGGGCATTAATAGCTCCAGGGCTTCGCTATGCAGCCGAAAAACTAAAGGGAAAAATTTGTGTGTATGTGTATATATATATCCCTGTAGACATACAGAGTAAATAGACAGCAACTTTGCAGTTTTTAGCTGTGAATTGCTTTGTTGATGGTGTGTGATTTTTCCAGATCGCCCAGCAGATCAGCCTAAAAGATGCTTTCTAACCGGCTTATTGAGTGAATGGCTAACATTGTTAAAACATACATGCACAATAACTGGGTTTTTCCACCAAGCTTCAGTTACAAGAGGTAACGTTACCATTAATTTAGCAACGACATGTGTCGTTTCATCTATATGTGTGTCATATAATATTATTGCATAGAGAAACAGTCTAAAAATAGAAATGTTACAACAAAAAGAGTTTCTTGCTAATAATGCTTTAAGAATCACTAATAGACCATTAGCATCACTTCCATGCCATTAGCAACACTATCATGCTGTTAGCATCACTACCACCCTGGCCACCAGCCTTGCTTAGCATCACTACTTTGAGCGCAGCTGAATTGCTTTGGACCATCACTAGCGTTGGGTATAGACTGTATGACAAGTTTTGGAACCCTTCTTTAATTATACAACATACAACATCACATAAAATAAAAAAGGTAACATGGATGATGACTCTAAAAAAAGCAGAAAAATGATTGGAAAATCAGGTAATCCTTAACAGGTAATGTCCTAACAAAAAAAAAAAAAAGAATGCTGCTGGGAACTTGTTTTTTGGTCCACCCATTCCTGAGACATGTGAGCGCCTGATTTAAACACAAAAACACAAACATCAGGTAAATTACACCCATAAAATATCTTACTCTCTATCACTAACGTCAGATAAAAATCACCTGAATGCATGTCTCTTAAAAAAAAAACATAGATGGGAGGAGAGACTCAACCATAACATTACTGACCTCAATGATCGCCCTAAAGCTCCCCAAATTCCTGTGCAGCTCTAGGGTTAATTGGCCCTGCAGCTGTGGATTAGCCTTCCTGTTAGCTTTTTCCACTGTATAGGTTGAAATTTGTACGAATCAGTACATTAGCTGCGTGCCAGTCACTGGCCTAACCCAAGCTTGCTAGCGCATTGTTGGTGCACCAGTCACCAGCCTCAACTTCCACTGCAGTTGTAGCGTTAGCAGCAGACTGCTGTTGCCCAGCATAACTCCCACATCATTAACAGCATTAACATTGCTACTATACCATTAGCACAGCTACTGTGGTATTAGCATCACCACCAGAGCGTTAAAATACCCAAAATGATGTTACTATTACTATGCTGAGTAATGCTAACACTGTAATAGCAACACTAATACTACAGTAGCGATGCTGTGTGAGGCCCGGTAACCTGCATGGTACTGATGCTAATGATGATGATGTAGCAATGCTAATGACACCGTAGTTATTGCATCACTACCTTGGAATTAGTCACAAGCCATGGTTACAGCCTTCAGTCTTTTATCAGACTGGCACATGAAATTAAAAGTATATTTTTACCATTAAAAAAAGAGCATTTTTTGGGTAATGGTTTATAAGGCAGGTGTGGATAATGCTCAATACTTCAGCATGCCAGCATTGCTGTACTGTGTCCTGCCTGAGAGCAGAGCGAGAACACTGCGTCGTGGCCCACGCCTCTCATTCCAACACTGCCGAATTAAAGAGGTTACATTAGATTTTTATCATCAAAGAGAATTAACGTCTGTAAATGGAAGCATAAAGCTCCCCCTGGGCTTTCTTTCTCAACTATTTTAATCAGGCCTCGGCTCTGGAGCGCTGATGAAACGGGCTGGCACGGGGCAGCGTGAATGACAAGAGAAAGAACAGACTTGGAGAAGGGGAGGGGGGGGGGAGGGGAGGGGGGAGGGGGGGACGTTGATAATGGCGTGCAGGCCTGCTTTCTTTTTATTATTCATACTATACTGTGTTGTAGTGGATATGTAATCACTTTGATTTGAAGCAAAAAGGAAGTGAATGCGTGGAGCTGCTGAATGCTATTACATGCTTTCATCCAAAAGTTATTGCTGTTAGTGTGGATGATTAGAATTCGCTTTCTCTCAAGTAATTTCAGCTTTGGTCAGGCTTCATTTTCCTCCGATTGTGCTACGAGCCGTCCAGGTAGCTTCCCAAAAGGAGCGTTTGTGATTAAAAAGTGTTCAAAAGGAATAAATGGATGCTTTCATACCTTGAAACACCATGTCATCTTCAGCGCTGACAAAGAGGAAGGTGAAATTGATCAGGACTCCAGTGGAATTGGCTTTAAAACAAACTGATAATTCAGTGTTCTTACATCACTGTCAGAAACTGAAAGAGAAATACTGTTTCTGAGTGGAGCTGTAAATATTACATTTACTGTACATCCATTCACTCTTATAAAAATGAGGCATTTCAAATAGTTCTTTCATGAACAGTGCTTTCATGAAATGAACACGTTTTTAGTAAAAATAATTGCATGCAAGTTCCTCATGCTTACACACTTCCACCTTTGCACCAACCTACCTCTTAAAAAACCTCTTAATTGGTGAAAACTTTTTTTTAATATATATATTTTTTATAATATTCCTGCTCAAGGTTGTTCTCACTCACACATCTCTATAATACTCATGGTTCTTAACTTGGTTTAACCTCACACATTTTATTAAGTGTGAAAACCTTCATAATTCATTTGAGTTTTGGTATATAGAATAGAATAGAATAGAATATTCTGAACCATGTGAAGAGCATTGTCTTGGATCAAAAGAACTGTACTTTATGTATATATATGATAAATAGTTGTTTTTTTTTTTTAGCTGGTAGCTGATTTTATATGGTCTGTGCTAGTCCTGGTTGGTCAAAGTGCTGAAAACATACCCTTAAAATGGTTAACAAGCTGCTTAACCAGCCATTGTACAGCACAGTGCATTTTAAATGTTTTTTTTTTTTATTATTTTATGTTTAATCATGCTAATTAACTGGTTTGGTCATGCTGGTTGTTCAACTTGGTCAGGCTGATGATCATGCTTGTAAACCAGCTAAACCATCATACCCAACATACCCTAAACTGACCAAGAGCTTTTCTAATATGAATAACCTTGTAAAGGTTTAAATAACCTATACTTCCTGTGGATTTTTCAATTAACCGTTTTCCCACTCACATCTTTTATCTGTCTCCTACTACAAAGCATCTCTACTATAATCGTGTTTTTTTATGGTGTGAATCACAGTATTTAAAGCATTTTTACTGTTGGTGTATTATATTAGTTTGATAATTATGTTGATGATTTAATAAATAATTTATATTAAACAAACGGCATTAAAAAAATATCAAAAATCAAAACAGAAACCTCATATGATTTCAGCCCCTATCTTACTATAAATGTTTTTAAAGGATCTGTTTAAATCCTGTGAACGCTCAGTTATCTTCATGTAAATTGTTTATTCTACATGCCTCAAAATGAGTAAACATCTACAAATGTCAGCATATTCTCTCACATTCCCTCAAATCAGGAATGGGGAAGCCACAAGCATTGGCAAGATAAACTATTGTACTTTAAAAACCTGATAAAACACAGTCATCATATTTTAAATTAAGCGTAAACACGTTCACTCGTGTTTAAAGAAGCTCACTCTTATCTGTGGCCATCGCTGCTGGTCCAGAATCCAGAATCCCCCGTATTCCCTGCCATCTCTTGTGTAGGTGGGCAGCCAGGCACTGAATTACAGACCCGTGCGCTTTAATTCCTCACGAACACTCGAGCACCTGGCATAGATTCTGGACAGTTTTGAACAGATTGTTTTATTGTGCCAGCTCTCTGCGTTTGTGTTGGATGACTTCCCTTTAAACGAGGGAGACCCAGTATGGAGTTCTGGAGGGCTGGAGTCCAGCTCTGTTTGGTGATTTCTTTGTTGTAATACAACTAAACCAGTGAGTGTAGTAAAAGTAAATTACACTCCTCATCTGTAGACCGACCAAGTAGCACAATAAAAAAAAAATAATAATAATCTCACAGAATGCTGCTTTAAAGCAGCTGTCATTTTTCTCATGTATAGTAACTTTTGATTTAAAGACTTTCACTGATAATATGTATAAGACTACAAATAAAGCTTAGCAAACAATCAAGCTTAATAAATAGGTATCAAACTAAATAGAGTAATCTAACAAACATATACAATATTTTACCTTCTTCAGAGTAAGACTGTGAAGCTCCTGTTCTAGTATTGATCAAACCAACTCAGTCTCAGAGTTTCTACAGATGCACAAACAAAAATATTGACACTATTGACAATGGTTTTGCAATCTCCAGCAATAAGAGTTTGTTTGCAGTGGCTTTAAAGTCATATGATGTAAGTGTCTTAAATGTATTGTTTTGCCTCAATTTGCATTAGAACAGTTTTAGTGTTAGCATTGTGCAATTATTTAGGCACCTGTGGGAATTTTAGTAAAGAAAAAAACTTATCTGTGAAGTAAGTGTTTATTAGCTCAGTAAAACACATTACAGCACTACAATAAATGCAAACAGCAATTTTACAAAAAGCAGATCTTTTCATTAAAAACATCTCCTAATCTCTCCTCCTCATCGGAGATTAATAGAGTTATTTCTAGTTCTCATCATATTAATCAACACCTGGTTTGTTAAATAGGTAAATTTGGTAAATCAGGTGAGCTGCTGTTGGAACTGAATATATGCACATGCTGGCTGAGGGAAATCATCCAGGAGAAATCTGGAGTTTCTACACTTTGTTCTTCAGTTTGGCTCACAGGATATAACATACTTAGTTAAAAAAAAATAATTTCTTGTTCTGTTTTACTGTATGGATGTTTATTTGCATCTATTCAAATCATGTGTGGTG
Organism: Astyanax mexicanus; assembly: GCF_023375975.1. Classification (NCBI taxonomy): domain Eukaryota; kingdom Metazoa; phylum Chordata; class Actinopteri; order Characiformes; family Acestrorhamphidae; genus Astyanax; species Astyanax mexicanus. Next base: position 7,268,048 of record NC_064421.1, read on the forward strand.
CTTTTGTCAAGTAAAAACACAAATTACTGTGTAATTTTAATTAACTCTATATTGCAAAAAAATATAGAGCAAACCAGCTAAACGGTTCCTTCAATGGTCGAGCTGTGTGTACTGTATTTCTGTGTTGTTTTCCGCACTTCTGTGTAAGTGTGTGTGTGTGTGTGTGTGTGTGTGTGTGTGTGTATATATATATATATATATATATATATATATATATATATATATATATATATATATATATATATATATATATATATATCACTGATCTCCCTGATCTTCTTTACATGCTTTTGCTTTTTGCACTTGAATGTGGTTTGTTCGCGCTGTGTTCTACACACTTGGTGATTTATCTGTTACTTGCTTTAATGTGATGTTGGACATGCCCACATCAGCCTCTTTGTCATGACACAGGCAGCGTCCCGGCGGGGGAGCGCCATGTTAGGGCACCTGAGCGGGGCAGACGTAGCCAACCAGGTGGAAAATCAGCAGTGCCACAGCCCAAATGCCCAGTGACAGCTTTTCATGCTCCACATCTCTCGCTCAGCGTCCTCCCCGAACCCTCCCCCTCAGCCCGAGCTCTCCACACTACAGCTCCTCCATTTATCTCTATCCTACCAGTCTCACACACACACACACACACACACACACACACACACTCACGGTCACGTACAGTAGGCTGTAACGAGCTTGTCCCGCGGTCCCTGTCATCCCAGCTGATTGATTGATTTATTAACTAACTTTAGAGAGGAGATTCACGGCTGTGCAGTTAGAACTCTTTGTGTTCTGACAGTTTTACACAAAATCATCCGAGCAGCAAAAGACTTCTTTTCCTTTTTGCAAGAAAACTGCTAGCGCACACTCGCTCACTTGAAATTTCTCACTGTAAGTGATAAATATACACCAGGGCTTAAAGCCAAAGTGTAGTCCAGAACTTACAGGGCCCTGTGTGAATGTACCGTAGGCTTATATATAATGTATATAGACAGTACTGTGAAAAATTATTTATGGATACAGAAATAATGAAACCCATAATAACTGTACCATACCAGGCACACCTACTGCCTCCTATCAGATAAACAGCGCTGCTTCTGTTGGAGTAATTAATTACACACTATACTATACCTCCTCTACTGTCAATCAAGAGGTTCCACAAGGCTCAGTCCTTGGACCTCTCTTGTTCACTGTCTGGTATAATTTTCCTCATCAAACATAATGTACATTGCTTTAAAAATATATACATATATTTTTCTGTTACTCAGACAGCACCTAGGTCTGTATTATATGGACAGAAGTAATAGGATTTCCATTACTTCATTATTCCATTGTTTTATCTGAAATCAAAGACATTTAAAAAGATTATATCCTGCTTAATTGCTTAATATTCACCAACAACAGGAACATTAGTGTGGTCAGGGTTTAAAATACCTTCATGTTTTGTTTATATCTAATCCAGAGTCATTTTCGTGTGGCAAAACTTTTGTGTTATGTCATCTTGTATAATGGTGTAATATTTAGTTTTTGCCCATTTTAGAGTTGACACAAATAATAATCGGATAATGAGAGGTTTGAGTGTGTAGAGCTCCACTGTCTACCTCTACCTTTATTATATATCTTCCATTCTTCTGAGAAGTTTCACTTTCAGTGTTTTTGCAGAAATCTGCAGGAGATCCATCCACACCCTCAGAGTTCAGTCCGGTCAGTGTATTGTTCTGAGAACTCCAGCGATGCCTGTCTTTGATTTGATCTGATGTTCTTCTTGTTTGTTTCCTTTTCCCAGCAAGAGCTTCTTGCTCAGCTCCACACTCGTCTTCTCGTGGTGGAAGGTTGGCTGCAAACATCCATCTGTTGGATGTTTTTTTTTTTTTTTTTTTTTGGTTGTAAATCAAGGGAAAAGTTGTCTTTTTCTCCTCTCACAAAATATTAAAAGCCTTAGCTTTTTAATATATTGAAGCTGTGAATTTAAGCCTTTATTTCACACTTCACTACAGTAACAATTGACAGCAGTTTTATAGGCCCTAAAATAGAACTCTGTGGGACGATATGCTAAGCTAAAAGGCTTAAAATAGTATTTTTTCCCTCAAGAAATTAAAGTTTTGTTCATTAACCTATTGTTGACTTTAAAGGGTTGGTTACTTTTGATTTCAGAAAACAAAAGTGAGTGCATTTACCTGCATTCTATGATCTGATTAATACAGAGTTTGTTAGTATTCCAGGCAATGCTTGAATTTATCAGACAATGAAAAACTTTGAGTTTATTTCAGTTTAAATCAGGTAGTAATTAGATTTGTGCTGTGCAACCAGCCAATATAATATATAATATATGTAATATAAGTAAAATATAATATATAAATACACGTGAACTCTTTAAAGGCGGAAACTAAGATTGGATGCATTTGCATTTTCTGTATAGCACACTTACCGATTTGTGACATAAATGCTTTACAGAATTACAGAGCAGTTAGTAAGATAACTAATAATAGTAATGATGTGTATCGTGCATGCATTGTTTTTTAAAGCATCTGCAATCAATGTGTGTTATGTAGTATTCAAAATTGAATGGAATAATTTTAAAACTCCTCTGTTTCTTAAACATTCTGCAGAACCACATGAATGCATGAATGCAAAGTCAGATGAACAAGTTTCACCATGAAGAAACTTACCACCTGAAATGCTCTTGAAACCTAGAGAGTTTGGTGATTTGGTGTAATTAAAATAGGTTTGTCCACCAAGCATTTTGTGTTGTGGAGAACTAAAATATTCTTTAATCAAGCTTCAGTCCTGAGTGAGAATTTGTGATCAGTCTACTTTACCTATACAGGGCGGTGGGTGAGACCAAAATGAGTTTTCCAAAGAAACCACGCCGGACTCGCATCTGCCATAGCAGGCTGCCAAGCCTTTGGCTGTGTTCTGTTTCATCCCCTTTCTTCTAAGTACATCTTCAAAGGAAGCCGGCTTTAGCATAGTGACTGCTGCTTCAGTATGGGGGGAAAAAGGGAAAAGAGGGAGAGAGGTAGAGGATATATATATATATATATATATATATATATATATATATATATATATATATATATATATATATATATATATATATATATGTATATATATATATGTATATATATATATATATATATATGTATATATATATATATATATATATATATATATATATGTGGATAAAATGCAGTTGTGGGAATGAAAAGCTGTTGAAACACATACATATGAACACACACACACACACACACACACAGGTGTGCACACATCTCTCTGCAGCTGCTGCAGTCGTGATGGCAGTAAAGCCATTGTTACTTAGGCGGAGAGGCTGAACAACAAAGCAGGTGCTATCAGGAGCTCCCACGCTCTGCCTCCTCTGGCCTGCGCTCTGTTTAATTCTCACACAGCTAATGCGATAACAGCTCCGGCACGTGCCACACCACATGCCTCACCCTCCAGAGAGAGAGAGAGAGAGAATACAGGAAAAGAGAGAAAGGCAAGAGAGTGGCAGAGAGAAGAAGAAATTAAAATGGGGAAAGGATAGAGAAACAGTGTAGCAGTGAGATATAGGGCAATGGAGAAGAATATGGCAATAGATATGGATAGAGGGAGAGAGAGTTGCAGTAGAAGGAAGAAAGGAGGAGGGAGAAGTGGATAGAAGAGAGAAAACAGAAAAAGGGGAGAAAGGGGGAAAGAGTAGCAGAGAGAGAAAAGAAGAAAGTAAGATAGGGAAGGATGGAGAAACAGAGTAGTCGTGATGTACAGAGAATGGAGAAGGAGTGAAATAGAGAAAGAGGGAGAGAGAGTAGCAGTAGAAGGAAGAAAGGAGGCTAAAAATGTGATTGAAGAGAGAAAACAGGAAAAGAGAAAGTGGGAAGAGAGAATAAAAGAAGCTGAGAGAGGGAAGCATAGAGGAACGAAGTAGCAGTGAGATATAGGGCAATGGAAAAGAATAGGGCAATAGATATGGATAGAGGGAGAGAGATTAGTAGTAGAAGGAAGAAAGGAGGAGGGAGAAGAAAAGTGAGAGAGATGCAAAGTAGGAGAGAGTACAGTGAAAGAGAAAAAAATGGAAAAAGAAAATAGGGACACAAATGTAAAGTGAGAAAGTTTAAAGAGAGAAAAAGAAAAGAAAGTGGCATGGGGGGATGTAATTCGGGAGGAGGGAATGAAAAGAGAAGAAATTGAAAGATGAACAGTTACATAGATGAGAAGAGAGAGAGTAGAAAGAGTAGCAATGCAAATACCAAAAAGATTAACTACAGGGATGAAAAAAGAAGAGAAGGAGTAAAGTGACAGAGCAAGTGAGAGCAAAATAAGGAAAAAAATACATTTATAGTAAGAGAGTATGAGAGAGAGGAAAGGCAGAATGGAGTTAAAGTAAAATGTGAAGAATGAAGGATGCAAGGATTGAAAGAGAGAGAGCAACAAGAATAATAAAGATAGGAAGGTGGGACATGGAGGAAGATTAATATAAGAAAGAAAATAAACCATTAGAGAAAGATAACAGATAGAGCACAATGTAAGGGGTGAGAAACAGGGAAGAGGAAGATGAAAAAGGGAAAGACATGCAAAATAGAGAGAGGAATGGAAGAAGAAAACAAGGAAAGAGAGTGAAGAAAGGTGAGATATAAAGAGAAACGAGAAATAAGAAAACAAACATAGGCCAAGGAGGAAGAATAGAGAGATAGAAATAGAATTTGAAATGAGATAAAGGAGAGAGAGTTCGTTCCTCAGTTCTTTCTGTCACCCTGTGTGAATTCCTCTGTCCTCTAGTGTTAGTTCCTCTATTGTACCTCCAGAATGACGCCCCTGGTGGAGCTGGACCATTGATGATAACTGGCTTGTCTCGTTCGCCCAGTCGCTCCGAGATGTTCTGAGACGTTCCACGCTTCTACAGAAACCCTGTTAAAATCAGTGTGAGGCTTTGTTCCCTGGCGCTCTGTTTGATTGGCGCTTGCTTGGACGCTCTTCTTAGTTTGGCTCTGCTCGATGTACCCGCTGTACCCTCTCTGATCCTTCATCGTTGTTTTTTGCTCAGGCAGGTTTTCTCAGAACGTGCAGAACATCCTGCAGATTCCAGGCGTTCGCTTTCTCAGAGCGGACGGGTTTGTTTTGTATGCTTTGCCTCGAACTGGAGGCGAGCGAGGGAGCGAGCGCGAGAGCAGCAGAGCGAGAGACTGATGGATTGTTAGGTTTGTGTTTACCTCGAGTGTATCACCGGTATGAATCAAGTACTTTTATAGAGATGCTGCCAGACTTGAGGATCACTTACAGTCCTTATATCCTGCTGTCTGTCCTGAGTTTCTCGGCTCGGCTCGAGCTGTGGGGGAGCTGGAGTTATGATGTGGGAAATCATTCATTTCTGTTTTCGAGTTCTTATCACTTTTTTTAATCCTTGATTTACCAACTCCAGTTATACAGAAATGATTGCTGGCTGCATTGCTGTAGATTGCACTTATATAAGTGCTGAGGGTCCTTTATATATGATTAACAAACTGGAATTGAGTAGATGAATATATGAATATGATGAAGATGCAGATAAACAACCTTTTCATTATGAACTAAATATTCTGTATTTACTGATTATTTAGTATGTAGTAAATAATATGTACCTGCCAATTACTCTGTGCTGTGCCTACAAACTGTAAAAAAATAACAAGTATTTAATATCATTCACTACCTATTAAGTACTCAATAAATAAAAAAAACTATTATTCAGTAATACTTAGTAATTATTCAGTACTTATCATGGAGTTAATTTTTGATAAGCACTTATTATACAGTGCCTTCTTTTCATCCAATAAGTTTGATAAATACTTTAATATCTACTTATTTTTAGTTTATTTGCTACCTGTTCACTATCTACTTATTCAATTAGTAATAATGATTCAGTATATACAAATTATTCAGTATCTACTTGCTATTTAAGATGTTCTCAATATTCATCACCTACTGGTTTTCCATATTTGCCAAATATTCAGTATCTGCTTATTTAATAATAAGCTTGAATTATTCATTATCTACTTTCTGTTTGATAAGTAGCTTTTATTAATTATTTCATACTGCATTAATGTTTGCTTACTATTCAGTTTAGTTAGTACCAGTTTTGAGCAGGTGTCCTAATAATATTTGCATTGATTGTATATTTTTGCCTTTCATACAAAGCAATGCACTAAACTGATAATGTATTAAAGCAATCACAAGCAAATAGACAGTTTTACCCAAGCAAAGCTTCAGTAATTCAGAGCCTCGGAGTGTGAATGGCTGCACTGATTGCTTCAGATATTTATTTTTTCTCTTCAGAAGCATTATTGTGCTGATCAATAGAGAAAATTAGCTAATAAGTATCGGGATCCTTGCTTTGCTTCTAAAGCGTTTGCGGGCAGCCAGTGTGAAATACAGCGAGTGTGTTATTCTGCACTGAACTCCAGACTGAGTCATTACTGTTTAGTCCATACAGCATGGCTGCATGACGGTAATTATTCGCAGTTGACAAATTATATAGCTTAGCCATGATACACTTTCTGTGAATGGAAAATGTCAAGACATGGAGCCTCTGGTGGCAGAGTTCTGTATTCAGCCGGAGAGACTGTAAAGCTCCGGTGTGATGATACGAGTGTTTTGGGAGAGAAGATCAGAAGATGACTAACTCAAATAGACGGATAGAGAAAGCTTTTCAGTGCTCGCTGATAACCATCGATCCTGCTCCTGAACCTTTGATCCATCTGGAGAGCTCTCAGGACGACTCAGGGAACGAGAGGCTCGACCTTTACTCCACCGTTCACAGCAGATAGAAGCGAGCTCTGCTGTGAGGATTTCTACATCTGCTCCGTCAGGTTCAGCTAAGAATTTAACCTGCAGTTTTCTGATAGATGCATACAGGAGTTTAGATAAATACACCAATAATGTGAGTAAGGTAATGGGAATAGACAGCTTTGATAACCGAGTAATGATATGACATTTTCTCTCCCTTTGTGTGTAATTATATGTGTAAAATCTAAAGATATGTAATATATTCTGACATTTGGAATTTGAGACGTTTTCCCAAATGAAAACAGCTGTTTATTATTGAAATAAAACCTAGTAATAGATCATGGCATTACATTATTGGTGAAATATTACAACTTTATCTTAATCAGGGTCTTGCCTTACATTATTAGGCATGTTTTATCACATTTTTGACAAAGATAAGTTCTCATTTTTTTGGAAGTGATTGCAATCCTAAGTGCTGCGTATCTTCAGCTGATCTGAGATCATAATAAAAAATAAAAAAACTCATTCTTTTTTAAAATATAACAGCTATAGTGATTAAGTTTTTAGTGTATATAAATATATGCTCTTGTGTAGTGTAGTTAATTCTTCTAATTATTGTTTTTTTTTTTATACTCAATGTTTCTAAATTGTAGTTCAATAATTTTCGCTTTTCAATTTTGGCAGTTGTCTTTTACACTGTGTCCAAATTTTGTAATGAACAATCCGATAAAAATGCTCTGAAGTGGCTTGGAGTAAAACATCACCCTAAAAATATACATTAAACTGTTGTAGCAAGTTAAATCTTGTCCAGAAATGCAGAGTAGGAAAGTTTTAACGCCATGAGACTTCACCCTAAGCTCAGGGGGAAGGCTAGCACAGCTTATTTAAAGGGCAAATTATAAATTGCAATAACAGAGGTTTTGCCAATACATATTTAAGGAGCCACTTAAATATCTTGCTTTTCTGGAGTTCAACAAATAAATCAACATATTAAAATAATTAGTAAAGACAATTCTTCCATATTTCTTCTCTATAATAGAAAACCTTATTCATATAGTTATTTAAACCAGGGGTTCTCAACTGGTCTCAGCCTGGGACCCACATTTTCTCATGGTCATTACGTCATGACCCACTTTTATAGAATATAAACCAAAAATGCAAAAAAAAGCCTTCAAAACCCATTTAAACATACATATGCATGCAAAGTGAATTCAAGAGCATTTTTAAGAAACTAAGGAGGAACATGACAACTCCATGTATAAAAGTTACTACAATAAAGCTAAATATCAAAGCTGCACATAATGAATAACGCCCGACTCACCCAGTCCATTGATAATATATATATTAAACCTATAAACCTTTAATTTTGAAGTGCATTAGAATATAATCATCTCTCTCAATATAACCATGTTTGATATTTTTTTAGTTATCTGCAGATACCTGCATGGTATTTAGTTCTACACCCATGGTAATCACTTGATTGCACTTGCAGAAACAAAGTAATCATCAACAAGAGCTCTAAACTTCTCAGGGTTATGAAACTCAGGCCGAATTCAGGCCTGATTTGCTTGTATTCAATTGGATCATGTCTGGTTCATTTCCAGTGGAGAATGCAGTTGACTCCACAGCTATTTGAGGAGAGTGAGCAGTGAGACATGCTTGTCTGGACAGGGCCAGCTCTACGGTCTATCGACCCTACATTTAGAGTGCTCTCGCTCTTATATAACACACACAGCTTGGGCTGGATTATGGCTGGAGCTGATGGGTATTGACCAGACATTGTTCTCGGTGAGCGGACGAGAGATGTAGGTGGCAGATGTGAGGAATCCGAGGTGAGGAACGGTCAGAGGCGACCAAGTTTGGAGTTCAAGAACTTCAGGCATGACAGCTCCATCACACCTCTGCTACCTGTGTACAGTCCAGCAGCTGTTGTCATGACAACAAGCTGGCCAGACGTGGTTGGGTGGGCCGGGAAGGTGGAATAATAAGAATTTATCACCCGCTGGAGAGCGGAGCTCGGAGACTGTGACCATTACCGCTGACATTATCTGACAAAGGGTCTTCTGAAAGAGAGGGACCATCTTGTATCATTGTGGATAAAAGAACTCATCAGATCAGGACTTGTAGGCTTTTTCGAGAAGAGATAGGGATGTGCAATAATACGACCCTACAATAGCATCACTGATATTAATATTTCAGTTACAAATATTTTGACCACCTCATTGTTTCTACACACCACTAAGCATGTAGGACCCTTTGTAGTTCTATAATAATTGCATACTGTAGTCTAGGGCTGCAATGTTGATTATTTAAATTTGTCGACTACAAATTTCATTGACAACGAATCGGTAATTTTTAACACAACCACATTACACAAAGTACTGGGGACAAAAAAAAAAAAAAACGCAATGGGAGATAAAGTGGGATAAATGGGAGGTAAATGGCTCACTCACACAGGTTACACTCAACTGTCTGTCTCTAAAAGTGCCCAAACACAAAAAAAATTACACATTTACTCACTAAATATCAATTCTCTCCACATTTAAACAACATCTAGATTTTTAAATGCCTTTTAAATCTCATTTAGCTGTTTCTATCGTTTTTAGTGATTGAGAACATTGCAGAAATATTCATTGACTAATCAAAAAATAATAGCAAAATAATCATTAGTTGCAGCCCTATTGTAGTCCTGTATTTGTTTCACTGCATATATTATTAATCCACATTTCACCATATTCTTTAACCCTTTAAGACCCTTCATCCATTGCAATGGACATCACATATTTTCTTTTTTGTTGCACCTAACACTATTAGAGAGCTTTTTTCCATCAGAATACACCATGAACCAGCCAATAAACAAGTTTGTAAACCAGTGAAACAGTAGCTCAGCCTCGCCCACAGGGGGGAAAAAAAAAAAAAAACAAAAAAAAAAAAACTGTAGTACTAAAGCCATTAAGAAAAAAACAACAGCTAATTTTACAAATTTAATGTAATTTAGTTACTTAACACTTAGTCATGTTTTACTTATATAAAAAATACATGAAATGTAACATATAATACACTGGCTCTCAGTGCAATGGACATAAACTATTTTATGTTTTAGTTAGATTTATTTACTATACAGATTTTATAGAAGAGTATTAGTGTTTCTGTACATTGCAGACAGAAAACAGCATTCTCTGTGTCCATCACTGGAAATAATTCAGGTCTGAAAGGATTAATGCTCAGGAACCCACAGGACCACCAGAGTGTAGCTATTATTGTTTGAATGGTGGGCCATTTATTCTTAGCATTGCAGTGATTAGCACTGATGAGCATGGTGGTCGGATAGGAGGTGTTAGTGTGTGTTCTGGTACCAGTGGATCAGACACAGCAGAGCTGCTGGAGGTTTAAACACTTCAGCTAGCTGACAGTTATTAAGTTTTTTTTTTAAATGTGTATGGGCTGGTTCATTTTTAGAATGTGAACAATAAAACCATTGCAAACGTTTAAAAAAGTTCTTAAATGTATTTATCTTCAAATCATTTGTGTAGTTTAAGTGTCTTCAGCCTGGCAACCAATGTGAGCTTCAGATAGCACTCTCCAGTGTTTGTTTTTAAATGAAACTTCATTAGCCACTTTACACACTTGCTGTCGTTTAGTACATATGGTTCTATTAAAACGATTAGGATCACTAATGTTTAATTTATGAATCATTTAATTCATATACATAAACGCACATATTGGTGTATGAATCATTTGTTACTCATGCCAGATTGTGTATTATCCTGCAGCCATTCAAACTAGCATGAAACTCTTAGCTCTATTTATTCAAGTATGGAGCAAATTGGATAATTTGTCATAATATAACCTTAAGAAATGTGAAGGAGGGACAATGAATACAGAAGTTAATGGCGAGTTACCCACAGTGAGCAATCAGGAGCACATGGGTTCGGAGGGGAAATAATGCTAACAGTGTGAATTTCTCTTGGGCAAATGTTCTACTGAGAAGACGAGGGGCTGCAGCTTTAATTAAATTCGGCAAAAGAATTCCCATCAAATCAGAGCACTGCACTTTAAATATCACATTGTTTACCTGTGGGAAGTAAAAGCAATATTACAAGTGTTTACTGAATATTACATGCGAATACATTTTGCCAGAGGTTTTAAATAGAAGGTTGTTTTGAGCATGTTAATTAATTTATCCATGAATTCATTTCTTAATTCATTGATAAGAAATATATTCTTAATGATGTTTTGACTTTTTTTTTATACTGATCTTTATTTGTCCATTTTTACAGAAAGTCCACTAAAAGGATGAAGGATCTTTTAAAGGTTGGAAGAACCTTCATATGATTTATATAGATGCCCTGTTTCCATTACAGTGTTCTTCCAAGGACTCATATGTAGCAGGATCTTTAAACTTGTACAACAAACATATATATCCAGTGTCCAGAATCCATAACCATACAGTGAAATGTCATTACTGAACCCTTCTTGGCACTTTGTGTTTTAGTAAATTGTTCTGTCTTGTTTGGTTTCCTTTTGTCTTTGTCTATAGGTAAGAATTAGGGGTAGGTTTAACCAAAAAGAAGAATATTAGCTAATATATAATGAACTTTTTTGCTGATAGATAGCAGATAATTCTGTGGTTCCTTTTTAATAGTGCTTTTTGTCTTGTAGTTGAATCATTGTCATTGCTGAGTAAAGTTAGGTCTTTTCTTACTTACTTTACCTTATTTGGCTCTTTCTACAGTTGATACAGAATGTTGAGGGAGTTGCCATGATCATTATGTGGTTGTCTAAAGGTTTTACCCTCACACAGCTCATTTACTGTCAAACACACATTTTATTGGCTAGTTCTAGGCTTTTATCTAGTGTTATACCTAACCCAATAAACTTCACTTTTTTTTGTTTTTCGGACCTGATACTGTTTAATAGTGATTAAGTGTCATTGACCCATTGTTTCATCAAACTGCTCTTAGTTTTTAAGGATTTTTCTCTCACCTCTACTTATTATTATGATGCTACTGTGAGTACCTATTTTAAGACAGCATTGTACCAATTAAATAATAATATTGATAACATATATTCTCCATAATGTGTTTTTTTAAATGCAGTTTTTTAAAATAGTGTTTTTACACTAACTATGGTAACCCTAAACCATCAGAAAAGAGGATTAGAGTTCTTTTAAACCTGATTCTTTTTGGTAGTATTTTTTTTTCTTTTGTTCTTGCAGTTGACTCCTTGTTTCATCATTGAAGTAGTAGCAGATTTACTTTAGCAGTCTTACTTTGGCCTTCTCTTCTCACCTCTTCTAATGGGTGCCTTGTTACCATTGAATAAAATAGTTATTTATATGAGTGTGAAGAATCATTTAAAGGTTTGAAAAAGCCCTGTCCTGTACCAAAAGAGAGGTTTTACCCTTAAGATCAATTCTGACTTTTAGTTTATTAATCTCACTTTTTGTGCTCATAGTTATGGGTTATACATCAGCAGTTCTTTAGAACTTGATCATTTTTGGTGGTTTTTTGTGGTTGAGTCATTATTTCATCATTGAAATCACAACAGTTTTACTCTATGGAGTTCTTTACCCTTCTGTTATTTTTTATCTTTTGCTACAATTGATAAATAAACTAGATTTTCACTGCTGCTGATACACACTGATGATCTGACCTGGCAGTTTCGTCATCATCTGAGCATCTTCATTTTTAGCTCCTTCATAAAAGCATGTGAAGGATGGAATCTCCAATAACAACAAGATCTATCTGTGTGAGAAAGCACTTTTTTTTTTTTTTTACAGCACAGTCATCAATCATTCCTTGCGATTATGATGCTTCTCGTTTGTCTCTCTCCTCCTTTTGTGTGGCGTACAGTTTGGGATTATTCACAGGAGATGAGCATTGTCTGCATAAAGGATGTGTTCACTTCCATCCAGCTGGCCATGAAATAGCACCTGACAGTTATTTGGAAGCAGCGCTCAGAAGCTTCTCAGCCTCGCACAGGCACAGAGAGCTCATCATTCAGGGACAGGCATTTCAATCAGGCACTCGCAGGCCGGCGCTCGCGCTGTGCTTACGAAACGCCAAGGAACTTTGAAGTATGAAACACGATTCCCCTGCCCAGAGAAGCCTTCAATAATGGATGATGCCAGGGCATGATTGTCATATTCATCACTAGTATATTTCACTCACTTCTGTTTTACTACCAACCTGGCAGAAAATGATCATTTTAGACTTTTCTGTTGGATTTTGTGAGCGGAGTAGGCCGACGGTACGTCTGCAGATTTGATTGCCGTTCAAACAAGGACAGTACTGTATTTAGAGTGAGATTGCCTCTTATTGATTTACAGCGAGAAAAGCATAAAATTCACAAAGACAGAGCAGCCAGAGTATGAAGTGATAAAAATAGACGGGATATTTTGATATCCCCAGAGCCCTGGACTTCACTGGCAGGCTCAGAAAGGAAAACCAGAGCGAAATGAAGCCTTTATTATATTTACATTTTCAGGCCTTCCTTTTTGAAGTAGAAGACCATTATTCCAACATAGAGTCGCCAACTGAGAGGAATATTAAGTAAACACATTATCCTGTCCTAGTTTAACTTGGAAGGAGGTCCTCGCTGCTGGACATTTAGAAGTTGGGGAAGTGATTGGCATGCTGAAATCAAAGTTCAAGCAATGTTTTGGTAATATTTTTCCATTTGTCCAGGGATTTCAGGTGTAATAGAATGAATGGAAGTAATGGAAAAGCTGCAGGATTCAGACATCGTAGAGAACTCTAATCAGACAAAAATGGCTGTACATGATTTTCTTTGGAAAGCTGAAGTATGGCAGATAAACTGAACCATGATCCAGTTCATTTATAGTGTGAAAACTATATATATATATTTTTTTTTTTTTTTTTTTTTTTGCATTGATTGGACTTTCAGACCAAATACAAGTTAAGGCAGTCTATTGCCTTAACCCATTAAACAACAGAACAAGAAAAAAGAACTTGCCATCTTGCAGCAGTAAAGGTGTAACACTGGTCATTTTCATATCTACTGTAACTGTAGATTAATCCGTAATTAAATTTAATTTAAAGAAGGAGTCAGAAAGTAAACTGATATGCTCATTTTGTTTCATGATGTCTGTGCACTTGCAGGATTTACAATCTGATTTTGTCAGGGAGTCAGATTTGGTACGACACATGGAAAGGTATCTTGCCAAATGACCAACATTCTACAAACCAATCTGTGTAGCAGGATGTAGACAAAATTTTAAGCTTCTTAATTGCTAAACTGCAGTGTAAAACCAAACCTGCACCAAATCTATTAAATCTAACAAACAGATAAACTTTGGTTCAAACTCTGGCTTAGACTTTCAGGTGTGAAGTCCCCCAAGAACTGTCATTTTAGCCAATAGCTACCTGCCTTTCTTAAAGTCCATAAGAAGTTGGAGCACCAGATAATACCTTCAACAGGCTCCTTTCTCCCCTTTGGAATTTACAGTCATGAGGTATTGCAGTGTTCAGCAGCCTGACCTTCAGTCTCTATGTTAATTAACAACCCACTATGTTAATTATCAAAATTAATCCGTATTATTCCACTGTCTTTTGAAGATAGACACTTTACAGTTTACAGAGTGTCAGAACTGGTCCCAGTTGCTGCTGTTTTTGCTGCCATGTTTAAACCCCATTTATAACCCTTCAGTTGCCATATCTTAGGAAATAGAATTGTCTTGGGTCGCATATCACATCAAAGGAGTCTTGAGGTGTTATGAAAACATTGTTACAGTTTCAAAGCGTACCATTCACTCGCTCCCCAGTCTGTGCAGTCTAGATATGGAAATGATCGAGGCAAGGTGTTGGACAGCCAATCAGAAAAGTAACTAGGTAAAGAGAGTATAGAAGTGAATATAACAATAAGCAGAATTATATCATTTAATCACTAACTAAGTAATAATTATTGAAAATGTGCCTAAAAGGCACAGTCATTGACCAAACTAGCCGTCCAGAAGCAGCCTGTCATGAGTGCTTAGTTAATGCGTGGCTAGGGGAGTGAATCCTGTGCTACACTTCCACCCACAATGTATCTGATAATATTTTCATCAAACCCAATATTTTAAAATTAAATTTTAGTAGTTCTAGATTGGGTACATATTTAACTCATAGACACATGTGAATAGCCAAATATGATTTCATACATATATTTGGCTGTACTCACTGAAAGTTGGTTCACAATGTTTACGCCATATTAACAACACCCCTAGTTTTTTTTTTTTTTGTTTGGTAGTCACATAAGACCATGCTTTAATATCTATAAATTGATAGAGAAAAAGGAAAACTAAAAATCAAATGACCATTTGAACAACATTTTTAAAACAAATCTGATACAGTTTGAGAAAACAAATTCTAATCTTATGAGAAGTTGCTAGTATTTGGCTCAACAATACACAATGTTTTTTTCATTTATTTATTTGTTATTATTATATATATTTATATATATATATTTTTTAATATATTATTCTGACTGTTGCCCTTGCGCCGATCTTCAGAGTAAGTCGACTTTTTTAAATTGCAGTCTGATTGGCTCTTTTTTTGTTGTTGAGGATAAGACTTTATTTTTTCTTAGACAGCATTACTATAACTCCAATTCTTATTTAAACCAGTAACCTGGTTTCTTATTTATATCGTCTGTGTGGAGGCTGTGTGCTTAAACCTAATTATTAGAATGCATTGTACACATTCATACCATACATAACGTTTTAGGAGCACATTCGTTCACATTAGACAGATACATATCACTTTCATATATGAATGTGAATCATTAAGATCTGATTGAAGAATTTGATCTGAAACGCCTATGTTTATTGTAATGTAAACATAACCAAGGTGTATCATCACCAACATTACTTTAATTACCTCTCAAACTCAATGTCAGAACACTGCTACAATCAGGTAGTTTGTTTCACAGTTAAAACAGTCAGAGCTGAATTATTCATGCTGATGTTCCACAGCTTTATACTCCCATTGGTTTTTAAATCACATTCAGTGAAGTGCAGCACTATCTAAAGAACAACTCTCTCTCTCTCCTCTCGTTTGTATTCTGGAAACAGCAGCCTGACTGGACCGTTATAGGAGGCATGCCAGCACTGTGGTGTTGTCTTCCTCTTGGAGTGGCCCTTCAGATGTTTTCTTTAAACTCTGACCAGTTTTCTGGCTGTTTATTTTCAGCTTAAAAAAATCGACTCGAGACAATCTGCTCAGGATGCTGTAAAGTGGGTAGATGCCCTCTCTTGCCCCCCTGTATTTGGCTCTAGTTTTTTGGAGCTGTGGACTCTACTGTAACTGTAGACCCGCTCAGTGTAAGCAGTGCTGCATTTTGGGCTGCAGTGTAGAAAACGGCACTGAGGCAAGTTTCAAGCCCTTACTGTCCACAGTGACCTTGGCTTAACATAGCCGTGCTAAAGACTGCGCTAATGTACTCCTAATCATGTTGTTGCTTAATAAACAGTGGCTGCAGGCTGTGTATTTTAGTCCTTTTGCCTATTCGAGTGTATGTGAGCCGTCCAGGATCTGTGAGTCATGCTCTATTTTTGTATGCAGTCATTTTGGCTTTTAAAAATAATGCAATCAATTAGGCTTGTTCATGTATTTTGTTCATAGTTAAGGGGAGTCATTTTTAACCTTATGAGGTAGGCCTGTCAGAATAAATATCGACTGTTTTGTACAATAAATGGACATGACTTCACTAAACTTCATCAATATTTTAGCCAGTCATGCAATGACCAATGCTTCAGTAATGGCCCTTCCATACACATGGCGTAGACCCCAGCATCAATTCATTAATTGGTCTACTATCCTTTCAAAGTCTGTATTTGCATTCTAATGATGTTTATTATCATATTTATTAGCATGTATAGAAATTGTATCATGCATACTTTAAGGCATCAGATCAGATTTCTTCGTATAGCACTTTTAACAACTCTTATTGAAAAGCATCTTAAATCTAGTAATAAGACAAAAAAACAATACATGGTCAGACTTCCATTAGTATCAGATCAGAGAAGTGGGCGATCATTAACCTTCATTGATAGATAATGATATATAATTAGAATGTTATGATAATGATAGAAATCATTCTGATTGGATTTATTGAGTACATAGAATCTGAATGTATAGTATGCGTCCACTGATTAACCACAACTACAAACATGAGTGATCACTTGTTTGTAGAATTTGTAAAACTAGCATGCCTCTCGGGAGAAGCACATTACGTACCTTTAACACCACTAAACTGGATATCCCTCTCAAGAGATACATTGAGTATCAGCAGAGCTGGCAATCACCACTAACAACACTTCACAATGCTCCACACTGCAGTTCTGAGCAGGAATTCAGACTGTCTAAAGGAATTCTCAAGGAGTTCTCAAATGTTTTAAATGTAGTTCATTACAATAAGTAAATTTTGTTTACATTTTAAAGACAGTGCAGAACATTACAAAAGCCCTGCACGATGATGCATTACTTTACTAAGTTTGCTGTGACAGTTTGATCTATTTTTACGCTTTTTCGGTATGTGTGAACAGTTGGAACGTATTGAAAGTTGATTCAAGTCCATCTCTGCAGTCTGCATGGTCATAGTTAAAAATAAAAAAAAAACTTTAATCTTAAGATTGAAATTTCTCTTGTTCTTATGGAAGAGACTTTTTTCAATTTCAGTAAATCTGGTGTGCAGCATAAAGAGCTCTAACTACTATTCTATAGCTGTTTGAGTTTGCTGTTATTAATGGTGCAGCTCTCTTCTGTGTTTTTTATTGTAAAAACTCTTAAAACTATTGCTGTAGTGATAAAATACTATTTATTAAACAGCCCTACTCTGAAGCATAAACTATACGCTGGGCAACAGGGAAACTCACTATTTTCTAATTGTTCTCTCGTTTGTGTTGTTTTTCCTTAACGTCATTAATTTCCAATTCTGCTCATCGCCGCTGTGCTGATGGTGTTTTCAGCTGCGGGTGGTTTTCTTGAGTTGGGCTGACAGCATCCCACTTTTGAGTGCTAGTCCTCACTCTAATGATCGCCTGTATTGAATTTTGTTCTCTGGGGAAGGAGAAGGCTGCCAAGGCTTCTGGCCTCAGTCCTCCTGTGTTTCAGTCACTGAGCAGGAGAGACCTTTCTTGTGCTCGGTAACTGTTCCCTGAATAATGTTTGTCACTGTGGTTGGGAAAATGATTTCTTTTTCTTTTTTTCTTCTTCTTTTTTTTGTTCTTCTCCCCGAGTGTGTGCGCATGAATGCGTGCATGCGTGAGCGTGTGTTTTATGGCCCGAGGTAGTGAGAACAGAGCAAGCTCTATCAAAATCTAATCTCCTCTCTCAGCCATGCCAGTTTAGTCTCTATCCTCTATCTCTTTGATGCTACAATGTGCTCTGACACATTTGATATTAGCCTGGTATTCTCAGGGCCTATCTCTCCGCTCCATCGACACGTTTACAGTGGCGCGGGGAGGCCAACTGGATGGAGGAGTTTGGAAATGGAGGGATATGAATGCCTCTCATATTCCCTCTTGTGCGCTGCCTGTTGTCCTAAATGCATTATGGCGACCCACAGATGTTGAAGATGAGGTTCCAGGCCGCCTTTAAAAGCATTAGCATCCAAAAAAAAAAAGAAAAAAGGAAAAGAATGGCTTAAGTAGATGCGACGGAAAAGGCCTGAGATGCATTACATCATTACATCAGGTCACATCGAGATTCGCCTGTTGTTTGAGCAATCACCATCAATACTGTCTGTTTAATTTAAACCTGAATGACGGTGTAATTTTCTAAACAGATTAAATTCATGCCTCCATTCCACTCGACTGTCTAATCTGTCTTATCTGGATAGTTGAAGCCTAAAATGTTGAGCTGAATATACTATATATTTGTTCTAAATTATTCTTGTATATCGAGTAAATGCAGGTAAAATAAGATTACAGATTACAATTAAAAAAGTGAATTTTGTGGTGGAAATTCGAACAAAGGAGTAAGAAGAAAATGGAGTAACAGTGTCGCTGAAACAATGAACAACCATAATAAAGTGCACAAACAACCACTCTAGAGTCAGTTTGGAAAGTTGTACAGTCAATCACTGTAAATAATTAATGGTATAAATATATAAATATAAATAGGCGCTGTTCACTATTCAACTTTGGCATTGCTGCATGCCATTCTTTTGAGCTTTTGATTCATAACATATATACCACATAATAATTGATGAGGTTGTCCTTGACTTAGTCAAATCAGATTTGCACATTCATATATTCAAGGCCAAGTCACGTGACTAGAATTTCAATTCAAATGTCATTTTATTATTTCTGTTTCTGCTTAATATACAAAAAAAGCCCTGAACCACCTAACTTGAATCTCATTCAACTTGTCTTTCAATGGGAAGTCTTAATAAGCATTAAATAGCCTGTGTGAATTTTGTGTGCAGGCTCTTTCAGAAGCTACCACAATATGGGCACCTCCAACCATAAGGGCAGCGTTAAACTTAATTTATACAGTCATAGAAATACGGTAGCTCAGAAATCTTCAATTCCCCAAACTGATTCAATTTGGAGAGTTTTTGACCAGAGTGAACTGAGTAACTGACCCACTACCCTAAAAAGATGCAAATTTTAAAGAGTTAAAAGTGACTAAGCCAAAGTCACTGAATGTATCATTGTAAGATGGGGTTAAATACAATTGCTGGGCTGATGGATCTGAAATTGTCTGGCACCCAGTGCTGTTCTACCAACCCTCTCTCAATATCTCTCCACTGGGAGCACCTGAATGCGCTAGTATTTCATTTCAGATACCATTTTGTCTGTGTGTGTGGTGTGTGTGTGTGTGTGTGTGTGTAAGAGAAAGAGAGAGAGAGAGAGAGAGAGAGAGAGAGAGAGAGAGAGAGATGGAAAATGAAAGAGAAGGAGGGAAATAGAAAATGCACTGTTTGGATGGAAAGTAGAAAACCTGATCAGCCCCACTGTGCGCATATTTTTATTCTGCAATCAAATCCAGAAGGCCGAGTCCTGTACTTATCAGCAGCGTTTCTCTCGTGCAGGATATCATATGAGTGCATTAACAGGATGATCAGCTGAATACACCACGCTCAGCTCCTCATTACACCCTGTTCTGTGTGTTTAGACTCTTACAGTACAGATTTCTTGACTGTACAGTTCTTGGCTTGGGTTTATATTGTGTATGCGCTGGATGTACTGTATACATGCATATTGTATGAATGTACCATTGCAAATGATATGGTATCTATACATACTGCCATGGATATAGTGCTGCTGTTGGCTGGATGAGGTTAAAACCCCTTAACAGACCAGGATTTTTGTAAATTTTCTGCCTGATATTACATTATAAAAATTTGAGGATTTCTATTCATTGCCTAAAAAAGTTTCATGTTTGATAAGGAACATTACTAAAAATCGTAATTGTAATTGAAAAATAAGATATTAAAAATATATATTTAAGTAAATCTGCTAATATTAAAATATAATGAACATAAAATCATTAAAATAGATAAAATTAGATCTTTCCTGAACTTCATTTTAAAATCAATTCAAATCCTGAATACAAATCAAACAGTTCATGTCCTCCAAACCTTTAGTTTCGTTAAATTTGTCTAGTTTTTACGTCTATTTTCAAACCTACAGAATTTGGGATGATTCCTGTTACTGATCTGGAATTATTAGTGGAATAGAGAGAAAACAGGCAGCTTCTTCAAGTGTCCTGTAGGAGTTTTGTGTCACCTACACCTGTAGCCTGTATATGGGACAATGCATTTTAAGGGGTTAAGTAACATTGTCACCTTAGTCTATGAAAGTTTTGAGGCCTACTAATAGATACATTTATGTATACTACATAAAAAATAATGGACGCAACACAACAAAGCAATTATCATTCATTCAAATTCAAAAGAAGGAAAAATAGAATTGTTAAGAATAATACTCTAGATATCCTAGAAAAATTGCTATTTTCAGAAAATGAGGAAATGGAAACTTTTGTGTACTTTTTATCTGTGATACATGCCAAATTATACTTAAAAAATGTTTTTTGCTAAATTAAATACTGATACACTAAGAAAAATATTGATTCAATAAGATAAATAATGCTGCACTCTGTATTTCTAAGATAATAATCTCCTGTCATATCCTGACAGGCTTAATTGTCAGTTTTTAAAGAACATGTTTCATTACATAGAGAGAGCAATTAGGACTTATTATTATTTGAAGGGACTGCAGCTAATAAAGTAAAAAAAAATGCACTAAATATATTAATCATAGGAGAGTATTTTTTTTTTACTGTCAAAGTGTTGTAATAAATATTATGTACATTAGGAATGGCTTTAAATATCATGATATAAAACCATTACCAAATTGTCCAGCCCTAATTAAACCAGTGGGAACAGTTCATAATAGGCTTATAAATGAAACTGACTGTTAAAAGAATGTTTTTTCTTCTCCTTTATCAGAAACAGAACCCTTTATGGCATCATCCTCATCCTCTGTGGCCAATAATTTTTAAGCCTGTATACCTGTCCAAAGCAAATCCTCTACTGCTGACGTTTCCGAATGATCTGTCCCTTTTCTGCCCCTTCACCCACGCGCCCTGTGATGTGTTGACCGTCCACCTTCAGTCCTGATGCAGGTTTAATAGTGCTGGAGGTAGCAGAGGTCTTCTCCACGCAGCATATGCCACATTAACGTTTCATGATTGATGCTTTTTTCGGGCTCCTCAAGCAGGCGACTTCAAAGGGATGCATCCTCTTCCTCGGTGATCCCTTTCGAGGATTATAAACCAGTGCTTTTGAACCAGAAGAGGCTACAACGGCACAGATTATTTTCGGGCTGGAAGATAAGCCGAGTTAAGGTTGGAAAAATGAAAATATATCCCATCTGCTGGGTATTACCTGTGGTTCTGTCGCAGTCTGCAGTGTCACACTGATGAACGCAGCATGGAATTTCACTCATTATTCTCGGGTTACATGAGCATATCTGCAGAAAAATGAGATCACTCCGATTTAGTACACGACCACGTCACGATTTGAGGCAGATTAGACCGACAGACGCCGCAGTGTTTACTGTACTGAGCTCCGTAATCAGGGTTTTGCCAGCGGAGATATGGCTTTTATTTTTGGTAAGACGATTTACTGGTGTAGTATTATTGATGACTCACTGGTGTTGTGTTACTTTAGAAGGACTGCCCAGTTAAAAAGCCATTGATTCCAAAGAGAGCGAACCTGAGCGATGTGGCGTGTTTCTCATTATTCTCATAAGCCTACGCTTCTTCCTAATGAAACATTTCACCCATGGCAACCATTAGAGCTAAGTCCCTAAAACCCTAAAACCCAATCCTAGAGATTTGAGACATTTGTTTGACATGTTCATATAAGCCCTATCTCCCTCTCTTCTTATTCACTCTCTCTCTTTCGCTCTGTTTCTTTTCTTCATGTTCTTTCACTGCTGTCCTCATTTGAATGCTTATCAGGTTAAGATTTCCATTAGTGGTTTGTTTCGAGCTAACAGGATAATTGATTAAAAGCATCTTTTCCTAATATAGACGGTGCTCAGAGTAAATCGCTGATACGTCTTCCTCTTTTTAAAATGTTCCGCCACATTATTCCTTCAGTGCTGAATCTGAATCACCTTTTGAACGTGCGCTTCAGCTTATCACTATGCAAAAAGGCAGGGCACACTTTGGCTTTTTAATTGTTTTAAAAGCTTCTCTCTCATTACTCTTCTGACGTAAGGTAACGCTAAAACACTCCAATACCATTTAAATGAAGCAAAACTTTATAAGTGCTTTTAGTGTTAAGATTTCTTCTGGTGAAAAATTGAAAAGAATAATAAAAAAAGAAGACGTGCACACTGCAGATATTGAGGTGTGACCTTGAGTGGTTTAAATATGTCACATATGGATATTACATACTATTCAATTTCAGGTGCCACTTTTCGCACTGTAACTCTAATGTGTGAATAACATTTAAGAACGTGAAGCATTTTTACATCAAGTGAAGTTTCTAAAGACTTTTTACACACGCATTTTTACTACAAACTTTTTTTTTTTTTTTTTTTTTTTTTAAGGAGTTCCAGAACCTAAAGTGTCTCATTTGTGGCATTCCTAAATATCTATTTGAAGCCCTTATGTTTTAAGGGGGAGTGTATCATCAGTATGTCATATATATTTTTTGTTTGTTTGGATGATATGTTGTCCAAAAAAAAAAAAAAAAGACATTGTCTTCTTTTAAGACCATTTTACCCCACTGAAATAATGATAATATAATACAATAATAAAGCAGTTGCACCCTTTTAAAGAGCAATGAACTTACAATTCTTAGTGTTAAATGCATCCCATAAATAAATAAAACAAATGAAATAAAACCTTTATTCTTACACATTTCAATCACATTAATGAGGCTCCCACCACTGAAAAAAAAAAAACATAATAGACAATATATTCGTATGATAAGTTGATTAATGTAATTATTGTGACAGATCTACATTAACTGTCCAATTTATTGCAACACCTGCTCTTTACTTCCTGCTCTATATCTCAACCAGGTTCACTGCGTTTTCTCCATGGTGCTGCTAGTTTGACAGCAGATCCTCCATCTATAAATATTCACTAAAGAAAAGCTCTACTATCAAAACTGACCATGTAAAAATGTCTAGAGGACGACTAACATATAGTGTGTAATATATGTTATATAGAGTCTTTAAGTTTACATCAGAAATGTGGAGCTACAATGTAGGAGGTCCTGGTGGTGGCCAATCATTGTACTTAACAGGGGATAAAGTGTTGAAATCCCCCTTGAAGGTATGATCAACAGCTAATTGACAACTGTGATAGTTGCAGACTAAGAAATGGTTGTGTAGCAGTGTCTCATGCAATGTGAGAAAGAAGCAAGTAATATTTAGTTGGACCGCCTTTAGCTTTGATTTTAGCATGAATTCACTGTGGCATTGTTTCTATAAGCTTCTGCAATGTTACAAGATTTACTTAAATCCAGTGTTGCATTACTTTTTCATCAAGATCTTGCAGCAGCATTGATGATGGTAGAATCTCACCACTGCACAAAGCAGCTCTTCTCCATCCAGCACATGCCAAAGATTCTCAATGAGGTTAAGATCTGGACTCTGTGGTGAACTCTCTCAATCCATGTGTGAAAATGATAAATGATGATCTCATGCTCCCTGAACCCTGAACTCTTTCACAATTCCAGCCCCATGAATCCTGACATTGTCATCTTGGAATATTCCTGTTCCACCAGGGAAGAAAAAATAAATCTATTGATTGAATAACCTGGTCTATATTCAGTATATTCAGGTAGTCAGCTGACCTCATTCTTTCAGCACATACTGTTGCTGAACCTAAACCTGCAGACCAACTGCAGCATCAACCCCACATCATTTACTTACTAAAATCCAGGTGACAACAGTGTACAGTTAATGTACTTAATTGCTGATACTTATCACTACTTTTCATTTTTTCAAGAAAATGACATGGACATTTATTTATCTTTTATATTAGCAAGAAAGTTAATTAAAACTTTTTAAAGTTAAATTAAAGGTCTCATTCCATCATTTTAAAATCCATTTTAAAATGTCTAGTTGTGGTATCTAGTATGAATGAATGCCATTTGAGCCGTTTTTCTGGGGAAAAAAAGTGATCTGGTGTTTCTATTTAGCTCTGCTTTAGATCACTGCATTACTGATCTTTTGGGCTCTTGCTCATGAATATTCATGCATGCAAATGTATCACCTCTGGTCGGCTAACAGCACTGCAGCAGAGAACGCCCGGGCGAGGCCATGAAGTCACTGGTTGACTTAGACACCTAACGTCTCTCTGATCAACTTGTTTTTCTGAAGATTTTCTTTTACTAGCTACTGCAGACAGTGGAGGCTGAGGAAGAGTTTCATATGCAGCAAGAATATATATATATATATATATATATATATATATATATATATATATATATATATATATATATGAACTCAGAGACCTATAGTATTTCACAAAGAACAAAAAAAAGTGGATTTTAGTGTAATGAGACCTTTAAATATTTATCTTTACTCTTCATTGATGGTTATTAAATGCTTAAAAAATGACCTCAAGCTAAATTTTAAAGCTGATCGATAAATACGTTTAGTAATTACTTGGCTTATATGAATTGTTAGATTGTATTTGTGACAATAATCAATAGACTCTTCAACTATCATGATAGTCGTTTGTTGCAGCCCTACTATACGCAGTATGCTAAGCAGTGAGGGTGTCAGAGAGAGGTATGGTGCGGTTCTCTCTGCCCGGTGTTGGGCTAATGCATTGTCAGGGAAGCTGCTGAGCTCCAGGGCCAGATGTTCCACTTGACATGGCGCTTGACTGTGGAGCCGACCAGCCAGCTGTCCCTTCTATTTCCACCGCAAGAGGGTTTTTTTTTTTCTTTTTTCTTGGGCTGAGGGATGAGGTTAGCGCTCTGAGCTCTGTACTCTACATGATCCAAAGTAAACACTTCTTAGCCGTTCGCTACCTCACGTTGGCCCTTTAGCCGCGGCGCTCGCCAAGATAAACACACCCGTGAGATGTCAGACCATCCAGATTGCCTCCGTTTGCTTAAGACAGTATTAGCATTAGCCCACGTCTTCACCCTACTGCGGATGCCCCTGTCAAATCAAACCCAAACAGCCATGCTTTGATCTCTCCGACCACGCCACGACACGTTGGGATTCATGTAAAATGCATGATAACTGAAGAAAATTCATTCATCAAAACCTCCCACTGTTATTCCCTGGATGGAGCTATATTTAACTAGTATAGGTCACAGCATTTTCCCGCAGCCCCTTTGGAGATTTCCAGCCCCAAGAATTATGGCTTGTGTGACCCAGGTGCAGGCATTATTCATGTTAAAGCTGCAATCAGAAGTGGTACAAGGTGCAGACTAGAGGAACCTCTGACAACTTAAAAATGCCAAGCTCATTCTCAAACAAAAAAAGAGAGAGAGACTTTGGCCTAGTTGTCCAAACTTGAAGAGGACATTTTATTGGTGCATCATTATTTTTTTTCCCTCTTTCTTATCGTCATTAAGTTTCAGTGTGACTGGAGGCCATTTGTAGAACTGGCTGGCGAATAGTCTCCACACATAAAAACAGAGGGCTATCTGTTACTGTTTTACAGGCTGGTTATGTGGCTGTTATTATGAACCCCAGCTTATCCATCAGTCTTTGTGCTGTGTTCACTCTTTGCTGTATGTAAGAGAGACAGTGCATTAAATGGATCAAATTAGTTGCAGTCCAGTTAGTTTGCTCCCTCTATCCTTTCTGGTCTGAGTTGCTCAGATCTTATTGCTGAGTGTTAGCTGCTCATACTGGTAGATGATGCATCCTCACGGTTTAGATATGTGTGGAAAAATCCTTTGTTTAGTAATAGTTTTATTTAATGATATGTTCTACACTGATTTACTTTGTTTAAAACTAGTTGTGGTGTTGATCACATTAACAGAGACTCTGTATGATGTCCCCAGTGTTTGCTGACTCTTTTGCAGCATCTTTGGGGTTAAACTAGACTGTCAAAGCTTCACAATAAACAGAGTTGAGCTCTGATGCTTTGATTTAATGAAATACTGCACTTTTACTGTTGAAACATTAGTTACTTGGCAAACTGGGTGTTCATTGGAAAATCGACTTTGTTTATGGTCCTTTAGGCTACACTGTAAACTCAATGAAGGCAGTCTGAGAGTTTTATTTTAGAAAAGGAAAAAAAAGGCTCTACCAAATACTATAATAAGTCTCTTTTGCACACACTCCAGTTGCAAATTTGGCAACATAGAATATAGAATAAAAGACAGTGAAACCACCACAATAGTAATTTACTACATTCATTGAGTTGATTTGTTTAAATGAGTTAAATATGTAAAATACCTACTTTATTGTAGTTGAGAATGCTATGATTTGATTTTGACCATACTATAAAGCTTTTTTAAATCCTTTTCATCACTGCAGGCTGAAAATAATATCTGTTATTAGTGTTTTGCAAATGCCAGAGGATGCCCCGAACATTGTCATTAAACAAAGCGTAGGAACCTGATTGGGTGTAAAATAGCAGATTCTCAATCGATTATAATATGCCTAAATGGGGACTCATCCTCTGTTTCCAACTATATCCAGTTAAAATGATTCAACAAAGCTTAAAGTTGTGTTTCTATAACAAAAGAATCGCTTTCTAGTAATTATAGAGAATTAGTAGCTGCATACTTTGCTTGTGCTGCAGCTCTTTTGTTATTGTTGTCTGATAACGAACTTCAAATAATAAATGAATTGTTACAGTTCCATAATGTGCAGGTTTGTTTAGCGCACTTTTAATGGGATTACTTTTACGTCTCCTAATCTCCCGTTGTCTTCTCTTGTGTTTTTCCACAGCTGGAACCACGTATATCTTTGGGAAAGGAGGAGGCACCATCACCTTTAACTGGCCGGCTAACGAGCGGCCGAGCACGCGCACGGACCGGCTGACCGTGGGCTTCAGCACCTCGCTGAAGGACGGCATTCTGGTGCGGATCGACAGCGCCCCAGGCCTGGGAGACTACCTCATGCTGCACATTGTGAGTAACGTCTCTGAGTCCTCCTCCTCAGTGTCCTTGTTGCTCTGTGTGGGTGGACAGTGTGTGAGGTCATAAGATCCTTAATATGTTCTGATTTCCTGAACAAGCTCGCTGAACATTAGACGCTATTATGGGGGCATGCAGTGCACATGTTGTACTTGAGTAAAAGTAAATGTGTTTTTGATAAAAAGAAAAATTACATAATCTGAAAAATAAAACTAGACATTATATATTCTATATTTAGACTAGGGTACAGAGTGAATGAGCTATGGTATCCTGGAAAAGATTAGGTAATATAATTGTATTGGATTTTTAACAATGATACTGCCCTGTTTATTAAAATTTTTGGCTATTTTAACATATTCTAACTGTAACTCAGTAGAGCTTATGTTACTCCTCTATGTTGGAGCCAACTTGAGAAAAAGTTTATGTTTATGTGTAGGTTTACTAATTAGATGAAAGGCATGTCTTATGTTCCTTTGGACAGTCCAGTTTTTTTCCCATTTACAATAATAAATAATAATAAATGCTGATGAAATATTTTACATTGAAATGTAATGGAGTGGAAGAACAGTAATCCAATCCATATGTCACAATGTTGCTGTCATGTTCACACACACACACACACATGCAAAAGATTGAGACCAATCAGTTTATCTAATTTTGCTATTTATAGGTATATGTATGAGTAAAATTAACATTGGTGTTTTATTCTGTAAACTACTGATAACATTTCTTTAATTCCAAATAAAAATATATTATAAAAATATATAATATTGTCATTTACAACATTTATTTACAGAAAACAAAAAACGATGCAGAGCTTTCAGACCTCAAATAATACGAAGAAAACAAGTTCATATTCAAGTTTTAAGAGTTCAGAAATAAATATTTGGTGGAATAACCCTAGTTTTTAATCACGTTGTGTTCTCCTCCTCCACCAGTCTTACATACTGCTTTTGGAAATCTTAATGTCACTCCTGGTGCAAAAATCAGTTCAGCTTGGTTTGATGGCTTGTGATCGTCCATCTTCCTCTTGATTATATTCCAGAGGTTTTCAATTTGGTAAAATCAAAGAAATTCATAATTTTTAAGTGGTCTCTTTTTTTTTCAGAGCTGTGTATGTATGTATATGTGTGTGTATATATATGCACTAATGACACTGTGCCTAATGCCTAATACTTTTGGGATGAGTTAAGGAGTTTAGCTGTTACTGATGGTTGTTTCTTTACCTCATTAATGAGTCTTCCTTGTAACTCCCTTGTATTTTGACTAGGCGCCCATTTTACAATCCTAAACTGTCTCTGTTTGTAGATTGTCTGCCTTACTGTAGACTGAACACTGTTGAATTTCTAAAATCTTTAAAATCAGTTTGTAACCCTTTCCAACTTAATGTAAATCAATAATGTTTGATCGTAGAGCCTCTGAAAACTCTTTTTAGCACGGCATGACTCAAATACACATAATGATTCTTGCACAGAGCAAACTCAAAATTTGAGTGTTTATTAGTCAAGTAAGCTCTAGGCCACACCTCTACACTCTAAATATTCTTTCAAATTCTTTCACATACTTTTTACTCTAGCAATGAGGTTTTCATGGTGATTTTTAATGAAGGCATAAATGATCATATTTTGTGTGTGTAATTATTTTTTTGTGCATTATATTTGTCAATACTCTTGATTTTATGACAAATTTCTGCAAAAACAAACAAACAAAAAAAAATCAAAGGGTTGAGATACTTTTCCTTGCCACTGTATAGTAGTATGATAGTACTACACAGGATTAAAAAAAAGATTCATTGTTGGAATATCTTGAGAACTAAACTTTTAAGACATGTTTATGTTATGTATAAACTTAAAACTTCTGTTTTAAGTTAAATAAAAAAAAAACAGCTGAAGTGTAATGATTATATTTTTTCACAAAAACAGCATTGTGTTTATCAAATGCCATCAAACTGTCATTAAATTCAAATCATAGTAACATCCTGTGCAATCTCTCCTACTCCTTCTAAATGTGATTTAGATTATATGTTTAATTTCTGAAGTTTCTCAAGTTTTGTTTTGTGTTTTTAGACCATAAAATTATGACACGGTTGTAAAACCTCTAGAAATTTCAGTCTGCTGCTCATGCATTAGTATCCAAAATCCATCGCAACTGGCAACACTTAGAGCCCACCTCCTGTTCAGCATCATCTGAACTGCTGATGTCTCTGGCACTGTCATTTATTCCACCCTCGCTTACATCAGAGCCATTACTGCAGCAGAACTCTCACTCAGAGCAGCGGAGTTGGCTGTGTTCTGACAGAGCGCGAAGGCTGAAGATGCTTTTAGTCTTCTCTAAGGCATGTCATTTGCATTGGAGCACCTAATGAAAGCTATTTGACTTTCATTTGAGCAAAGCACCCCCCTCCTACCCCGCCCCACTCCCCCACAGTCGGGCAGATGTCAGTTGGGAAGTGCGGGCAGATCCGGGCAGGGCTCCTGCCTGGAAGCGATGTGACAATCAACACCCTGACGATTACAGAAATGATTTCGATCCAAAAGATCAAGTGTTGCCTGTTGTCGTATCTGATGCAGGTGTGGTTTAATCTGTGGCTAATCTCTGCTGCAGATGGGAGATGAGATGTGTTTGCACGTTCGCTAGTGCTGTGTGTGTGTGTGTGTGTGTGTGCTGGATTCTTAGAGCAGTGATGACGTTGTACGAGCTCCCCTACTTCTCTGAACTCTCCACCACTTAGGTGTCTTCGTTTGGGTCATATTAATGTGTCATTTTGGCCCTCTTGGCTTAAAAAAAAAAAAGACTTTAGAAATCATATTTTATGAGTTTACCACTTTTATGTTTTTCCTTCTGTGCTTGTGCCCACCCTGTTATGATGAGCTATATTATAGGTTGGACAATTCTACTGAAAATTAGTGTTTGATGAACTAAAATTGCATAAAGGTGTGAATTCAAAGAAACCAATTATGCCCAATTACCCAGATGACACAACTAAAATCTTTTATCCAGTGCTGATTGACACAGTCTAAAGAAATTTGACTTTTGGCTTCTGAGGTTGGAACAACATGTGGGTAACTTATTTATCTAAGGAGCACAATTGACCTTGCTCTCTCTGTGTGAGTAGATGGCGCTCTTTTTCTCATCACTCCAAAGGGTGATGTTGATCAGCACAAGACTGCGTCTGTGAGCTGATGTATCGAAACAGAGTTGCTGCGCTTTCCTCCGAGTGCGCTGTGATGCTGCAAAATTAGAAATTATGAATAATAATCTCATTTCACTATGTGTTTATTCTTTTTTTGTGTGTTTTAGTAAGTACATACTCTTATTTACACTTACTGTGCAGATCACTAGCCTAATTATGTAACTATCTGTGTGAATAATTATGTAACACTAATGTCTAATAACAGTAAGAACTCTGGAGGGTTAATATTCTTGCCGCTAACCGTCTGCTCTCTAGAACGTGGTGGTCTTTGTGTGTGGAGTTTGCCGAGGGGCCCAAGCGCTCTCAGACAAGCGTGAGCAACATTTATTTTCTGGCAGGACCGTTGCTTATTAATAATTAAGCGGTGAATGATGATGTATCATAGTGCTGTGGGGGGAGGCAGGCTGTTGATCTCTGAATTGGGTTTTAATGTGTCAGAATCGATGCGAGTCTGAGAGCCCAGCTGCAGACGCGCCTTCCTTAATGCTCTTCAACTGCGAAGTAAAACACCTCGCGACAATAGGGAAGCACTGGCAGGATACCTTCATCTGCTGAGACGTCCACTGCGCGACTCAAATAACCCATATCAGTATATTCGAAATTCAGATTCTCCCCTTTTCTTCAGCTCACTTCGCTCGTGACGAGGTCTCTTCTCAGGCAGGAAGTGGTCAGGCTGTGAATAATTCAGCAGTCATGCAATGGACGCTGGTGTGGTAATTAACCTGCTGTTCTCAAAGACAAAAGGAGACATTTTTAGACATTGTTTATCAGCAGGGGGAGGCTTAGCTCATACATAATGGATGGGTTAGAGAACTGCCTCTCTTTTATTTCTCTCTCTGTCTCTCTCGCTCTTCCTTTCTGTCTCTCTCGTTTTCTCTGAAGGGACGTGGGGCGTACAGAACACAGTGTGCATTAAAGTGACATTAAACCCCTCCAGGTTCACTGATATTTGGTTACACGTTTTTACTCCCTGGTGCATTTTTGTGGCGTTGTGACATTCTCAAAACTAATGGATTTAACTCTTTAGTGGCTAAACAGAAACACTTTTTAAGGTTAATGCGCTTTGTGTATTCATTTAGATGTACACTGATATTAGCTGCATGTCCCATGATATTTGCCATGCCCATGCAAGATAAACAAAGGTTTCTAGGATGAGAGATGAGACAATGGATGATTTTAGTCAGACACCACGATCTGGTCCTGATTATTACAACTCGTTGCCCTATATTACTGGTATACATGACTGTAGGATTTGATTAATGCTAAATGGACACAAAACTACAGAAAAACAGTGTCCCTGACTTTCGGGCATCACTTAAACTGCCCTAATTCATTTCGCCTTGCCTTGAGCACTCTGGACAGTGTTCAGTCTCATTCACAAGATAACACCTCGCAACTTATACAGATGTGGACATTCCAAAGCCATCCCCTAAAATAATGCTTCATCCTTTTACATACTACTGTTCCATGACTTTACCCATCTCAGTTTAAAAGTGGCGAAAGCAACAATTCATAATTTTATTGCAAAAATCTTTAAAAATTCATTTTTTCCCACTTTTTACCAAGTTAGAAATATAAGCATTGTGCATTACAATGACAAAGTTCTCCTTTAAACCTTTACATACATTTAACAACAGCGCTAAACTTTAACATTAAATACTGTATATAATTGGATGCACTTTCACCTGCATGATCATTTTCTGCATGAGGCAAAGTTCAATTCCCAGGAAATTAAGGGTAAACAGAAGCCGTTGAATTACTGGGAAACAGAGAGATATCTAGATAACAGCTGGTAAACATTTCTGTGATTTTGTTTTGATTTTTTTTTTTCTTCAGTTTAAAGGGAAGAGATAAGTGTGTGTGTGTGTTTGTGTGTGTGTTTGTGTGTGTGTGTGTGTGTGTGTGTGTGTGTAAATTGGTTCTTTTCTATTTATAGTTTGTAGTTTTCAGTTTTCACAAGTCAAAAAAATTAGGAAGTATTTTTCTGCATGATGCAGAAATTAACGAAATGTTGCCCATTCATGCTGAAAATTATATTTACCTGTACTTTAATAAGGAGTATGAACATGGCAATTATGGTAAAATTCAGTTTAGAGCAGTATTGTGATTTTATTTTTATTTTATTTATTTTTGCGCTCCTGAGTTAGGGACAGTTAGGGAGTGTAAACCACTTTTACACTACTGCTGTAAATACAAATCACACTTTGAGCACCCTTCTTAAATGGCGGTACACATGCATGTTTTGACCAGCTGAGGGATACAAAAGCAACATCTGAAATAAGAGAAGCATGTGGACCGAGGGAGCAGAGTAATATTACAGGATTTTACACTAATAAGACTATGCGGTGGTGCACAATTCTGGAAAGAGGTCTTACAGCTCCACCAAAGTCACATAGCGCAGAAGCAGTGTTCCCTATTACAGTGAGAGGAGCATCAACATTATTCTGAAGGCAAATTTGCTGATGTAAGGACTGCGAATGTGTATAACACAAAACCTGAATATTACTACAGCGACCAAAAAGAGCATTTCAGTAATGTCACAGTATATTAAAGGTTATACACAGTACACAGAATGCTCCAAAAACACATGCCAACCCCTTTTTACAATGAAAAACATGGACAGCCAGTGCACCAGCTACCCTGAGGGCATTCAGTAATGGTTTAAAGCAGACAAAGCCTCCTGTATGTAAGGTTTGATGGGGTTAATTTGATTCTGCACCACATTTGTACATGGATTCACAGAGTTCGTGCAAAGCTACACATTGCTGGTGACATTGGAGTCGCTTCCCAAAGTTTTTAGCTTCAGGTTATTGTCACTAGATGCAAATTAGCGTGGAAAGAGAAGAAACAAATGCTTCATCTAGTTACATTTGCTCGTAAACGAGTGACCTTGTAGTTTAATGGCAGGCTGGCTCTCCATTTTTTTGTCACAGGGTGAACAGGGAATTTTTCTCTTTCTGACTCCATCTGTCCACTAGTTTTATTGTAGCTTGTGGCGATCCAGAGGGAGCCCCAGAGCCCTAGAATGGGCACTAAGACCAAGGGCAAAGCACTAGACTCTTAGCCCTGCTCCAAGCCCTCTGTTTAACACACACACACCCCATTCTGCCACTTTAGCAACCATCTATGGGAAAAAGCAGAAAGCTCCCACTGCCAAATCAGCTCAGATCTGGAACACTGTTTAAGAGCACATAGGGATTGAGCTGACCATTTTCTAAGTGCCCCTTTTAACCTACATAAGGAGCAGTGGGTACTTGATTTCATAGTGAGCTTAACAGCAGCTGATTGCTGTTTAATACACTGTATTTCAACTAATACGAGTTAAACTAATGAAACGTTAATTTGTATTTCCAGATATGCTAGAGGTTCTTACAGCTTGATACATCATATATATATATATATATATATATATATATATATATATATATATATATATATATATATATAAAACTTAGAAGTGTTTAGATTTTTTTTTATTATTATTATTTTTATTTGGATATTTTATTTTATTTATTTATAAAATTTGCAAGAACTTGGTAGATGAGAAACTCAGAATGTAATCACATGCTGTTGTATTTTGTGCCCAGGTCCCTGCTTATCTTTAAGTAGTTTTTCCACTACAGGGTTTAGGATAAAGAATTTACAAACTGTGGATCTTTGTTTTGCCCAAAAGAGCTTTTGGTGGTGCTTGTGTCACAGTCCCTTGTGTGAAGTTCTGTACAGAGTTTTGTACATCATTTTAAACTTATAAAGCCCCTAAGTGACACATACTAAACATCCTGAGAGCATCATGGTACACTGTGTGTGAACATGTTCATCTGAACTTATTTACAGAATGTAGGACTGGTGGGTTAATGTTTTAGATCAAACTAGCTTCTTTTAAAAGTGAATTTTAGCTTATATAGTTCTACTGTTCCAGACATTTTAACAAATTGTAACATTTTAATAAATGTTTTACGCTCCATATAGAGTTTTGACACCAATTTTTAGAGCAAAATGTTACAACACAACAAATTTTTGTTGGACCATATGTAAAATCTTAAATGGTAAATCATGTGCTGTGTTTAATACAACAAGAAAAATATCTGGATGAGCTTTTCAAAAAATTAAAACTAAACAAAATGTTATTTTAGAAATTGAATCAATATTCAGAAACAGTTAAAACAGTGTTAATATCTGCTTAACTTATTTTCAAAAAACATTTAGAGAAGACTTCTATAAAATGTATAAAAGAGTATAAAAACTGCACATCTGACCAATTCAAACCTGACTATTTAAACTTTCTTCCTCCTCAGCATTATCTAAGCTTTCACAGCTTCACAATATGAGAGATTGAGAGCTTGATTCAGTTCAAAACAAATAAGGAATAATAAAAGAAAATCAGAACTAGTTGAGTTACATGTTGTATTGTATTAATCTTAGAGAGAGATCTCCTAATCTTTTTAAGAAATAAGAAAATGCTATTTACATGACTACTTAAATAATCTGATAATTGCAGTAATTTTATACTAAATGGATGTTTAAGTAAATGTAAACTCAATTATAAATTCATTGGTTGCAGATGAGGTAGTTTAGCAGAGCAGACTGTACTGTAGCTACTCACCTTCTCTAGGGTTCTTAATGCTAGTGGACTCTTACCAGCTCCTGTCAGGCTGAAACTGAGAGAACCACTTCACCATTTCTGACAGTAAACGTCCATCCTTTGCCCTTTTGGAGCGGCTGGTAGCTGTGGAATACCTTGTTGGACCGTGTCCCAGAGCTATGGAAATGTCAGCACTGCCGCCCTTCAAACATGCCACCTCTGAAATGGCAAGTCCAATGATGGAGTCTGCTAACAGAGCGCCATAAGGCTAGCATTTTACTGTCGACTACACGCCTGTAAGTGTACAAATCAAGCTGTCCAGATTGTAGCGCAATACTAATGGCTGCCTGCTTCTTAAAAGACGAGGAAAAATCTTTATTCAAGTCTCGTAGACCTCGCTAAGCTCCTTTGTGCTGTCATTGTCCTGTCAGGTTGAGTAAGGTATGGTTTATTTGTTAACTCCAATTAGCCGAACAATCCAGAGTCGGTACATAAAAGCTAAGAACATCTGTCCCCAGCATGGCTGTGGTGCTTTAGCAGACTGTAGTTTTCTCTGCACTTCACTCCCCTCAATGCATCTGAAGCTGCATCAGTAATGGGGAGTGGGTGTCCAAATGCACCATCTGCTGCTGGTCACACTTGCCAAGGATTTCCTCTCGATGTAGTCGGTAGAGAGAGAGAGAGGGGGAGAGAGAGAGAGAGAGGGGGAGAGAGACAGAGAAAATGACACTAGTTAAGATTTCCCTGATGTTAGCGCAAATTCCCCCACTCAGCACATTCGTTTGAGTGCCAGTCTGTGTTTTGCGAGCTGTGCGCTAATTGGAGAAAGTTTCGTGAGAAGAAAGCAAAACTGCATTTTTAATCTAGTCTAGCCTCTCCTCTAATGCATGAACAGCCCTCCCTCCTTTAACAAAGCTGCGTATTTGGTGTTAGAATACTTTCTAGTCATTAACAGCAAATGCCTTCATTCCTACTGCTTAACAGCGGGAGGTAACTGTATAATTAGGGTACAAAACTAAATGGATCTACAAATTGCTTTTGCTCAGCCGCAGTTTTGCACACACACGGGTGGTCAGAATCTTTCAATTTGCTTAAAAGACCATCCAACACCCCGCTAAGAAAAATGCACAATAATACCCAACCTGTTAACCAGAGCATTTACGGTATTTTCGAACATGCAATTAATATCAAAATATGCGAGAGGCAATAATCAAGCTCTGTGCTTTTCACACACATTAATATCGATGCAAAAGGTCAATATGCTGTTGACTAAAACCTTTAGTTTATCTTATGGTTTGGGTGACTATGATATTCAACAGTAATAAGAGTCATTGGGCAAGAATTTTAACACTACGTTGGCCCCCCTCTGTAAAACTAGTACTGTTACAATAAATAAAGACGTATTGTCCCTAGGGGTTATTACAATAACTGTTTTTGTTTGGACAATATGTTGTCTCAGAAATATGTACGATAAATAGTATACACCCTTTTAAAGCACAACAAACTTATTTATAAAGAATATCCATATATTGGAATATAAAACATTTTAAGCCAACAGTTTATGCAGTTCATCAGTTTATTCATGTTAAAAAGGCTCTATTTGTGGGAAAAATTGAACGATATTGAGGTCAGCAAAAATTATTAAGGTTGTGATATATTGTGCGATAATTTGATTATTGTGGTAATTATTGTGACAGGTCTGATTGTCCTAGAAATAATTGCGTTATGATAATGATAACACTGTAAAAATCACTTTTACAGAGCAATGAACTTTTGATTATTAAGAATACTCAAACAAGGTAAGGGGAATGCATACAATGTTGAATATTCTAAATAATTAAAGTACAATAATACATATAGGTGCTATATTGAGATCAACGAAATTTAATGTTACAAAAAAAGTTAATGGACAAAAAAACTATGTATATTAGTTTGCTTATTTAGTTATAGTCCATCTAATGTAGGATAAAGTCAAATCATTATGACGAGCTGATGAGTAACCTTGTAAGTTGCACTAGATAAGAGCATCAGCTTAACTCACCTAGTTCTGCTAAACATAGTTAAGCCATTTTTTAGATGTAAGCAAAATTCTTATGTTTCTGACATTTCTTTCTTTAGAAAAAAACTTTTGATTGTCTCATAAAATAAAAATGATTGTGACGATAGTGTCTTACAAGCTGTTTTTTTTTATTCATCAAGGTTTTTTTGTGAATTAAAAAATGCATTTAAAAATACAAACGTCACTCAAAGGTGCAAATTCATAATCCTGGTTACAGTTAGAGTACAGAACTAAATAAATCTAAAAAATGTTTCAAAATCTTTTAATTTGCTTTAAAAGTCCATGCCACACCCCACAGAAAACACTCTTTTATATCTAACCTGTTTACCACAGCACTTGTGGTATTTATGTATTTATAAACATTCAGTTACTGTCCAAATATGCAGGAGATGGGATATAATCAAATAAACTCAGTGACATGGCAGTCATTTAAATTAGGCAGCTATGAGCTTTCAGCACATATCAATATCAATGCAAAAGGTCAGAATGCTTCTAAAAGCAGCGAGACTGTGAAGAAAACCTGTTGACTGAAATCCTATAAGTGGGAATGATCTAAATGTACAGCAAATCAATGGTGTTGATCTCTTTTAATCAGCTGGCAGCAGAGCCACACGTAACTTGTTGATTTTCAATCCTGCTAACCTTTCTGTGTTGAGTCTCGGCTGCCAAAAGACTCCCACTCTGGTGTCGGGAACAGGCTCAGGGGGAAAAGGGGCATAATTAAAGACGTCGACTACAGTCGGCTACTGCCTGACGTCTAGATCTGAACATGCTGCGTGCTGGATTACAGATTTGTGCCAGCATTATTTTTGATTGGTCCTTTGTGAAAGGTTAATAAACTCTTAACAGAGAATCATTAATAGAGTGACAACTTATTAGACGAGCAGCAGTATTCAAGCATTAAAATACATGGAGTTAATATTTTCATTAGTGAATTAATTAGTTAGATTACTTACCATATTTAACAAACTGTATTATAAGGTGCACTGTATTATAAGGTGCACTATCAATAAATGTCTATTTTCTGTTCTACAGTATTTTCATACATAAGGTGCACAGGATTAAAGGGTTAATTTTAAGTGACAATAGTAAGGAACAAGGGTGTCACTATGTTGCCTTTCTAATGAGGAAGCTGGGGGAAGCACCTAAGTAACCAAAACTCTCATTCTTAAAATACAAAAAATATATTTCACAGTCAGATGAGCACTGGATGATAATCTACAAAGATTTCTCTCCTGAAAACTGTTTATTTTGGGTAAGTAAAGTGTTTCCTTTTTTTTTTTTTGCAGTAAGCTTAGATTTACAGTATATTAGCGCGATTAGCAGCAGCATTAGCCGCAGTTAGCAGCACTTAGTGCTAGTAAATGCTGTCCGATAGTGCTACGCTGAGGAACCCTGAGTATTTTAGTAACCCAGGGCGGTATCAGCTAGCGGTTCATCTCACAAAGCTTGTTTAAACACTATAAACTGAGGCTACAGTCCAATATACTCACCTCTGAATGGTGAAAGAGCTAGCGCTGCGTTAATCAGTACTGCGTGTTGATGTCACCTGAATAAAACTGGAGATTTTCTGCTGAAAAGAAAAATGGTGTACGACCTAATCCACAACCTCTAACAGTCATCCTGACACTAACATTAGCCTTGCCCATTATCCTGGTCCTAATCTCAACCAGTAATCTCAACTCAGTGTGTTTAATATTGATAATTCAGTTGGAAAACTGCCTAGTAGAATTTTTTTGGCTAATAATTCAATTAGAAAACTGCCTAGTACAAACCTTTTTGGCTTTATTTGTACTTTCCCTGAACTATTTTATATATGTACTTTTTGCAAACATTTACAAAAAGGATCACAAATAACAGTACTTACTAGAGTAATAAACATTGTTTTATTTATTATTTATTGTAATTATTTAAGACATTATTAAACATAACTAAATCTTAAGCTTTAAAATGCTTACGAATGTTGTAAATAATGATTTGGGAATTAATTGAACGATGTGTAATGATTATATATTTGATTATAATTATTTGTAAGTACTGTTAATTAAGGCACCCTTATTGGTAAGCTTTAATGAACTTTCTGATATCCTACAGATAAGTTTTGCAGCTTTTCAGCAGGTACTCAAAACTTTGTGAAGATTTTTTGGAGAGTCCGTTGTGCGCAACAAAAACTCTCTGCTGTCTCCGGGGACTAATCAA
The DNA here is from genome assembly GCF_023375975.1 of Astyanax mexicanus. Classification (NCBI taxonomy): domain Eukaryota; kingdom Metazoa; phylum Chordata; class Actinopteri; order Characiformes; family Acestrorhamphidae; genus Astyanax; species Astyanax mexicanus. The sequence goes on from NC_064421.1 coordinate 7,307,417, forward strand.
AGCTGAAAAGTCTCTATTCTGAAGTCTAGGCCAGGAAATAAGATGGAGAAACTTTTAATGAGTTTGTTTATGGGGTGCTAAGCCCTTCCTGTCTGCTTCTCGGGGTCAAAAGTTATGTGGGTCAAGCAGAGTTGGGTTTTTCGAAAGACTTATTTTGGCACAAACACAGCAGTATCAGAATTAGGAATCTGTCTCACACAAGTCTTTAGATTGTCTGTGGTACAACGGACATTGAGTAGCAGAGCATTTATTCGGACTGAACTAAGCATCAAGTGCTTTCATTGAAACATGGTTACGAATAAATTCCTGAAGATGCTTAAGTGACAGTCTTGCAACAGCTGTTTAATCACCGCAAGAACAAAGAAAGCAATTATATTAGGAAATATTTTTAAATGTGTGACTTCTCCATTTTCACATTGTTTTAACTGTGGATGGAGATTTAAATGTCCAAAGAATATATGTTTAAGTTTTTTACATCTTGCTTTGAGTCTGTATGGTGTGAACTGTGCTCAGATGTGATTTTACAAGCATAAATTACAATATCATATTTGGCTTTTAATGAAACACACTAGATACATTCTATTTGGGTGGACAACACAGGAAATTCAGATATTGTAAGTGAAATTCAACCATTGAAAGTATAAGCATTCAGTTTGAAGGGAACTGCAGACTCTGTTATGACTAGTGGATAATAGTATCACTACGCAGGAATTGGACAGTTAAATTTACTCATGAGAAATGAAATACAGAATCTTATTTTAGGCTTGTGGCAAAAACTTACATATTCTTCTAAAGTGAGCATTATGAGTCAAGATACTTAACATTTATCAGGAGCATTATATGATAGTATAGTTCATTTTAAGTAGGGACATTTTGTTATTATGAATACAAAGGTACCAGGTACCCGATACGATATTGGTAATAATGCATTTGTTATTAAGATAATTACAGTTTTCTAAGGGTGCCTTTAATGTCATTGGGAAACACAGACTTTCTTTTACTTTGTGTGATGATTTTTTGATAAATGGTCCAACATTCCTTTGAATACAATATTAGGGTACTATCACCCATACTATGCTTGGTGTGGACCTTTGACCCTTTTAGTTTGGTCCAAACCAAATTAGCGGTCACAGGTGACAAGGAGGCTGGATGTAATGCAAAAAAAAAAAAAACACATAAATTGGAAGCTACAAACAAAACTTAAAACTTTAAATACAAAGTATTAGCTTACACTAAACTTACACTTTTGAGTAAAAAGAACACTCAAACATGCAGCTCTCTCTCTGTCACTCATTCACACACATGACCTGACAAAGACTGCACGAAACAAATGCTACTTATTTTCCCAAGACAGACAAGAAACACCTGGGGTAGATAACAATACGAGAACAGATGAAACAAAGATGGTAACACTAATCTATAGGCAGGGCTAAGACAGAGACAAGACAGAAACAAACAAACAAAAAAATACCCCAAAAAAAAATAAAATTAAAGTAAAATTCTTCAGTGTGCTCACTAAACTGCAGTGTGAAATCAGAACAAACTGGAGCAGGTTTGCTACACAATGTCACAAAAGACATTAATGTTGGTTCTGACTTTGGTTCCAGACATTCTGGTGTGAAAATGTCCTTAAAGCATGGATTCAGTGATTAAATTTTCATTATTTTGTTTTCTTAATGGATTAATGGATATTAAGTTTGTCTGTATATACTACGAGAGTTTGGTTGATTCGCTTGTTTGTTTTGTAGCAGTGATGATTGAATTAGTAGCAGGAAATCAACCTGAGCCGAGCGACACCGAAGCACACACTGTTGCTGTGACTCAGGCCGAGCTAAATGATGGAAATGAGAGAGAAATGACAGCAGTCTGCAGGCTGCAGGGAAGAAGCAGAGGAGCATGAAAGGACGGCAGGCGCAGTGGGAGGCTGATGTACACCACGCTTCCCCAGGAGCCACTTTCTAGCGACTTCCCTCTCTGTCTCTGCTTTACTCAAAAAGCACACACTCTCTCTTCCTTCACAACCTCAAAAAAAAGTACGACACCAGCATTTCTGCTGTTTGGCTAATACAGTTATTAAACCGCTGCTCTGTCTGAATAGAACAGCAGGCTGGTAGTTTCTGCTGCTGGAACTGCAGGCTTATCGGCGGCAGGCGCTGCAGCAGTGCGTCCCAGCTGGCTAAGTGAACTTGACATTGGGGTAGATTTGTCTAAATGCGTTCAGTGTCCTCTTTCAAGACCAACCTCATGAAAGGAATCCAGCATTAATCTCTCATGCTGTTGGGTTATGAATCAATATGTCAGGGTTTAACATTACCTTCTAATGCTGTTTGAAAATCAAAACGCCTGCTGCCTGAGCCCACGTCTGGCCACGTACGTACTTTTCTATAATCATAATCGCGTTCCCAGTGATCAGGTGTGACCCTGACACATACAGACTCATGAATACGCACCCAAACACATACTGTACATAGACATCTGGTCATAAAATTAGTCTATGTTTTTTTTCCCAGTGTTCATTTTAGTGCTCTGTCTGTACACAATGGCCCAACTCGCTCTCAGCCTCCACCCGTCTCGTTGGCGAGAGAGAGAAAGAGACATGAATGGCGTAATATAATCCCCCTAAGGTATTTTTGATCTGGCAGTTGCTTTAAATTGGCCAGCAGTTGAAAGCATGAAAGATGAACGTGAGCTATATCTGAAATGGAGCATAATCTGAGCGCAGATGGAGAATAAAAAATGCAGATGCCCACAAAGGTCATCCTGACCAGATCGCATTGATTCTCCCAGTTCCTGTTCAGTTTAGGGATCTCAGCTGCATAAAGAGAAGGATGCTGATGCTTCCTGATGGTTTTTCTTCAAAGAGGTTTGGATTTCAAGCAACTGATCACTGCTATTTTTTTCCCCCGTTTCTCATTAACCTTGACATTGATGGATATATAGCTTATGCTACAACAATGGACGTCCTACAGTCTGCTTTTCAACCAAGTCACGACTGATATCTCCCCATTGTTGGGTTTATTTCAAAGCCAAAACCTGAGAATAATAAAGGCTGAAGTTGAAGCGAGTGCTACAACTGGCGTCTACAATTTTAGGGTGTTGCTTCCACACCAAGTACGATTTTTGTGGATGAAAAAATGTACATCAGAAATGAACACGCGTATAGTAATGTTGTTTATTGTCTTATTGGAGCCTGTTTGACCAATTAAAGCGTCGTTATCATGCCTGCAGATCATGTGAAGGAAAATTGCATCTCTTTTTTCGTACCCTGTGGGAAAGTGTGTCCACATCACCTTTTTTCACATTTTTTCTTCCAGAAGGATGTTTGTCTGGCATTGGTATGTTGCGTTTTCACACTGCAAACCAGTATAAATTTTGGCCTTTGGTTTGGACTGTGGATTGCAGCACATTTTACAGCTGCTATTTTAAACCCATACAAAAAAGTCTGGATAAGACTATTTGGGTGTGAAATCACCTTTAAAACATGACATCAAAGCTTTTTTTTTGAGTGATGCCATAGGAGAAACACTTTTGGTTCCATAAAAACACAAAATAGGATAAAATATTTTTGCCAGTAACGTTGGTTTATATTTGCAATTATGTTCCAAAAACTGAGACCTTACAAAACCTTACAAGATTTAAGATCTTGTACAATAAAATCTGCATCTGATAAATAAAACTCTAAACTAGCATGCAGTAAGGGGATTTATATTTATTTATTATTATATAAAAAAATACAGATAATTAAAAAGTTTGTTTAGGAACTGGAAGTTATCAAGTATTGCAAAAAAATTACATCCACAGTTTGAAATTTACGTCACATTGATCTGTGAGATTAACGGCAGTAGAAATCAGATTATTACCTCATTGGCTCATGTAAATCCAGAGTTGTCCCATTATCTGATTACCCAAGTGCATGTAAACAAATTATAAATTGGATTACTGCCAACGTCTAATTTTAAGCAGTTGTATATTGGATTAATAAGTGCGTATGAACACACTCTGTTACAGAAGAACAGTTCCCTGAGCATCACATTTTGTAGCTCCTTTCTTTCTAACAGTGTATATTTATAAGCCTCCACCCACCGTTAAACATGTCTAGCAGCCACAGGGCTGGAATTTGCACTGCAGCATCTGGACACACGTTTTAATACGACTCTGACTAGACTCTGAGGGCACGACCCAAACTGCACACGCAACGTATGCTGCCACCGCTCACGTTCACATTCTGCATCCAAATGAAAAGAAAGCGCTGTAGTCTGATCTGGTCATGCTAAACAAACACTCCCTGGAGGCTCGGCGCTGCTTGATGTATATTTTATGTGGTGAGGCAGGGATGCTCTGAGACATAAACAGCTGGTCAGGATTGAGGAGGTGTTTTTTTATGGAGGAACTGAGGTGGAGTTGTTGTTTTCCATTGCAGAAAGTTGGGTTTGGCTTGTTTTAAACCACTAAAAAGCCCAAGTCAAGGGCTTTTCGCATGCTAGAACCAAAGTACAGAAGGTGCCTTACTATATCATATTGTATGCGATAATATCACACAAATTATTTAACATCATTATCACAAATATATTCTAAACATTGTGATATTTTTATATGGGTTATGTGGGCCATCAGGGCACAACTTTTTGCTGTTTGTAGCAAAAAGGAAAATTTACACTTACACTTATTTCCCATTAAATACCAACTTCATATAGATTGTATCTGTCCATTATGATTTATTTTACTACCGTCCTAGATATATGGAGTGCTTTAGTATAATTAGTATCATTGACTTATTTTACAATCTGGTGAAAATCTCAATTATGGATGTGGCATATCATATACATGTAATAATATTCTCCAATAAAATATAATATATATTTTTTGTTTTCACATCGCCAAAAAATACTCTGAAATATTGAGATTATTATCATATGGCCATATCACCAGCCTCTAGAAGATACACACTAAACTAGTGCTGCACACAATATATTGTTGCAGTATTGCCATAATAAAACATGTTAACGTTTTATTTACTATAAATTAGGGGTGGGCGATATGGCTCTAAAATAATACCACGATATTTCAGGGTATTTTTGCGATAACGATATACTTGGCGATATAGGAAAACTAAAATAATTCATTCGTTTTAGGAATATAGTATAATAGTATAACAGCATGATCATTATGTGGCAAAATAAATAATATAGCATAAAATAATATAATGCAGCAAATAATATTGCAGAATATTTAGTGCATGCATATAAACTGCAAACTAAAACAATTATACAATAAATACACCTAAAGCTTCACAGTAAATAATAGACTACTTTTAAGACAGAACAGCCCTATTATCACAATATGGATTTTTAATATCATGATATTTCTGTGTCATATTGTATACGATATAATATTGCCCACCCCTACTATAAATATGACAAAATAGAATCTGAATTTTTAATATTGCAATATATACCAACCAAGCATAACATTATAACCACCCCCAGCCCATTATTTCAGCTCTACAGAGCATATTGAAACATATTTTGTAGGTCTGTAATTGTAGACTGAAGTCATTCTTTTCTTTTCTTTCCCCTGCATAACATTTTACTCTGCAGTAGTGACACTGTGGTGTTTAAAAACTCCAGCAGCACTGCTGTATCTGAACCACTCAGAGCAGGACAACACACACTAACACCTCATACACCACCACCATGCTGATCAGTACTAAACACTACAGTGCTGAGAATAATGACCCACCACCCAAATAATAACAGCTGCTCCTGAGTATTAAAGTAACTGGGTGAAAGGAGGATAATACTAAAGTATTCAGGTATGTGAAAGGTGGGTGGTCATAATTTTATATTGTATTGGTGTGTAAAGCAGAACAACAGATTATTGCAGTGCCTGTTTTTTCTCCCAGTATTGTATACAGACTTCCACTAGAAGAAGTTGCAGGAAATTACAGTGTGAGAGAAATCAGCAGTGCTGCTGTGATTGCGTGTGGATTTGATTGATTCAGTTGAATCTGTTGAGTTGTTGAGATTGTGCTTTTTTCTTTTTACCTCTCCCACATCTCCATTCCCTCTGATGGTGTTGTATTTGCTGGAAATGCATGGTGGAGGTGGGGAGCTGGGGGCCGAGTGTCTGATGTTAGCTCTGAGTTTATTGTGTGGCTCTGCATTTGCCTGGTGGGGATGGTAATTGCATGTTCTTGGAGGGAAAAATTGCAGTCTGTCTGACTGCTACCCCTGCAATTCTGGAAGCACGGGTGCAGGCAGAAATCAGGCAGGAAATGTGTTCATTTGCAGTGACCTCCCCTTTGAGCTCTGAATGGGTTAATAGCGCGACTGTTTTATCCTGAGAAACAGCGTGCCCCACTGAAGAAAACCATCAAACTCTCTTACAGCAGCCAGCAAACAGAAACCCGGCTTAGCTTCCCTGTTTACTTTAATAGAGACCATCTTGACAGGGTTTATATTAATTGTAATAGCATTAGGCACTGCTTGTAAAATATGAATTAATGTACTTTATATTCATTCCTGAGTGTTCAGGCCTCAATAATAATTTTATTCACTAGTTTTATACCATATTAAAAGCTAATGTGGCTTATCTGAGCAGTTTAACTGGATTTATTCTCAAATTAACTTAACTTTACTCCTTAAACCATATTTTTAACATTTTAAAACCTGCCAGTAGTTCAGGAACCACTGAATTATTCAGTATCTATTGTAAATGATGAATCATTTGCTTAAAATTCCAAATCATTTATTATCTACAAAGATTGATTAGATTTTTTAGAATAGATAATATAGCATTGAGTATAAAGGCTCTGCTCAGTATCTGCTCAAATAAAGCATTTATCATGGCTATCTCTAACATTTAGTATAAATTATTCTGTATCTACTAAAAATACATTGTATCCACAGTAGATTATTTAATATTTGGTATAGATAATTCAGTTTCTACTAAAATAAAATGATATTGACAATAAATTACTCAGTATTTGGTATAAATGATTCAGTATCTACTCAAGTTATGTGATATCTACATTTATTGATTCAACATGTGGTTTAAATAATCTAGTATCCACTTAAATAATCATATCCACAACAAAGAATTCAATATTTTGTAAAATATTTTGGTATTGACCAAAGTGATGTCATTAACATTAATTGATTCAACATGTGGTTTAAATAATATCCACAATAAACGATTCAATATTTGATATGAAACATTCAGTATCTTCTAACAGAAAGTGATATCTTCAATAAATCATTCTATATTTGATATAATGGATTTAGTATCTACTAAAACAATGAGTATCCACAGCAAATGATTCAATATTTCAGAGTCTGGTATAAATGATTTCTTATTTCCTATTAATGATTTATTAATTGCTATGAAACAAATATGTAATGTATGTGGTTTGAAGTATATGCCCACATGCAGGTTAAATATGCAGATCTAGTATTTTAATTATTACTCACAAATTAAGTCCTTGTATACTTTATATGTTTTTTTTTTTGTTTGTTTGTTTGTTTTTTTTCCAGTGATATGTTAGGGATAATCATGCGTTTATTATCATCAGCAGACATTTACAAATATTGGATGATGATGATTGGATGACGTATGATCTGTGGACACTTTAGTGTCCACAAAGGCCGAAGACCCCAGTCAGTCGAGTGCAGTTGTTTCTTTATGTTCTTTTTGATACTTAATCATTTATTACACCAACACCTTCAGCGGAGCCTTCCCCTGCTGGAGTTTATCAGGAAAACAGAGCAAATCCATTACTCTGCGTCCATCAGTAATTCAAGAAATATTTATTTATTCATCAGTTCGCTCCAGCTAGCCTTGTCTGCACCCTGACTAATTCTAATCAAAGATCAAAACTTTGGAGAAAGCAAGAACACGGATACCGTTCTTTGCTAAAATAATTAAATAAATAAACCCTATGAATTAAAAGGTAGGGGCAGTTTTGCACTACTTATCCAAGCAATTATACATTTTATGAATATTTTAGCACTTTGCCTTCGTCTGGCGCTGAAATAATGAAACAGTATAGCTGCGTTTCGCTTCAGGTGTCGGGAGTTACAGAACCCCTTTACAGCTTTCTTTTATTTATTTAATTTCCATTTAAAGATCAGTCACAAAAGAACACATACAAATCAACAAGCACAGGTTGAGCGACAGTGGCGGAGTGAGGTAACTGATTGGTGGAGTGCCAACCGCTTTGGTCCAGTCATTAAATAATCAAAGATGCAGAACAAGCAGGGATTTGAAGAGTGGAAGTGCAGCCCTGGTCAGGGGTAAATTGAGATAACTGCAGTTAAGAGTGTTCGGATGGAAAAAGTCATTTTAACGGCATGCTGTGATGTTTCTAAATGTGTGTAGCCTTCCGTCTCAGCTCTGTTTTAATGCATGTTATCAGGTGTTCTGATGTGCTTCATGCTTTGTGGCAGAAGTTGTGAAGTGCTCTGGCCACTAAATTGCCTGAGGTTCCACAGCAGGGAGGTATAACCTCTCGGCAAGCACTGCTCTGTAGTTCAGCAACTATCAGACTTTTAGACATTAATTGTCACTCTCTATGTATATAAATAAGTAAACTTTACTCAGTTACAGACAAAGCTTCTTACTACTCGTTTTTAAGACTTTGAAAAGACTTTGAATAGACTAAAGTCTGACACCTTTTTACATCTAAAGATAAGTCACAGATTTTTACTCACAGATTAATCACAGACCATGATTTTGCAGGGTCAATATTTGCAAGACTGCAACTAGATCCTTTCTGAAATTATTTTCCATCATGCTTCTGGTGGACTATAAGCTGTTTAACAATGGAGCAGAAACAGAAGCACCTTTTGGCCATAGCTACCTACTTCAGCTGGTTTGCTTGTATTTTTATATTTCATCTAATTACCTAATTAGATGTTACAGTGTATTTTCCAGCAGATTTGAGATGAAACTTTTTTTTTTTTTTTTTTTTAGAAGACATGAAGAATCTCCTTTAAAAGCTGTTCAGAGTGGACAGATGTGTCATGCAATGTTTCTTCACAGCCAGGAAAACTCACCTATCTTAGTGTTAATATCTCAGGTTTTCTCGCTTATTGATATCTGAAAAGTGGAGTGAAAAGGCTTGATTCAGGGATGCTAACCCTGAGGTGGCTTCATTCAACTTTCCTCTTTTAGGGGAGGACGATTGAGAATCTCTTCAGCGCTCAGACTGCGCGCCAGACTCTTCGGGTAATTGCGGCAGCCGTCTCTTTCATTGATTTCGAGGCGGCCAAGCCGAGGCACCAAGAGGAGGAGGATCCAGACTGTGCTGACCCGGAGAGCTGTGCTGAAGACCTCCAAATCTATCTACCTAACGTATTGTGCTAAAAGTGAGGAGAAGATATCAGCAGCTAGAACTACGTCTGCCAGTCTGACGGAGGCTTTTCTTCCTCTTTAGACTTCATGCCCTTTTCCAAAGAGTTCTGAGGACGAGGACGTAAATGAGACTTCTCCAGCATATGTGGCATCACGCCGAGTTCTAGCTTTAATGAAAACTGAAACTTTAAATGTGCGTTTTTGTTTTTTTTTAACAGCTGGTTGCTTCTGAAAACCTGAAAAGCTTAATTTTATTTTCGGCCAAATTTGGGCACAAATGGGTGTGCATAGCAAAGTCATGCACATGTATGTATAGATTCTTAAAGCTTAAAGCTTAAAGCTTGTTTAAATGTTCTGGACACCCCAGGATTGTGCTGTGCAGCTGTGGGACTGCTTTCCCTGGAATCATTTTGATCTGTAGAGTACTTTTTGGATTTTTGTGGAAATGGAAAGCTTGGGATGTGTTGGGTGGGGTGAGAATCCAACATCCTGACATCACTAAAGTTGCTCTTGTTGCAGAATGCAATCATCAAATCCTCACAGCAGTGCTCCACAGCAATTTACTTAAAAAAAAAATATATATATCCTTGGACAGTAGACACTTATTCCAACAGGGTACTACTTGTCTTTTTTTTTTCTCTATAGTATTTTTAGCAAAGGAACAATTCACATTGTTTTTTATTTCCCATTATATATCTACTAGAGACAGATTATATCTGTCTAGTATCAATTATTTTACTTTAATCCTGGATATATGGAGATATTTGGAGTTCATTATTAGTATTGTATAGTATGACATTTTGGATCATTGACTTCTGTTACAAATCTGATAACATTTTTTTAAATATCGCTGTTAGGGGTGTGCCATATCATATCAAAATGATGTATTCTCAATTTTATTTATTTGTTAATTCAGTGTTTTATCGTATCGCCAAGAGTATCGTTATTGCAAAAATAACATTAAATATTGTGATATTATTTTAGGGCCATATCGCCCATCCCTACAGTAGTGCACTGTTTGTTTTCTCATCAGGAGGAGTAAAGGCTGTTCTGTAATTACCGCAGATGTCTGTTTAGCTGTCCTGCTCTCCTCAGAGTTGTCTGCTCTTCATTGTGTGTTTACGTCTCTGGACAATGTGTTTGCTTTCGCTGTCAGTCCTCTCGTGTTGATTGGCAGGCCGTGTCGCCCTTGTTTTGTTGGCGGAGTTTAGAAGCGGGTGAGAGCCAGAGCGCGAGAGGGAGAGCGAGAGAGAGAGCGAGAGAGAGAGAGGCAGACGGAAAGATCGACTTGATCTTATTTGTCTCCAGCTGGCTATGGACCCTTACACTCTCTCACGCCCAGAAAGTGCATCAGATTATTCCAACATAGATTGCGACACTGCCAGTGCTTCTCACTCATATTGATTAGTGTGTTTGCCAAACGGCGCCCCCTGCAAAATGGCAGCACTTCATGACTTTACATAATGCTGAATGATTCTTAATCGGAGGGTAATGCTGCGTTTGGTTTGAATTCAGATATTGGATGGAACGCCCCCACAAAGTGGATTTCCTACCTTCCTAGAAAGTCAGGAGAGCCTCGCCAACCTAGAGTTCATAATCTAGAATGGCAAAATTTGGTGGGTGGTCATGCCAGTCTGTCATGGAGTGACTCAGCAGTAGAATGGCAGTAGGTCATGTTCAGTGACGAGTCTAAATATTGCCTTGCTAGAGATGACCAATGGATCCATATGTGGAAAAGGTTTGTTGTGTTACATGTCATAGGATCAGATCAGATCTTTGGTCTTCATTACAGTACAGGCACTTTGACAACCTAGTGTGACATTTCTTGAACCCGTGGACCTACCTTTTACCTAACACACACTCTGCCGCACTATTCCAACAGTAGCTTTCCTTGAAGGCATATTATCACATGGTCAGATGCATCGCCAGACCCATCCCTAATGGAAAATGTATGGGGTGGAATTGAAAGTTTGGGGTAGATTGTAACACAACATTATTAGAATTCCTCAACTGAATACCAAGATGGAGTCTGGAATGCTGCATTACTCAATACTTTTGTATGTTAAGCTTAATAAGTATAACCAGCGGTTCCCAATATCAGTCTGAATTTGTATCTTTTTTTTTAAACCTTTATCTCCCTTCTGTATAGCAGTATAATCTGACAATTCCATTTTTTTCAGTTCTTTTGGACAATAAGCGTGTTTTGGTTGGATTCGCTATAAAACCCTGGTAAATGAGAGTGAAAATAAGCTCCAAAGTATTTTAATAGTGTACAATTATCAGAATGTTTAACTGGAACATTCATATGGCATTCATGGCATTCATATCCCCAACATTCAACTTCCAAGGTAAATTGGCATCTATTTCAAGGAAAAAGACAATCATACGGAAACTGAGATGATTGCGGCTACAGTAATAAAGGAAGCACCAACCTAGGTATCTCCTCCATCTCATCCATAGTTTAGGTCTATCGTGATGGTGGCTGACAAGTGAATGATAAGGGGTCCAATCACACTCAAGATGAGTTTACACCTTTAGCAAATGCAGTTAGCATAGATATGTTTTTGATGACATTAGAATAGAGATGAGTGAAGACAAAAACAGCCTCATGTCTTTCGTCAACTTAAAAAAGAAAGAAAAAGAAAAAATACAGAAATAACTGAATGAAAACAGCTTCTCTGTATATGTTCTCTGAGCTTTTGTGCTCTTGCTTGTAAGTCTTCAAAGGTGGCTTGGCTGCAGCCTTCTGTCTCAGTACGCCTGACCCCAGCTCAGCAATCACCTCGCCAACACGCTGCTGCTCATTTAGGCTGGTCCACAGAGGACCGGGTCTTTGAGTCAGAGACAGAGAGAGATAAGTGGGAGCTACTGTCCGTCTACAGATATAAAGCTTTTCTGCATGGTACCTCATGCATTGTGTTATGGGTTCTGTGTCTTGCTGAAAAACAGGGTGTGCCAGCTTAAGCTGGTCAAGATGGTTGAGTTGGTTGGCTAGCTTAGCTGTTGACCATCAAAGAGTATGATTTTTTTTTATTATTATTATTTGAGGTTTATGGTTAAGCTGCTCTACAACCAAGCTAGATATACCTGTTTTCTTCTGGATTTTTACTCCTTCATTCAGGGTTCATATGGTGCTTGAAATCCAGTAAAATGCTTGAATTTTTACTTTTTTTTTTCAGGCCAGAAAAGTGCTGGAATTTTGGAGAAAGTGCTTAAAAATGCTTGAAATTCTAAATACATTTACTTTACAATAAATGATCTATCTGACTAAGTAAGTTTGATTGAAGAAAAAAAAATAAAAAAGCAGTAATTTCTCCTCCTTTTATTATCGAACACAATTTTGGTTGTGTTTACATTAACATAATACCATCTCTTGCATTGTGACACAAAAAGCAAATCATTGATTATCGCCAAATCGCAGTTTTGAGATATCACCATTATCATTAATCCATTATCATTAATTACCACAACTGAAAGCTGCTGGAAAAACTTCAAAATGAGCCTTGAAAGTGCTTGAAAAGTGCTTAAATTTGACCTTGAAACGGTGTATGAACCCTGTTTATTACTCCATGTAGTAGCACTAATCAGATGAATAGAGTAAACCTGCAGTGAAGAATATTGGTTGTTAAATTGTGTGAAACTGACACCAATAAATCCATAATTTCCTTGTATATTAAGATATTTATTTAGGAGTATTTTATTCTCTTCAGTAGCACAGATGCTGTAAAATATTGTAGAGAATTTTCTTGTGAATTGTCGTTTGTGTTTTTTCCAATCTAATCAGCTAATTTTCAAGTCATCGTCTCACAGCAGAGATAAAGGTTAACTTTTAAAGCAGGGGTAGTGCAGGAGCAGGATTTTGGGCGGAGTGCCGTAAACTCTCTGCAGTGCCGACGTCTCTGCATAGTAAGAGCAGCACTGATGTAATGACTTTGTGGTTTGAAGCTTGTGATGTGTTTTGATGGGGCGGAGCTCACATAATCTGTATGCTCCCTCCAGGCCGTGGTGATCTAATTACTGTTAAAGCTTAATGAAGCATCGGAGTGTGAATGATGTGATGATGGCTCAAATCTTCCCGCACCTTTTAAAAGTCTCTCTGGAGCACATACATTACTGAATCCTGTTGACTCATGTTGTGCTTGACTTCAACAGTGGCATGAGTCTGAGTCTGTTAAACACAGACAGAAAATGAAATTATAATTAATAAATGCATTTTTCTCATTATCTGAAATGTGCTTTTAAACGGAACACATTGTTCAGGAACACATTTGTTGCACTTCAATTTATGTAGCAGTTATGAGCCCTACCTAAAACATAGGTGTACGGTTACAGACTGTGGGCCATCTGCTGTCATGCACAATTTGCCATTGTTGGCCAGTTTCTGACCACAGGACCATTGATTGTCAGATATTATTTGGTTGGTGGAACCTTCTCATCAGCTGTGGAATTGTCATGGTGGTGGCATGGTTTTGTGTGGGGGGGTTTTACACACATCATTGTGCTGCTAAGATTAAAAACTGGACCATTATCCAAAAATATCCATCCAGGAGCAGCACTCCAGTCAGGACCTGACTGCGAAAGATCTGTTCAAAATAAAAGTGCTAAAAATGTTTCATATACCATAAAATTATGAAATTGGTTTCATAAATAACCATGTTTAAAAAGAAACTTGAGAGTTGCAAGAATGGAAAACCTTAGGTCTAAAAAAGCTTCACCTAATATAAAGGTCCTTCACACAAACCTCTATAATACATAAGTTCCTTATGGTAGTAAGTGGTTCTTCTGGAAATTTTCTCAAAGAAACATTTGAAGCACCTTTTTTTTTAGAATGTAGAAGACAGAATATATGTACAAAGATATACAGGCAATTTCAGAACACTCACCGATACTCATCAATACTCATAACCCATCTGCCATGCACTAGAAGAAGAACTGATAAAAAGGCAATGGGAGATAATGATCAAAATCCTGTTTAGGAACTTTTTGGAGTTTATAAAAAGAAATACATTACATATTCTACTTGAATTCAGAAACTTTAATGGATGAGAATCAGGGTGTCTACACACATTTGGGCTCAATGTGTAGTTAACACAGGCTGTCCATCAGCTGATATGTGCATCAAAGCAAAGTGGGGCTACCAATACACAGCCTCCAGCAGGAGTGTAAGGAAATACTGGTATTGTATCATATCGGAATATTTTGTTTAATCACATTGTTCTGATTGCATAACATTTTTTTTCAGGTGTTTAAATATTATAGAGTTTTAAACTGTGACAGTTTTCCTAAAGTTTGATTAAAACAGTTGCAATATATCTCCTTGCTTACAGTAGCGCAATATACTGACAATTAAAAGCCATGTATTGTGATGCACGTCTTATCACCAGTTCTTTCCGATACACAGGCTTCACCTCCAGTACAGCCACTGGTAAAAGTGTGTGTGTTCTACAGTGTAATGTATGGTATGAGATCGATGTATGTAAGGACCTAGCTGTGTCCTCTATGTTTGCTCAGAAAGGAGGGGAAAAATCCTCCTTGAAAACATCACATTCTGAATGCCTGAAGGACATACGCTCACAATATCAATTCCCATAATACACCATTTTTCCCTACTGCACTTCTCTGTACTATATATATATTTACCAAAGAGAAACTGCCTTTTCACACCGTCAGCAGAGTCATTTCATACTGCGACTCTGTGCCTTTACGACGTTCTCCTCGTTGCCTTGTAAGAATGTCGATGTTGCAAGTTCTGGCCAGATTAAATGTTGCCTGGCAGCTGCCGGTGTTTTGTAGCCCCAATAGCCTTGGCAAGCAAATCAGCAGCTAGAAGTGAATGAAAGCGCTCTTTCTGCCTCATCGCCACGTTTGATATCTCCATAAGCCACTCTGGAGACTCACCAGCTCCTCAGCACAGATGCTCTCGCTCGCACAGGACAGCAGGCTCTTTTCCCTAAAACTTCTATTAAACGACCAATATGTATTATAATTTCTGTGCTAACTTATAAAATGTCTCCAAAAAGAATATTTCCTCAGATATTAAGCTAATATGCCAAGTTTAAGCACTGGCATCCTTTTAAATATGTCAGTTACAGAGCAGAAAACTGTCTTATGTGTTTTAGCCTTTGATCCCACCCATAACCCTTTCCCTAGTCCTATTTTCACACCGCGGGTATGGAACAAAATAGCAGACAAACCCAGTGTGCTTCAGCACTCTTGTGAAAAGCTTTTACAGATAACTCTTGTGAAAAGAAAGATCCATGAGCAGAGACGGAGTAAAATGTGAGTAAATACTGGCAGTGTGTTTAATAGATAGAGACAGCTTAAAGACTATTAATGAGCTGGCTAATTTTCTATACAACAGGTTTGCACTGAGCTTCAGCTTAGGTTACCTAATGCTAAATAGTTTATCACAGCCACTAACCTCAAGTAGGGATGGGCATTGTAAGCATATTCAATATTCGAGTGCACAGATTCATACGTAGTGGTCAGCTGGGTCAAAGTGGCAAGTAGTTGAGTTAAGTAATTCACCCAGACTAGTGCTAATGCTATTTTGTCACAACATCCTACCGACCAGGGTGACACAACAAATTTATATCAGAAACCATTTTTTTTTTTTTACTTTTTGACTTCAGTTTAGCTGGATCTCATTTTTAAACCTTATGAACTCATCTAGTACACATTAGTGTTCCTTTGATTAAAAGAAACAATCAATAATAAATGAAAGTGAGAGTGTGAAATGGCTACAGGAGTCCAATTCTATTCAAAAGACTGGATAAAATTTTCTAACCCACTCCTCCCCAGATGTGAAGCTTACACAGGTTGCCAGATTGACAGAGAGTGGCAAGCGACAACAAGTCTTACTCTGTATCTGATCAGTGAATATATACGGTTTAGTGTCTAAAATCCCCATTTCTACTCAGCAAGTAGTGGTGGTAAATTACCCAGCTATGTTTAGCAACCTTACTGAAGCTCAGTGATTACCTGTTCAGCAGAAAAATACCCGACTTGCCCATTTCTACAGGCACACTTTGTACGAGCTATTATCTATAACTGGCATCCCTAAATGTAAAATACTAAAAAATACTGGCTTAAAGCTCTGCTGTCAAGAGCTGCCAGTGGTTAAACACAGCTTGTTTCCTTAACATCTGATAATACATCCTAATCATATTATGAGTTACTACAGAAAATTTTATAAACCTTAATGGTCCTTTAAAAAATTAACTCTCTTCAATAACTCCTTCGACTGCTAGTCAACAACCGAACGCATTAAACGTGCAGCGCAGGCCTAACCGCTCCCGTCCGCTCTGACCGAATGCCTCGCCGCATACTTCTAGCAGAGGATAAGCATATGCTTTATTGGAGTTGCCGTTTGAACACTTAAAGAGGATTAGAGCTGATTTTCAAAGCACTGTGTTTTGAATCAATTTGCCGTGCAGCTGTGGCAAGAGGCCCGTTGTTGATGTGTGTTTGAAAGAGGTTGTTCAGGAGTCTCCATTTGCTCTCTCTCTCTCTGTTTCTCTCTTTTGGTCTATTTGTGTTGTTTTCCCCCTCTTTTCCTGTCTGATGGTATAATTACCGGGGAAGCCTCCCCTTGTGTGGTGCCTGTGATGTGCTTAAAATCCTAAGCACCGTATTGTCGCTCCTCGTTCTCCTCCGCCGTCTCGAGACGCCTCTTTAAAATCGCATTTCAAGCTAAATTTTAATCACATGTTTATTTCCCAATTATAGTTCCTTGCAACTGGAGGAACTGACAGCACATTATAAGCTGGTAAATCCAGATTCTCCTGCTGTTAAATGCTTTTTTCTTACCGTTACTGTGAAGGCACCGTTGACCTGTGATGCTTCATAGCATAGTGACTCCAATTGGCTCAGCACTGACACTATGGCCTGAAAAAAAAATGCGGGTTTAAGTGCTGGAACGTGCTGCTTCGTCATCAGCAGCCGAAGTCCGAGTAAGCACAATTGGGTGGTGATGCTAGGTGGTGATGTCTGACTCAAGCATCTTTTGGTGGATGTGTTAAAGCTAGGGGGTCATGTTGGATGATGTGCTCACCCGCACCTTCCTTGTGCCAGAAGCATCCACTGTTTAGAGTCCTAAACAGTGAGTGGGTTAATTTAGAAAGCTAAACTGGGAAGAAAATTAAGTAAAAATTACAAATAAATTGAAAATAATATAGTGGCATGTAAAACATTAAGGACACCCCTTTAAAAAAAGAATCTGGATAAAATGTTTGAGGTTTTTGTCTGTTTTGGCTTATGATCCACATAAAAATATTATTTTTGTTTACTATAAACTGAACTTTTTTTATTATAACTATGAAAACTGGACGTAACAGTGCAAGCATGTTTCTGACAGCATCCCAAATACCTCTTTACATCCATGCACAGTGAACTACATAAGAAAAAAAAATAGAAAGTATACAATTAGATAGCACTAGATTTAAGATTTCAACATATTAAAATGTAAATACTGTTATATTACAATTATATTATAGTGCTCTGTTTAGATTTAGATTTAATTTTGTCATATATGTTTGTTGATAAGTCTGGTAAAGGGTTTGAAAGATTAGAACAATTGTAAATCAGCCACTCACTGGAGAATAATTTACAATTAAAGGGCATTTTAAATCTGTCTTCAGATCAGACAATCTTAGCAAGTTTAGCCCAAAAGTAGAGCACAATACAAATTCTTATCACAGGACCTGCAGAATCAGGTTTTACCACAGTTAATGTTGAAGTAGTATAGCAGCTACCATCAAACAAAGACCCACCATGTTTGATTTTTCTTTGCACCAATAAAAATCTCTTTCTGTCAAAAAATAGCTGCATCTTGAACTCCATGTGTGGTTATTTTGACGATGGCGGCTGTACGATGTGCTGCTGGTAACAAAACTCTGTTTCTGTGTTGCTGTTTTCTCAGACTGAGCTGCTCAGTTTAGCACTAGGCTTTGAAAATATTGACTTTTATCTGACCTCACCCTTTTATTGATGAAACAATCAGGTGCAAAAAATCGTCACTGTCACTGTCTCTTTACTGCCAATTGTGGGGCGCTTTCCTTATCAGCCGCGCGCACATGACTCTCAAAGAGGGAGGCAGTTCATTTTTTATCCTCTTATCAATTTCTGCAGGTGATACAGAGCAATAGGCCTCTATCCCTCACACGAGTCGCAGCAAGAGTGCAGTCTCTGCACAATTGATGACTTTAATGACTGGAGTATCCTATAGCCAGAGCTTTAAACGTCAGTCTATTAGAGGGGGGATACACAGAATACAGATGAGGGCTCGCCTGTTTGTATAGAAGTAGAGTTGGGTGTCGTTCAAAAAGCTCAAAACTATACCAGAACCATCGCTGAATAAAACTACTTTCAAATCTCAATGTGATAGTGGGAATGACTTGGGT
Source organism: Astyanax mexicanus (assembly GCF_023375975.1). Lineage (NCBI taxonomy): Eukaryota > Metazoa > Chordata > Actinopteri > Characiformes > Acestrorhamphidae > Astyanax > Astyanax mexicanus. The sequence goes on from NC_064421.1 coordinate 7,326,169, forward strand.
GGTGGATCATTATTAGCGTTACCATGACTGGGGCTGCAGTGACTAATCGACATAATTGACATCATCAGTTAAGGGGGGAATCACAGGGCATCTCACCAATCAATCACAATACGTTACAATAATGATATCACAATAGAGTGATTTTGCTGTACTTTATATATAACCTATATAAGACAATTCTCTACATTTCTGTTACTGAAGAAAGTAATACAATTCTGAATTTGTTGGTGTCAGTTTTATAGAATTTAACAACCAATATTCTTTACCTCAGGTTAATCTTATTGATTAGATAAGTGCCACCACATGGAGTTATGAAGCAATAACTTTAGTAAGTCAAATTGGGGGTTGATCTTTGGGGCTTTAGAGCACCTATGCATATATTAAATATAATATATATTTGACGTTGTGTACCAGTGTGTTACAAACGGACAATTAAATCTATACAAAATGTTGTAATAGTAGAATATTTATATATTTATTTTAATTACTGCCCTTAAGGTGAATTATAAAAATGCATTGACTTGAAATGTCATTGTTGGCTAATTGTTACCTTCATTAAGAAGACTAATTGCACTTTAATTTGTATTGCTCAATTCATGTATTAGTTATTACATATAAATTATGTATTAATATAACAAATTGAGTTGAGCCATTTCAGTTGAGTAAGCTGTCAAGCTTAGGATTTTTATTTATGTAAACTTTCTGTAAAACCTGCATTGGAACAGAAACCATGTCCACAGAAAGCAGAGATTAATCATAGATATAAAAAAAAAATACCATTAGTTGTATCCCTAGCAATCACAGACATTGTGTAGACATCAGTGTACCTCATTCATAGATTTTGAAACATTGGTGAATGTCAAACATTTTCACAAAAGCAGAGTAAGAGGGTTTAAGAAGAAATGTTGGTGCGGAATTTGGAAAGATTTCTTGGTTCTATTCTTAAAATTGCTCCGAACTTTAACTTCATTTGTGGTCTGTGTACAAAGACACCTTCAGTTTAAAGCAGCCTTCTATAACATGACTGCCGAAATGTGAAATGCAGCATTTCAGCAGCATCCAGTGCTTTGGAGAACACAGCTATTGTCTCAGTTTTCTTAATTCTTCTTCAAGTACAAGGCAAATATGTTGAATCTATTTGGCCAAACTGTGCCACTGGTCGATTGTAGCTGTAGTGTTTTAAAGGCACTTAAAGTAATTTTGGCCCCTTTATAATGGTATTTTGACATATTGTAAAGACCATCTGGCAGATTCACATGTCTAAAAGACACTAGGATTTTATGTGACATTAATGATGTATGCCACTGTAGCACGATTCTCTAAGCGCTTCCTGCTGTCATTCTTACTTTCCAGTCATACTAGGACACTGTTGCTTTGTGTTTGGTGGTTGTAAAATCCATTATTTCTTCTGTACTTTACATCTACTGAAAGAAAAGCGTGTTTTACTGGGTTAAGGTTAGAGCAAGAGCCAGGCTTAGCTTTTTCTTACCACTTCATTCCTATGAAATGGAGTGAAATTGAATTCTTTGTGTGATCTGATTTTCTCCATTCTGAAGCACTGAGGTGTCATAAAGCTGTCAGTTAAGGCAGATTTAGATTTCTTTCCAGCGGTTATCATAAGGTTGCTTATCTCATAAACTGGCATGTTTACACTATAAAATAAAGTGAAAGGGTTTTTAGTCTGTAAGCAGAAGCACTGCTCTGACTGGTGCATTCCTTCGTTGTACTGGCTGAAGGGGATTACCGGCAGCTAACTTTGTTTTCTGTGAAATCATTGCGAAGCCTTGTTGCTTCTCTTCTAACAGCATAATTTCAAATAATCTGTCATTGTTTCAGACTCTGCGTGACAATCAGTGTTTTCTCAGCAGTCCCTGGTCCAGAACGGATACATAATAATAAGTAATTGGATGTGTCAATCATTCTGGGCCTGGGCCGAAGCAGGAGCATGAATTTTCCGCCGAGCGAGGATGTAAATGGACACTGTTGAATAAATTTTGTGACATACATCTTACCAGAAGCGTTTTCACACCAGTGTGTATCAGACCACAGAGAGAAGAGAAAACACACAGCCAGATACATCTGTGTCAAAATCTGACATGATTATTAAGAGCTGTGCTGTGCTCAGATTAGCAAATTGCACTACATTCGCTTTTTAATTGCTTTTCCAACCTAATAAAGCAGCTCTATCCCAACATTAAACAGAGTGAACAGTTTTTGGTACTAAGAACGTTCAGTCCGTCAATTTTTTTAGACATTCCTTTGCATTTTTATTGAACTTTTTATTTAAAGGTAAAAAAAAAAAAAAAAAGCTTAAACTTTTTCGATTGTAAATATAGCAGAAAACAATGTATTGCATGAGAACGCTTGTTAGTCCCACCATATGTAATGTAGGTCTTTCCCAAGAGACAAGACAGGGATCACCCACATCATACTGTACATTCAAGATGGCAGAGTGCAGTACTGTCAGAGTGTGACCAAAGACAGGGCAAGGAGTCAGAGTTGGCAATTTATTGGCTTTAGCAGAGTTTAAACTTTCTACAAACATATTATGCATTTGGGAGAACCTCCAACGTTAAAACCCCATTATATATCAAATCTTCTCATGAGCTGTTTGTTCCTTTGTTCCTACGAGGCCTAAACACAGCCGCTCTAAATTCCACTGAGCTTTAGAGAAACTGTGTACATTTTAAATGCACAAAATGTTTACGCCACCCTCTGCATGTGTGATATTCTATACGCCAAGCTTTTAACACACTGTTTCCTTTCATGTATCGCTTGCCAAGAGCATTTTTCTACCCTGAGCCACCATCATATGAGCAGTGGTAATATTAGAATTGGAGGAGAGAGTGAGAGAGAGAGAGAGAGAGAGAGAGAGAGAGAGAGAGAGAGGCACTTAAAGTGAACTCTTTGAAGCTAAATGTAAAAAGAGTGTTTCTGTGATCAAAAAGTAATGCAGCAGTTGGGGCTTTTTCAGACTACAAGACTAGAGTCACTGTGAGTGGAGAGGAATTCCTCTTTCTCAGGGAGCTTTCAGAGGAAGCCTCTCTCTCACTAGTAGCTTTTTTTGTGTTTGGAGTTGTATTCAGTTGTTGTTTTCGACATGAACACAAGTATTCTGCAGCTTCTTATGTGGGATGTCTTCACTTGACTTCACAATTCAACCTTAGACCTTCAATACATTTATTTTTTAGCAACTAATTTTAATTTAAGAACTTGGTAAACATTTGGTTTAGCATACCAGTCAAAAGTTTGGACAGACCGTCTTATTCAAATAAATCCCCTTGAATCCTGCATAGTAAATTAATAGTGAAGTGATCTATTCTTGGAAGGAACATATAAGGAATCATGTAGTAACTTTAAAAAGTTACAAAAAACAAAATACTCTATAAAGCATTTAGGTGATCTTATCTGAGGAGCTGTTAACTTGTGATTTCTGAGGCTGGCATTTATCCTGTGTAACAAAGGAAACTCTTGCTCTTCTTTTTCTGGGTCGGTCCTGATGAGAGCCAGTTTCATCATAACATTTTTGATGGTCCTTGCGACTGCACTAGTTCTTGGATTTTTTCTTATTAACTGAGAAAAATTCACTTCATTCCTTTAACATTTTTTTATTTGCCTAGTTGAGTAGTTCTTCTCATACCATGGATTAGAGAATTACTCAGATAGAGCTATTTACTGTGTACCAACTCCAGGTGACTCTACCTTATAAAGCTGACTGAGAAAATCCAGCCAAGATGTGCAAAGCTGGCTTCTAAGCAAGAGGTGCTACTTTGAAGAAATTAAAATATTAAAATATTCACAATATTTTGTTTATTTACTACATAATTCCATATAATTGAGTACTTTTGTTTGTTTTTCACTCTTAAGTTACTACATGATTCAGTATGTGTTCCTTCATAGTCTGGATGACTTTTTTTCATTAACATTGTAGGAAAAATTAATAAATGAATGAATGAATAAGAACATGTCTTTATAATAGCAGCTTCACAGGAGAAGAGCATAATCAATTGTGATGTATTATAATGACAACCTGCAAAAATGTCATTAGATCAAAGTTTTTGCATGTCATTTAAAGTATTCATAGACAATGCACACACAAGCAGGATCACTACATCACACTCCTTTTATTATAAGCAAACTTTATTGTGTGCATGAAAATCACTACAGAAAGTCTTGAGTTGTTGGGAAAGGTCTGATCCAGTCATCCATTGCCTTCTTTGGGAAAGTCTTCCAAATGAACTTGAGAGCACTGGCCTAGATTTCCCATCCCGAGATCTGCAGTGATAAATGCACTGCATGCTGATAAACATCTCCCCTGACGCTATTTATCATCTGTCGTCATTTTCTACCCTGCTACAGATAAGAACAATGCCAGATCTAGTTTAACATAACCATAAAATATGTCCCAACAGCTCAGAGAGCCCGACAGAAAGACAAGGGGAGGAGGTGGAGGATTGAGAGGAGACAGGAAATAGTATGATGGGATTGTGTGTTAGCGTGTGTGTGTTAGCGTGTGTGTGTTAGCGTATGCGAGAGTGTGTGAGTATGAAAGTGTTCAAAAGATGCAGAAGGATGGTTGTACTTCTGTTTATGCACGATCAGTCTCTATATATCATAGAGTATATGGTCACAATCTCAGTAATTTTTGTTTTTTGAGGAAAGCCTGTTAATATGGATGATTCTGTAAATCAGCTTTAATAAAAAGTTGTATGTTTTATATTCAGGATATTGGCCTGTCATGATGATTATGCTATTGTACAAGATATGGACATGACCTCAATAATTTGACACAATATACGATTTGTGGATTGGTGAAAACCTGGAGATAAAACACAGGGCTTACAATTCAGAATATCAGAATATATTATGTTACTGTTGTCAATGCAAAAATATATATAATTTTTTATAAAATCTGAATACATGAAAAAATTACCTTTTTTATCCAATAAGAACAGTGGGATTTGAAGACACCATATTTACATATAAACTAATCATCAAAATAAAGTACTGTTTTTGACTTAAATGAAAAAAAAACATTGATTTTAATTATATGTCTGTTTAGAGTTTTAAATATGTTTCTATTTCAATTCTAATTTCTAAGTATTCTTAAAAGTCCATTGCTGTTTAAATGTGTGTAATTTCACTATTATGCTACTATATTATAATTTAATTAGTATAATCATCTTAAATAACAATTTTATAATTTAAAAATATATTTTTTTGGACATTCTTAGGGATGCACAATGATATTGGAATTACATCGATCTCCATTGATTATTCTTTTTCTTGTTTAATAAACAGTGGATTTGGCTGATATTTCAAACCAATTATTGCTGGCACATTAGTGTGTGCTAGAAAAGGGGCCACACTACTTTAAAATCTATTGATTTAAGCTAATTGTATTTATTTTATTAGTTTCAATAGATTTATAGTTTTAGCTAACCTGTTGATGATTTAAAAGAAAGGGTTTAAAGCTGTGAGCAGTCTATGTAAGAACTGGTTAGCTAAATAAATGTGAAACAAAAATGTGAAAAATTTATCAGAAGACACCTTTAATTTGATTGTTTGTATGCAGTTGATTGAAAGCTAAAATATAAGGTATATTAAAATTAAATTAGATTCTAAAGTTATACCTGGGTGTCTAGTCATTCTATTTTAAGTGTATATTTATAGCTGTATTATACATATAGTTATAAATGTGTATATCGGCATATATATATATATACATATGTGTAATACCGGCTTCGGCCCAAAATTCCCACATTGGTGCATCCCTAATACAAACGAATAGTAGGCTAACTATGTAATTGTGTCGCAGTCTGTTTATCCAGTTTATATTCAATGCTTTTCACGGCTGTGGTGGCTGGAGTGTTTCTCACCCTCGCCTTCTCTCGCTTGCTCTCGCGCACTCTCGCTCGCTCTTTCTCTCTTCCTGTTGAGGCAATGCTAATTAATTTATGGCTAGCTTCCTTGCTGCCATGTTTGCACGTAGCCGCTCACTTCTCAGAGAGCGAATACAGCATGCCTCACTTTACCATTAATCTTCCTTATCGCTCTATTTTGGCTAATGCCATTGATTTAGTCCACTTTCACAGCATTATTTAGATCAATGAGGCTGATTCCCGCAGCCCAAAAGGGGGAGGGCACAGTGGGCTGATGAATTCTTTTCATTAAGCGGACAAGTTTATCAGAGGTCGCCAATGCAAATGGATCATTCTGGATCCAAAACAAGGACAATGGCTAGCAGACTCCAAGGGCGTCCATTCATTAAAACACTGAATATAAATCTAAACAACTATTATTAACTGTACACAGAATGCGGGAACGAAGCCACATTATGGGTCTCCATTTGTTTTTGTCTGCTACAGGAACAAGGCAAAATCAGCGTCACGTTCAACATCGGGACAGTCGATATCATTGTGCAAGAAAACAGCATCCCGGTGAACGATGGCAAGTACCACGTGGTACGATTCACGAGAAACGGCGGCAATGCCACGCTACAGGTGGACAACTGGGCCATCAACGAGCACTTCCCCGCAGGTAAGACTGACCTGACCACTCACTGAATGTGTTTAACCTTTGGCTGATGAAGTAATGAAGATTTATGGACGGTGCAAAAGCAATGGACAGCAACTGCTTTAAGGCTCTTCTGCAATGAAAAGTCACATGTAGGTGTTAACATGCAACATGTGAGTTTGAACACACACTCAACAAACTCAGATGTACAGTTATCTATTCAATTTTATAGGCCAATCAAAAGGGACCAGTATAAAGGGACCACAGCAGACCATAAATTTCAGTAACACATCATTCTCAGCATATTAAGCCCAAAACACAACCATGATTAATCAAGAGAATTAAAACATGCCTATTGCACATTTTGTGCTGCACAAGGAATACTTTTCCCATCATTACGATAGCAAAGACACACTAACATATTAAGATATAGGAGATGCAAATGGTATAGTGTATTGTGTTGGTGGGTAGCTCCAGCTTCCAGGCACATTGGGATTCAAATCCCTGACCAGGCAAGAAGACCACACTGAAGAAATCAAAGTGCTATCTAAGGGCAATCTGTAGTACGGTTGCTATCTTACACCCTGCAAGGTGTGTTGAGAAGCTTATTGCTATCTTGCACCCTGCCAACAGTCTATATTTACGCACATAGCAACTATGCTTATGAACATATCAATGTTGATAAACGTGGACTTTTTAAACACACACGTGGACTCACAGCAGTGCACAAACCCATAGCACTTCCCTGTCAGCAGCTATGCAAACGTTTTACATCAACAATGAACAGAATGAACGAAATTGAACAAGAAGATTAGTTTCCTCTGCTGAGAAATGTTGGACACATCAACGGTAACTGCGCCCCAGAGATAGCAATCCGCATTGTCAAAGCACTCCTGGCTCTTAAAGGGGGTGGCAAGTGACACACTGAATGTTTAGTTGGGAGATTAGTTAAGAGACCCCTGATTAGTTAAGAGAATGGGTTCAAGCCTTTTGCGCATTTTAAGTAATTTTTAACGATAGCCAATGCACACTGAGAAGCAACGTTAAAAAAAAAAAAAATAATTAAATAATCTACCACAGTAGTGAAGTTCTGTATATAGCTGGACAGTACATCGTCTCTCAAAAATGAAGCCACCACAGGTCGGGCGCCCCCTGCTGTTCGGTTTCAGAAAGCCGTGTAACCCCACCCATTCCCATAGGTTTCAATGGCAAAACAGATAACTTTCAATCACGTTTTTTTCTGATATACTGTAATTTTACCTCCTTTATTTAAATGCAACAGCTAATGTTAACTCTGCTTATATTGTCAAATTTTTATATCCCTACAGTATTCGGTTTTAAAAACGTTATTCAGCTCTATTCAAAAAAGGTGTGGTTATTGTAAAAGGGCTGGTTATGGGCGGGACCAATAACAGACCATCAGCTCCGCTCTGCAGCCTGTGACCGCGAGGCAGCCCTCAGGGGCGGGGTTATTTAAATGAGTGGGCTGTCTCAACACAATCTTTCTCCCTCCTCTGGTCTCTACTGCGCAGACTCAGGTATCAGGATCGCCAACATGGCAGAAGATTTTGGCTTCATTTTCATTGAATGAATGGGAACAGAGACACGGCGTCCATCTTTTTTTACAGTCTCTGAGATATAAGGTCATCATGTACAAGACAATAAAGCACAGCCCTATCGTATTCTATATCACTTTCTCTTAATCATATTTTACCCAGACCTAGTGTGAACACAGGATAATAAAGTGGTCAGTAGATGTACTACAGTATAAACATTGTCCAGCAACAGATTCATCCATAGCCCTTCTGTATCTTCCCAGTAGCTTTATAATTAATAAAAATGTAATGTCACACCAGAGCACTGCAGTGATCCTGTTTCCACACACTGGCAGTAAATGACTCTGTCTGCTCTCCAGCCTTTATTACTTCATTGTTGTCTGGTCTTTATTAGTATTGGAGTAGCTCTTCTCTCTTTTGGGAGATGTTAGTCGTAGCAGACGAAACCAATTTTCTTTACACGTGTCCGGATTTAAACCCTTTAAGACATTTCGCTTGCCTTTTGATATCTTCTCTGTTGCTTTGTGCCTCGTGCTCACTCTGAGATAAGTCAGAAAAAGAAAAAACACAGAGAGGAACATTGTGCTTTTCAGTCTTCCCTACGTTCTTCCTTCTGTTCATAAGTGGGTGGACAAGTAGTCTCCAAAATCACTTTAATGGTCATGGCGACTTAATGCACCCCCATAGATCTGCTAATGCCCCCCTGCTTCTGCTACACTTGCATCTGTGTAATATTCTGTGAGGTCTTCATGGTTTTGTGTGAAGGACCTTGAAAAATAGGGTCATTACAGTAGATCAATCTGATTTTACAGTATGTCCATGTTTGTGGACACTCCTTCTGATAAATGCATTCACCTAAGCACCCATAGCTGGCAGTATTTGATGTGCAGTACTTGTTCCTGTAGAAGTAGCAGAAAGGTTTCCTATTGGCAGCATTGAGCTGTGGCGCTTCGGAACTCTTTTCACTAAAATAAAGGTGGGCATAACATCCAGTATTTTATAGTATTTTTACAATAATGATGTTTTTAGAGATATGACCAAACACAGATGATAAGATACCTTAGTTATTGCACAGTGTACAATACAGTAAGCATACAGTACATAACAAAGATACAGTGATAGATCTGTTTACAGCTCTAGAAAAAGAAATGAGACCACTTACATTTCTGAATCAGTTTCTCTGATTTTGCTATTCATAGGTATAGGTTTGAGTAAAATTAACATTGTTGTTTTATTTCTATAAAATACGGACAACATTCCTCCCAAGTTACAAATAAAAATATTGTCATTTAGAGCATTTATTTGCTTTTAATTTCTCGTTTTCCGCAGAGCTTTCAGACCCTAAATAATGCAAAGAAAACCATGTTCATAAAGTTTTAAGAGTTCAGAAATAAATATTTGGTGGAATAATCCTGTTTTTAATCACTGTTTTCATGTATCTTAGCATCATGTTCTCCTCCACCAGTCTTACACACTGCTTTTTGATAACTTTATGCCTTTACTCCTGGTGCAACAATTCATGTAGTTCAGTTTGGTTTGCTGGCTTGTGATCATCCATCTTCCTCTCGATTATATACCAGAGGTTTTCAATATGGCAAAATCAAACTCATTATTTTTAAATGGTCTCTTTTTTTTTCCAGAGCTGTATATATTTATTTTATATTTATAGCTGTGATAAGTGTACATTTTGCTGTTTTGAAAATAAAAGTATGTTTAATTCGTAATGTAACAGAAAAGAATACAACAATATTAATGCATATAAATGCATATAAATTGCACATGCATATAAATTGCAAACATGTCAGTCATATCAATCATAAAAATAGCCTTAAATCTAAACAGTTATTAGCACTACAAACACAAAGTAGACTTCTTTCAAGACAGAATATCACTATTATCATGATGTGTTTTTTTTTTGTATGATAATTTAAGAGTGCATTATTGCATACTGTATGATATGGCACTTTGAAATGATTGTGCTCCATCCAGTACTTTTTCCTATACAGTAATTGTTAGCTAATTCATTGTAATATCTCACCAGCTGTAGACATTCAGAATGTAATATGAACATTTGAAGTTTTATATAAACTTATAGTAATGCACATTTGTAGATGTGTGGAGTTTTTTTTCGGTGTCCTTGGTTTTCGTAGTGTGCGTTATTCCGTTAATGTGGGCAAAGTGCAGACTGCTGATTAGCTGCAAGCTGGTTAAACACCTTTGCTCCATCTTCACTGCTGAGTCAGACACAATCGAGTGACTCACAACTCCGTATCCTCAGTGTGTGTGTGTGTGTGTGTGTGTGCGCTCAAGCCTCGGGCCATCTAAACACACTGTGGCTGTGTAGCTGATGTCTCAGGACTGCTGAAATGGTGGCCCCTGTGAGGAGGATGCAGTGGAGTTTAGGTTTGACAGAGCAGAGCGGGGGATAGCGGTATTCTCACGCTAACGTCATTCTCCTGCAGTGTTCACTACATCAGCCCTAAAAAACACCACTATAGGTATTGCAGTATGAGTTTTGACTGATAGTTGCTTAGCATACGCAATAGTACAGTGCACTTACAAAGTTTGGGAGCTTACTATTGTGTCCCATGACTTTTGGCATGCCCCATGGAAGCTAAAGGACACTGTGGGATGTGTGTGGGGTCTCCTAAATTGAATATAATTACCATGATCAGGCCCAAACAGCTTTCCGTGGAAATACAGGTATAGATGCAGATGAGTCTGGAAAGGGTTTTAAATAGATACATTTTTGTTGCTGAATGCAATCTAAAATCTAAACTTTTTTTCAAATACTTTGCCACTGTTAGTTAATTAGAAAACAACTTGTTTCATATCATGTTTTAAACTCCTTTAATTGTAAAAGTACCCATAATACTCAGCAAACATTACACTAGATAACACCTCACAACCAATACAGGTGTGAGTGTTCCCAAGCAATTTGCTGTGGTAGAACTTAAGGATCAGTTACATACTACGGCTTATGGAGATGCAGATTTCATTTTCCAGCAGTACTTGGCACCCTGCCAAAAGAACCAATTGGTCTTATATAATATTCAAGTTTTCTGAGACACTCATTTTTGAGTTTTCATTGGCTGTAAGCCATAATCATCAACAATAAAATAAATAAACGCTTAAAATAGATCACTCTGTGTGTAATACATCTGTATAATATGAGTTTCACATTTTGAACTAAGTTACTCGAATAAAAAACTTTTAAATGATTTTCTATTTTTTTTATTTGATTATATATTTTTTTAATGTAGTAGTAGTTTATAGTTTAATCAGTAATTTACTGATTTACTACTATGCCTGTAATGAGATAAAACGATCTTACAGCTTTCTATCAGCTTAATTCATTGTCCACAACATTTGTGAAGTGAAGAACATTTATAAAAAATTGTTTAGTATGGCCAAATGAGACTTCTCCAATAATCCTAAAATACAATCACAGGATCTTCAGTAGAGCTTAAGATAGATAAAGTAGAAGTTTAAAAGACCTTCCTTCAGTTCTGTATCAATACTGTTTAAATGAAAAACAAATTTCCCCATGTTTAAACAGACAAAAAAAGTCACATTAGATTTTATGTAGCATCATTCAAAGAACTGTTTGAAGCACCTGTATTTTTATAAGTGTAAGGAAATATGTTTTAAAATGACAGGTGTTGTGTTGTGAAAATGTGTTGGGTATATTTGACTTTAACACTTTAGATCCAGACAGATTTGTCTCAATAATGATTTGACAGGCTCTATTGTTAAAAGCACAGTTTGAAGCTCTTTTTGGGCCAAAGGTTCTTTAAACACTTGAAATTCTGAAAGAAACTACAGCAAGGGAATAAAATGCATAGCCTGTGGCATTATTCCCCAGATACCACTGTGACTAATACTGTCAGAAATATTTATATGACTGATATTGTTTCCTCAGAAAAACTTGCCTAATCTTTAATTTATTATTTTCTGTATGTAAACCTGTTTGTATAGATTGTTTTCACATGTTGGATGGCCAACATGTGGCCAGAATTTAGTATAGGCAATTTTATCCAACACAAGTCTATATATTTTTTAAATAAAATGCATATATTTTCAGGAATACTTGAGGCTTTTTCATGCTTGACCAAAATACATACATATTCTGGGCTTGTTTGAGGAAGGGTTTATTATTGCACACACAAACACAAAAATGTACTGAAACATGGATTCAATTTCACAATCATATGCGTCACTTTTCTGCATGCAATTTAAAAAATTAGAGTACCTTTGGCTTTATTAGGTATTAAGTGTTATTAACTTGTGGAAAGGGAACCTCAGAGCACTGGTTTTAGGAAGACCTGAAAGCAGTTTTCACACTTGATCAAAGGTAGTGAACACATGGAGAAAGCTTACCTGGAAATTCAGTAAAAAAAAAAATGCTTGTGTGAGAATGCCCTAGGATTAGGATTATGGTTGATTTGATGGGGTCAAAGTAGTATATTAGTATATTATCCAGGCTAGTTCACTGTATGCATTTTAAATTAAAAAAAAGAATTGCATTTTTAATTAAGATTAAAACGTTTATCATGCTTTTGTTTGAGTAAATGTGTTTAGTGTTCAAAAATGCTTTTTATTAGCGTGTAGAGCATTGCTGTGAGAATTTGATTTGATTTGCATTGATTGCTTTTAATAGCATTTAGTAAGTCAAGATGTTGAATAATTATGATCATCACTCCACCTCACCCTCAGTTCCCAATTCCTATTGAAAAATCCCAAAGATATTGAATGTAATTACAGCATCATTCCAGAGAACACAGTTCCACTGCTCCACCAGCTTGTGTATCTGCTCCATAGAGTCCTATTCTACTGGTAATACTTCTCTACAGATACTAGACAAGTTCTGAATGTTGCATTTAATAAAGGGGTGCATGTCCACAAACATATACAGTATATTATGTGCATATTGTGTATTTATGAATGATAAGGCCTGTGGAACACTGAGCTGTTACATACAGGTACATTATATTGCGTGTATTCTCACAGAGAGGCAGCAGTCCATGTGTTTTAGGTCCCTAGTCTCATTTGTGCTGACCTTGACTATGGCTACAGTGTAGCATGACAGCTGTGGGAATAGATCACGTCTTTTATGAATGTCACAGGTATATAACCCATCTATATAAATGCCAGTGAAATTGACTCTCCCTCCCAAGGTTCAGGAGACTTGATAAAATATTTAGATGTTAGTATGGCCTCTTGTGAGTGTGATTTAATTACATTTTAAGATGGATGTTCCTGCTAGGCGTCGCTTTAACTGGCCTTCGTGTTCTCGCTTTAATGCTCGCTTGGTTTGTAAGAGTGGAGTTTTCAGTCGGAGCTATTGATGAAGAGGAAATCTCTTTATCTTCTTAATGTGGGCCTAATCTCTGCAGAGTGCTGCAGAGAGATTGGAGAAACCTTATTAGATAGAAAGGGGAAATGAGGCAAGGTGCTGAATGCTTGCACAGCCCAGTCAGCCATGCCAAACAGCTGTGCTTTATTTTCTTAATGCTTGGAGGTATTAATCCTAAATGGCTCCAATGCACCAATTCCTGAGGCATGCAGTTGCCAAGTTATTATAGCTCACCTTGATTGTCTAATCATTTACACATAACAAGGGCAAGTGAGCCCATTACACCTTGACAGTCCGGCGTGCCGATCCCTAACTGTCTCTGCCCTCCAGACCGGCCAAACAGAAACATCCGCTGACCCACACATGCAAACACCTGAGCGTACGACCCTCGTTATAATGTGACCTCGGGCCATTCGTAGATGACTGCCGCTGTTTTGGCAGCTGTGCCGGTGAGGCAGCTGTCTGATTGAGAGTAGATTGTGCTAGCTAACGCGCTCCCCATTCTCCCTACACATTACCAGCCATAGAAACCAGAACATGCATGTAGGACTGTGCTCTTCACACTAATGAACATCCTACCTGCTGCCTGGTTAGCCGGGCTCTATGCAAGTCACGTATCGTCACTGTCGTGTCAAAACCTGGTAGGACATTTTTCTGTATCCAGCTGCCCTTTACATTGTGTGAATGCTAGACGAGTGGGCCAGCATGAACCTCTATAATGAATTGTGGAGTCTAAGTGTGCTTTTACATTTGAAAGTCTAGACTACCAATGTCTTTGTTATACTATATTTACATTTGGTCTAAGTAGGTTCTAAAAAAAAGAAGTGTTTTTACACTTTAGACTGTGAACTGTTGTTTAGATTATCTGAACACCTTTTTTGGTTGGTCTTTTGTGGTTGAAATTGTGGTCCTTTAGCCCACAGCACCGTTTATATCTGCCTTTTTTGTTTTTAACCAAACTGCAAAGGCTGACAGTCTGCATCCAACAATGTAGGTGTGAACGCGACCTAATACAACCTAAATAGCATAATGTTACTCTGTAGCAATTGGTTTAATTTATTTAATAGATCTCCCAGCCCAAAAAGGCATGTAATCAGATTTCATGTCTTGAGTTAGGAAGCAGGCTACTTAAAAATAGCCTACTTTTCTCCCCAATTTACTCTAATTTATTTTTACCAAATGTACTCCCCATATAACTAGCAGTGCTAGTAAAGACTTGCACATGCCTCCTCTAATACATGTGAAATCAGCCACTGCCTAACTGCTGTGGATGTAGCATTGCCGAGTAGCCAGATTGTTGCATTACATCGGCAAGATCATTTGTGCTCTTTCGGGGCTCTGGCAGTTGATGGCAAGCTGCATGGCCGGGATTCAAACCAGCGATCTCCTGATCATAGTCGCAAAACCTTAGTCGGCTGATACAATTGGAGCCCCTGTATAATGCACTTTTTACTCTACTGCAGTAAATACAAATATTTTCCGTTTTGAGTACACCCAGCTGCATGGACAGCTGGACACATGCATTTCTGGACAAGCTGACGGATAAAGAACTGTTACCTGAACTGGCCCCTGATGTATTAGAGTAATATTATAGTGCTTTTTCCTTTACCTTTACCTTCCATTAAAAGTTTTTCACACATTTTTTTTTCCCCACTTCTCCTTTCAAGTTGGCAAGTCTTTGTTATGCCAGTGACAGTACACAGCGGTTGAAACGTGGGTATCATTTACGCTCCGGTGTGTGATCACAGCTGCAGTTGAAAGCCCTTATCAGTTATTTAGCCTCATTCTCCCCGGACCACACACTGTAAGCCAACATTAAGAAGATTATCCTCCCACACTTTTGCATCCCCTGCTGCATGAGAGGCCCAGGCATAATGGAAATGCTGCATTCCAGCGAACACTGGAACGATCCATCGCTATCAGCACATTTGAGAAGTAGTTGGAAATCAGCCGCTGTTTTTTTTTTTTTTTTCATCAAAGTTTTTGTTCTTTCATTTATTATTTTTTTATTATTCAGCCGTGCTGTCGAGAGTAAATATAGGAGGCTGTGAATTCTCCCCATGGCTTTGTCGTACACCCACCTATATCTCTCAGCGTCCTTATTAGATTAGGTGTCTTAAGGGTGTTGTATTATAAACCTGTTGATGACTAATATCCCTTATGTAAGCGAGGCCAGGCCGGCTGCAGCCGCCACCGAGCCGCTGTTATTCACGTCTGCCGGGCCGCCGGTCGATACTGACAAATGACATTGATCAGTGGAGCTCTTAGCCCTGTCAGCAGTCTTAACGCACACAGGATGCTGCTGATATTCTCCTTCTGTAATCATGTAACTATCATAGCCCGCTTTATATCTTTCTAATCTAATTTATTGCTTTGTTCTGGGTTTCTCTGTACCGGGTTATAATGTGCTGCGCTGTGCTATATTCTGCCGCACAGCTGGCAGTCTGAGTCTGAGCACCGCGAGCGCTGGTGAAGTTTGCTTCTAATTACAGGTACAGAAGGAGGCTAACGTGATTGACAGTTGACTAATATTAATGATGAAGAAAACGAAGAGTGATCTATATGCTGTAGCTGAAAACATAGCTTAATAAGAGCCCAAACAGCTCCTAATGAGTTCGTCTCATTCGGCTGATCGTATGCGAGTGTATATACAGGAGAAATGAAACGGCAGCAACACAATTATACCCGTATGCAAGGCCAGGACGTGTGCGGAGTTTTAAACATCTCCGCTGCACAGCCAGAGCAAGTAATCGGGAAGTTCGGCGGGAGAATTCCCGATGGGCTGCTAATGTTTTGGTCTGGTTGGGCTAATATATGCAGCATATATTAACACACACACACACACACACACACACATATTGCGAACGTCACAATCGAGTAGGGTGTAAAAAGTACAGTAGGTAGAAAATACATTTAAGTGAAAGTATGAGCACAGGATCACAAAATAGTCTTGATATGCCAAAAGTCATGGGACAGCAGTGAGCAGGTTCATCATGAAGTGGTGTTGCCTAAGGACTGCTTGGCATTTAAAAAAAAATAAAATCAACACACACAAAAGTTGAGTTGTGAATTATTAACATTGGAGGGAGGTCTGATGATAGTGGGTGCAAATGGATTTGATATTCCATTTCTGAAGATGCTATGTAACATTCCTCTTTCCGCAGTGTCGAATGTACTGGGAATATACATCATAAGAAGTTATATATCACCATTAGTGATAATGATCATGACCAGCAGCTTCTGGCTTGAATTGTCCATGTGAACAGAGAAGTGACTCACTGCAGCACTATTTATTTTCCATGTGACAAAGCAAAAGTCATAAGACACAATATTATTAATTATTTTCCCATGTCTTCATTTGAACTCACGTGCTTGTCCAAACAAGAAATCAATCTATAGATAACCACAGCAAATGCAGTGTTGTTATCCACTACTCTACGCCAACCACAAGGTAAAAGTAACTTGGATATTATCAGTAGTGTCAAGTAACAAAGTACTTATCCTACTCTATTTGAAATGATCTACACTTTACTAAAGTAATTATTTTAAATAAGACTTTTTAATACATTTCCACACAATTATCTGAACTTTCTACTCCTTTCATTTAAAAAAAAAATAGCCTCGTTACTCCTATTTCATTTCAGCTCGTTTCTTATTCTGGCTTCTAATTGTTCAATAAAATAAATCTCTCCATCCAAAGAGAGTGAATCTGATTGTGATTGGATGTAGAGAAGTATAAACATGTACCATTCCGACACCCTATTGGTTTATGCTGTAATCCATCACACCTGCACATGTCCCGCCCCCTCCCCCACACTCCAGCAAAAACATAGCAGACGTATGTAGCCTAGCATGAAGATGATCCGTGCAGAGACTCGAGAGAACTCCAGACAAACTCCAGTCCAACTAAGCTTATTTATTATTTTTACATTCTACTAAAATACATTCATTTACAATCAGCATATATGCAGCTGAAACACTAGGGAGCCTAGTGCATCCCACATTTATCAATATTAACATTTTAATAATATAACATTATAGTTATAATGGCTTTTAGAAAAATGTGTTTTGGGCAGGGGGGTAGTGCACTATAGGACTCTGTGCACTGCTTTTATTCTCAATGGCATTTCCCACCATTTTACATTACTTTTACCTTCATTCTTAAAGTAGTAGTATAACAAGTACTTTTACACTTTTACTTAAAGAGTAAAAAGCTTGAGTTGATCCTGCAACTTCTACAGAACCCTAATATCTATACTTCTACCTACAGAGTAATAAATACAATTGACACATTTGGATATTATTAATATCAGGCATTTCCTCAACAGAATGCTTAATTAACTGCATATTAACTGGAACTATATGGACAAAACATTGGGACACCTGTTCATTCATCTTTTCTTATAAAATCAATGGAAATTGATAAAATTCAAAATGCTTTTGTTGGAGTAACTGTCTCTATTCTCTAGGAAATGCTTTCTACTAAATTGTAGAGCATTGCTGTGCGTGGATTTGGTTGCATTCAGCATCAAGAGCATTAGAAGTCAGGGTAGGATGATAACTACCCCATCTCAGAAGCTCCACAACTCAATTATCAGTGGTTTATACAGCTGTAACTCTCACACCATTAACATTGTGCACCAATAGTTTATGATTTTTTATCTGCTCCAGAAAGTCCTATTCTAGCAGTAGTTCTCTAGTGCAGAAACTAGACGAAATGTGTCAGCAATGGCTGCCTTAAAGTAGCTGAACACATTCATTATAAGAGGTGTCCACAGACATTTGGACATATGGTGTAGCTCACAATAGCAAATAAAAGTAGGCCAGGTAAATGATGAAATAAATAAAGATAGTTACTACTGGAAAACTGAAATTGAATCATAAAACTCCTGATGTAAAAACACGTCCCATTCAGAAGTCCAGTGCGTTTCTGTAATTGTGCTGCTATGCGGAGTTTCTATATTTGTGTGGTATTGTATTGCAGAGTTGTTTCCTCACAGTGGCGAGAGTAATAAAAAGCAAATCATCGTGTTCAGCATTTAAAGCAGCAAACTCCCCCAATGCAATAAATCATCACCAGCTTCATAAGCTGGAGCCTAGGCCAGAGCCTGACCAGTTCCTGCATGATAATACTGACACACACCTGCTGATCTCTTCATTCAGCTCACGCCAACACGTGAAAGAGTGAGCAAGCGGACAGCGTGAGTGCATTCATCACTGATTTTACAGCAGAGGACAGTCCGCCCTTTTGTTTTCTGGAGTGTGAGGCTCTGAAGGGCTCAGGGAGTCATTGAGGCCTGAATTTAACGAACAGTTTAGGGACATGGTGGTGGTGCGCTTATTAGCAAGCAGCACCTGTGTGTTAGAGGGGATACACACACACACACACACACACACACATACACACACTCTCACAGAAAAACAGAGTCATCATTCAAGTTCAAATCTAAAATAACAAGATCTCTGTTTACTGGTTCTGGGTGACCAAAAAGGGAAAAAAGGAAATGGTATCAGTGAGTATCGGGTATCAGTCAATAAATCAATAGATACTCCAGTCCTTGATCTTGAGATGTGGTGGAAATACAACAGGCTAAAAATAGCCTATGTATCTAAAACTTTTATGATTAGTATTATATTTTATTTTATTTTTGTTGTTGTCCTTTAGATTAGAACTGCCATGATTAATCATTTAAACCTAATATAAAAAAACATAACACCTAAATCGAAGAGCAGTTTTTATAAAGCTGCATAACACTGATATATACCTTTAATGAGACATGATACTCGTTTTAAAAAATGTTAATTTAACAAGTGCGAGTTAATTTAATAGTTTTTGCCAATTCTGAGATAATTTTACCTCAATTAATGTTATGCTCTTATAGCTTAATGCAATCAAATCCAAGTCTGTACAGCAATGCTCCACTAAACCCAAGTAAAGATATTTTACAGAAAAGTAGACAGTTACTGTATTAAAACAAGGTTAACTCCTTTTCATAAATACTGATTTCAGGAGAAACTGAATAAATAGGTGTTCCATTATTTTATCCACACAGTGTATATCAAGATTCAGGTTTTGCATTCTAGAAGATCATACTTACAATTCTGGAGTTTATAAGTACAACATGAATTATGTTTAAGTGCATTTGGTTGGAAACACATACACCCTCTAAAACAGTTTGCTTTAAATCAACTCATTTGCCTTAAAACACTAATTTCTGATACCCAATTTTCCAATGGTAATTACAAATTTGAAAGCAGCATCAGGCCACAATCCCCATATTTGAAATACAGTAGGTGATTCTAAGTGAGTTCATATTCATGCTGCACATGAAACTAATATCTAATACCTTCATAAGCCAATAAAAGAAAATAGACAGAAAAACGAGTAAATCAGGGAAATGACCCAGACCGACATCAACCAGTAAATTAGGATTCATGGTCTCGCCTACTTCAGCTTGTGATCGCCCATGGAGGGAGACAAGATGTTTGCATGTCGTGAATATTTGAGTAAGAGCAGAAATTCTGCTGTTCTTCTTTGCCCACTCCTCCACTGTACTAAAACAGCCTGAAACAGAAACACAAAAACACACACAAAAAAAGACGACTCACAAGGCTTTCATACTAATACAAAATTGATGAGAAAAATATGAAATGAGACTTTTAAGCACTATTTAAAAGCAAAAAAAAAAAAAAAAAAAAAAAAAAAAATATATATATATATATATATATATATATATATATATATATATATATATATATATATATATATATATAGTAAGAAAATAAGAAGCCAAATTTGAGGTCAGAATCAGTATAAAGTCTTCTGTACCTTTGCCAATAAAGAAAAGAGCAAAGCGGAGGGGGTCACTCCAGATCTACATCATAACAGACTGCAGCCCCAATCCGTCCCACACACCACTGGAGTTTGGCATAAGATGTCAGAGTGTGTCGTCCTGATGTTCCATTCAGGAGACAAGTGCTTCTATGAGCCAGGGGTTGCAGAGGGGGAAGCTACATACACAGTGTGATGCCTCAACATGGCGGCGAAGCTGTATGTGTGTGTGTGTGTGTGTGTGTGTACGTTCATGTGTGTGTGTGTGTGTGTGTGAGAAGAGATGACTCTTTTTTGGCTTTATGCTGCGATAGGGCTTTTTGATGTCCTTGTGTCTTCTCTGGCAGCTCCAGGTCTCAGACTGGGTAATAGCGAGTGGCAGCAGGGAAAATGGCAGACGATTACATGTGCAATGGGCTCTGCTATTCTGCTACCCCAGTGACAGTGGTCCAGGGTTGCACACTTCAGTCAAATAGCTGGATAATTTTGGTGTCATCAGGGAGGCTGGGAGAGAGGGAGAGATGCAGCTCTCTGGGTACCTTTCCTTCTCTTTCTCTTACTTACTGGCTGTAAAATGCTCCACTGAAGCAGGTTCACTTCACTGTCTGAGGTGCTTGGGCTTTGCACCACTGAAATGGACTTGTTCCCCCCATGGGATTCACACACACAGCAGAATCTTATGTGAAAATACACTCATTAAACTCATTAAAAAAAATAATGTACACATATGCAATTGCATTACAGGAGTGGTCTGGATGTTGCCACAAGAGAGTGTAAAATTGTTTCATCTGCTGCCCTTTAAAAAGGCTCTCAGAGGCTTCTCACTCTTAGGTAGTGTACCTCTTGGTGAGAGATCATAAACTGCTAGAGACATCAGGGTTCATGAAAAACCTGAAAAAGACATGGAATTTCAAAAAAAGTAATCCCCAGGCCTGGATAAGTTTTGGAAAATGAAAGATGCACAGAAAGTTTTAGAAAAGTCATGAAAATTTGGTCTACAAAAGTTGGTGTTTCCATATACTGACAAAGAAAATCTTTGTTTGAGCAAACAAATACGTCAATCAGCACTGAGTTTATTCAGTAATTTAGCCCTACACAATGGAGCTCTCAGGATCTGATACACATTTTATTATTGAAGATTGTGTGTCAACATTTTATGAAAATTCACCTTGAAGGCATGGAAAAATCAAGGAAATGTATTGGTTAAAAAGTGTATAAACCCTAAGACATGCACGACTTAGTGAGGGATTATTGTTATTGCTCGGATTAAGAATAGTAGACTACTTTAAGAGGGTGTGCATCATTGGTTGGTTGGTTGGTTGGTTGGTTGATTGGTTGGTTGATTGGTTGGATGGATGGTTGGATGGATGGTTGGATGGATGGATGGATGGAAATATTAACTATACACAATCTCAGTTTAGAATTGAGAAAACTGCACTTCTCAGTTTAGAATTGAGAAAACTGCACTGCTACAGAAGACTCTTAGAACCTCTGCATTCGCCAGTGTTGTCCGAAGCCGAATTGGCCATTTACCAGTGCTGAAATGCAGTGTCTGTAGCTGTAAAGTTCGGCCAGCCTCCATGTGCAAGCAAACGTCATCGCCACAGAAAGTATTCTAAGGCTTTTAGTCTTGTATGAGGAACAATTAAGTCTAATTTATGGATTAGTATTGAAGTATTACCTCAGGAAAAATATCTGAGCAGCTGGAGACTTAAGGATGTCTCCTTTATCTTGCCATCTGATCTCATTTTTACCAGAGAAACTACAGAGATGTGAAATTGAGATGGATTTGTCTTCCCTATAAGTAAGTAGAGCAGCAAAGGCAGACTGAACAAGAATATTATAGTAATTATGTCTCTAAACATCCCGCAGTGTTGCTCATGTTGTTCTGTTTCCTTGCAAAGGTTTAAAATCTGCAAAGAAAGTGGTACTAATTTAAGCAGCACAAATACTGTACAAATAATACCATTTTTTTTAGTTTATGGAAAAAGTGAACTTAAAGTTTAACACTGAAATGCTGCCATAATTCTATGGTTCACTCATAGCTACAGACTGTTTTGGATGTAATTGGTTCAATATTTCCTTAATCCACAGGATTTACCAATTTATTTTACTCGAGAGCCTGAAAATATTATCCTACAAGAAAATATGAAAAAGGAGCTCAGAAGACTCTGGAGAGATAACCTACTTGAAAATGAATATTTCAAAGAAGTAGTGGATTTGGTTCATAGAAGAACAATGCTTTTAGCCTGAAGACGCTCTTAAGCGTACATTAAAAGAGATGATGTGCATGAAATACAGTAAATTTGTCTATAAATTGATGGATTATAACCAGCAGGGATTCCCTGTTGTCAGTATTAAAGACCTAGGCTTTAATAGACTAGTCTTGCCTGGATTCTTACAGAATAATTGATGATAGGATGACATACTATTTTATAGAATTTAAATATATCTAAACTCTATGACTAAAAGTAGAATTTGCTTACACAAAGAGCTTGTAAAAGTAAAGCCGCCATGTCTAGTGCCTGTGCTGGCTGTTGCGGTATGATGTATATAGCTCCACACATCCTTAAATGTTCCAATAACAAAACAACTTACATAAACAAAACATACATTTTCTATATATGTATCTCTTCCAAATTGTTTTTCCATCTTCAGTGTCCTAACAATGTGTTTTCCTGTGCTAATATTGGCACATAGATGAGCAGATTGGCAATTAGCTAGTTAATCATACGTAAGTAAGCATCCATGCTTACAGTTTCAGTCAAAAGTTTGGACACACTTTCTCATTCAATGCTTTTCTTTATAATATGTATAATATTAGATACATTAAAACAATTAAAGGACACATATGAAGTTGCATAGTAAACAAAAAAAAGTTTGTCGTTTGGGTGTTTTGGGATGAGCTGGAGCAACAACTATTGTTCAGCACCTTCAGGAACTCCTTCAAGACTCTGAGAAAACAATTCCAGATGACTCTACCTCATGAAGAGTGTGCAAATTTGTCATCAAATAGAATAATCTAATGTATAAAGCATGTTCTGGTTTGTTTAGTGTATTTTGTTCGGAAAATAATTCAGCATGTGTTCCTGTAAAGCTTCATTATTAAATTTACAATGTAAAAAAACTTAATTGTATATGTATACAGTCATTGTACATTGTACACTGTAGCGCTTTTTCTTTGGTAGAACATGCCAGCTGGAGATTCTTTAAGAATCTGTGTGTCTTGCCATATTAGAATTTCTGATTGGGATTGCTAATACGCTGTTTCAGCAATGTCATGTCCTGTAGGCCTAAATAACATGAGGTCCTGTCTGGATTTTTCTATTAAAGCATGGGTGTAATGTTGTGATCCACTGATCCATTGGCTGTTTTTGTGACCTTGAGGTCAGGCTGTGTATGTTCTCCTATCTGTCCACCCTCTGCTAAAGCTATCAGTACAAAACACACTCACTCTGTTGCTTTGTCTCCAAGTTCTTCAGGGTGGTCCCTAGGTCAGGCTTGTTGCTAAGGGAAGAGGCATACTTGATGCAGTGATTCGCAGAGGGGAGAACTCCCACAAGTTTCTGTAGCAGCTCAGCCTCCATCATGCTGTGATTTAAGAAGATTGCTCTCATTTGTGTAGGCCTGTTTAATATGAATGAGCCTCCTTGTTCTGGAGAACAATATGACTCATATATGGCTCAGTATAGACGCTGGGAAATTCTGCTAACGCAGTTTTTTCTTCCCCTTTCTTCTTCTTCCTCCCTCTTCCTCTGACCAGAAGGCAGTACAGAAGGCTCGCCGTATCTGGCAGACCTTCAGATATATAAAAAAAAAAAAGTTATCAAGTCAGCATCTTGGTACATAATGCGCACAAAGATTTGACCCCACATCATCTGTAATCAGATTGAGCAGCCCAGTGTCTTACAGCACACTCCATAAGATGATAAGAAACCCCTGGGGCGTTGTGTATAAGCTGCAGGCTGTAGTGTGCCTTTGTAACTGCTGTGGGGGGAATATTGATAGAATGGCTTGTGTAAGGCCCTTCAGAATGACAGTAGGACAACCAGGGCGCAAAAACAGAGCCGACACGGCTCACTTTTGGCTTTTAGAAGCAGGAACGGATCCTTTATCTTGGGAAGATTTAAGGTGGCCAGTTTCTTAGGTGCCAAAGAGATACCCATGTACCCTACCAGCCAAATACAATTACTCGTATCAAAAACAAAATCTCCTGCCCTTATAAATCTCTCCAGAGGGGGAGAAAGATAAGCTTTCAATATGAGCCGCTCCTCTAATCCCGCAATTAAATGAAACCACCAAGGATGCCCAGATAAATGCTCCCACTCTTATTGTGTGTGAAGATATTGAGGAGAGCTCCTCTGGAGTCACAGCCACATTTCACATTTGGGCTTTTGGCTTTTTGTAGACGTGGAAGATCAGCAGAAGCTCTCTACTGGGACACCAACCAACCTACGTGGAAATGAGCACTGTTAGCTTTGCTTTGAAATAAGGAAGAGAATTTAAACTCTTCAGAGATTTGTGTGGTGTTCTTCTTCCACACTGAAGTTAAAATATTCATCAGGAGTGGTTTATGGGCTTTTCTTGTTGTGGTGTATACTTAAATTTTCATGTGAGCATTTTAAAGATGTCTTCTGTGTTTTCACTGTCCAGTGCTGACACTTTATTTGGACACTCCAAACTGGTTCTTGTGTAGCATGATTACTGTATTATTCATGCTGGTTGCATTTACTTATTACTTTTAACATTAGCACTCATTAGCACTCAACAATATTAAGTTGGTCCTTCTTTGTGCCACCCCAACAAGTCAGACTTTTCTAGACATTCTCTCGCCATATTTGTGTTGGACACAGTTAAATTTGGTCTCTGTTGTAACTCGTCAATGCAGTGAACATAAACACTCTTGAGCACACATGCCCGGAGTGGTGGGCAGTGTTCACTGTGCCACCTGGGGAGCACTTTGGGTTAAGAGCCTTGATCAAGGGTCCAACAGTGGCATCTTATTGAACTTTGGGATCTTACCCACAACCTGATGAGCCTTCATTCCCTAACTTAAGGTATCTGCAGGTGTCCTGTGTTATCTGACACCAAGATCTGCCCATTATATAAGTAATAAGTTATTTTTTTTCCTGGTCATCGGTTTTGGTCATCACAAAAAGTATGCTGAGATATTCAAGTTCCCTTGACTCTTTTGCCTCCTTTTAGTAGGTACTGTTCACTGCATACTGGTAATAATACATTTAAATTCGTAGGCGCCTTTCTGTCACTAGACTTAACAAATAGACTCAACACCCCACAAGACTTTCCTGATGTTTTGGAGGTCATCTAACCATCACAATTGAACCCTTGGGTGTAACACACCACCTCCAGAAATTTATTTATCCAACTCCCTGACAGGTACCACTGTAGATAAAGGTAATAGGTGTTTTTCACTTTACCTGTAGTTCTGATGTTATGGATGATCGGTGTACACTGATTGCTGTATACACACTCCTAAAAATTCTCAGGTCAGTGATTTATTGATGTGTTTTGTTAGAAGATCAAAGAACAAAAATGGCAAAAAAAAATAAGTTGTTCTGCACAGTGTGTGAAAGTTTAATGATGAGTAAGTTAACAGAAATGATCAAACAGTAGGGCTGCAACGATTAATCGATATAATCCACAATGCCGATTATTTAAATTTGTCAACTACAACTTTTATTGTCGACTTAATCGTTAATTTGCAATAGTACCACATTACAAAAAAGGGCTGGGAACAGAAGCGCAATGGGAGACCTAGTTTGTGTCTCCAAAAGTGCCCATATACAACAGATTACATATTAAATCACCAAATATCACTCATTTCTATGTTTGAACAACATCCAGATATTTAAATGCCAGTTAGACCTCATGTTCTGCTCTTTCTATCGTTTTTAGATATGACAGAAATAATCGTTAGATTAGTCGACTACCAAAACAATCATTAGTTGCAGCCCTATCAAACGGTACTTGATATAATTAATTATACTCCTATAAGCATACAGTAATGTCTTTATTTAAAGTTAATAGGAAAACTAAGTATATGTCAGGGAGGTGCAGATGGTAGTATGTGAGCTGCACAGCTAGCTCCAGGGTCTTGGATTGTGCATTTGATTCTCGCTTCAGTATCCGGATTTTGAGCTTTCCTCCGGGTACTCCTGCTTCCTTACAGCTCCCAAAAAAACACATGGTAGATAAATTGGCGATGCTAAGTTGCCCCTAGGTGTAAATAAAGGTGTGGTATTACTACAGTGGAGTGTCCTGCAGCATGTTCCTGCATTGCACCCATGGATATAAAGTGTAAAGGCTCAGGCATAGGACAAGACAAAAGCAGAGGAGTGTTTAGTTGAGAAAATGAATAAAGAACGCTGGGGAACAATTACTGTGAGAAGTGCTGGGAGGAGCATAGAAACCACAACAAAAGCACATGGCAGGTATATTAATCTAGGGAGAAGAAGAGGGTGGAGACATAGTAAACAAAACACAAATGCTCATATCTGTGCAGCAAGACAGGAAAGGAAAAGGGGTGGATACAGACTAAAGCATTACAAGCCCAGTAGATAGGATGTATGCTAAATATATTATCATATATTTCTATATATATTTGTAACAACTTATATTGTTGCTGTGCTGCTTTTTGCATTTACTTATTGACTGGTAGAAAATGACTAAAATCTCTTTACCTTTATTGTCTACCTATAATAATTTACTATAACCATATAGTAACCAAGCGTATACTTGAATTATCCTTCAAATCCAAAGATTATTGAAATGATCTAAGAATGGCCCTCATTCCCCAATATCTTTGTAGAATTTTAGTAAAATCTGCATTAGATTCATGATTCAGATTCATGCAAAACTGTTCACAGGCCTGCTTTTTTAATGATTGATCACATTGTCCATGTACTTCAACTCAAGAACAGTCATATTTAATATCACTTTAATAGGCCCCAAAATCAAGCCCTGTGGAATGCCATGAGATACGCTAAACCAAAGAGTTCACAGTAGTTTTAGCATTAGAATTAATGACCCTATATCAAACCTAAGGTGGTGTATGAGGTTGGTAACAGTTCAGAGTTCAGAAATTAATATTTGGTGGAATAACTCTGGTTTTTAATCAGTTTTCATGCTTCATGGCATGTTCTGCTCCACCAGTCTTACACACTGCTTTTGGATAACTTGCTGCTTTACTCCTGGTGCAAAAATGTAAGCAGTTCAGTTTGGTTTGATGGCTTGTGATCATCCATCTTCCTCTTGATTATATTCCAGAGGTTTTTAATTTGGTAAAATCAAAGAAACTCAGAGCTGTACATAAGAAAAAAGATGTGAATGTTAGAATATTTTTGAGAACTTTTGAGTGGAAACAAATGTGCAAGAAAAAAAAACAAAAACATGTTCCTTGCCTTTATCCACAAATTTAAGCCCACACTTCAGTTTTCACTCTAGTATTTATATGACGTCGTATTTAACACCTGTTCCACAGGCTCGGAACTAGAACCCTGTGTAATGCCATAAAATATTTTGTTTAATGTTTAGTTTAGTTTGTCTGCCCATGGTTTTAATGTATGTTAAAAAAAAAAAAATCCAGTATACGAAACAGCGTGTTGAGCACAGCACCAATCAAGAGGGAGCAGCTCTGGAGATTCCTGCGAGAACAGTCAGCTGAGAACCTTTCCAGCATCAGTATTCAACTCCAGTATTAACAACTATCTGCCTGCTTCGTTCTGAGATGATAAAGGTGTTGTGCTCTGAATAAGCTTCCATTCATTCCTTTAAAAAAGTTGTCAAAAGCACAAGCAAAGGCATGTGTAGCTTCTAATTATGTGACAACATGACCGTGCCAGTGTATCGCCTCATGAATATTACATTTCGGAGCTGACTTCTCTCCTGTAGCTTTGGTAGGCTTTGCTATTTCTTATTTTATTTAAATGGAATTGAAATGTTCAAGACTTTCGCAGCACCTCTTGGATATGTTTGTAAAAGTTAATCGCAGCGGGAGAGCTATTCCTCGCCGGTGTGTGATCCTGTGCCCGTGTTAACACCTCGTGGTGCTGTTTCAATTTCAAAGAGACTCCCTCATGTCCCCGGGAGCTTGCGTCAGTGTCGTGCCCTCTATTCAAGCGGATCAAAGCGGCAGCCGTCGGAACACGTCTGCGAACTAGATGCTCGTCCGTGGCACCGGAAAAACAGGAGAGTGTCGAGCGTGTTCCTCTCCAGCGCTGAATACCTTGGCCTAAATAAATAGTTGATTTGTTTTGTTGGAAGGCTGACGTTTGCATAAATGATGACCCCGGCTAGGCCTCGGCCGTAGACTCGGAGAGGAACTGAGCCGGGGGCCCTGGGGAAGCTGGAGAGGAGATGCAGGAGCAGGTGCAGGGCTGCGGCAGGTGCTCTCGGTATCAGAGGGGTTATTTTTAGGGGGAGCTGTTCTGGATGAGTGTCCGTAACGGCAGCACAGACGGGCTGAACCTTTTAATGAAGTCTGGATCAAGATCCTGGAACACTGGAACCACAGGCCTGCTGAAAACCGTGACGGGAAGAGATGGTCTTTTGGAAAGAGAAAAAACATGTTTTCAGTGGAGAAGGTGTTGTGGGTGGGTGGGGTGTAGAGTGTGAGTGAGTATAAATAATAGAA
The DNA here is from genome assembly GCF_023375975.1 of Astyanax mexicanus. Classification (NCBI taxonomy): domain Eukaryota; kingdom Metazoa; phylum Chordata; class Actinopteri; order Characiformes; family Acestrorhamphidae; genus Astyanax; species Astyanax mexicanus. The sequence goes on from NC_064421.1 coordinate 7,355,082, forward strand.
TAAGAGGGAACAAGATGTGATGAGGATGAGCTGGATGGATGTTAGGATAAATACCCTGTGTGTCTGTATCCTTCATGGTAAATATTAATACATGTACAGTGCTTCACTGAAATTCTCTACATGCCATTGGACAGAAACCAGCTCTATGTTCCATGATATTTGCCATGTCTTATGGAAGCTAAAGAATGCTGAACTCACCTGTGGGATGTATAATATACATTAAGGGCTTCCTCCATGAAATACGGATGTGATTTCTGCTAGAATGACTATTTACACAGACAGGTCTGTCCACTGTGGAGGGTAATATTAGCCTTCCATGATGTATTCCTGATGCACTGTTGGGGATCAAGGAGGGTCACATTGCCTTGCCATAGTGAGCACACTAGCTGGTGACGGTAGTATACTAATATAGTTTTTTTCTCAGCCATCAGTCCTGTGCAAATGTTTTCTTGTGTTCACTCTTACTACTTATTATTCAATCAATACATAAAGGCTAGAAATTGGATATAAATGTTAAAGGGGACATATTATGCAAAACTTTCAATTTAGCAGGTTGCCTTTCCAGGTGTTGTGCAGAATTCTGCCTCCTTGCCAGAATGTGACTCCTCCCTTTGAGTGCAGGTTTCTCCTAATCTAACAGTTACAGTAGATACAGAATCGCCAGCACCATAATCTGTTGTACCGTTACTGCTCCTTGATGCACCTGCACAACACCAAGGGGAGCTGGATTTCAGCACAACACCATGCATTTGTATTTTTTAACACTCATGTCTCAACGGCCCCTATAAACACTGTGCAAAAAAATTGGTATCAGAAATGATATGCTTCTATGAGCCGTTTGGATGCTCCCTTACTGTTACGTCACAATAAGGAAACCTTTATAGAACCATCCTGGCTCCACCCACCCCACCAGAGCCCCTTCCACAAGACCCGTTAAAGAAACACCATTTGGAGCAGCTGGTTAAGAACCTCACTCAGCAGGATTAACCAGCAGATTTCGTCTGAGGGAGGGATCTGTGCCTACTGTCTGCAACGAATCAGCAGATGAGAAAGATGTAAGCACTTTCAAATAATGAGTTTTGTGCTTCTGTCGAAGTTAAGCATGAACTATCATGTTCGTCTTTTGCCGTTTAGGACAAGCTAACACTAACGTGCTGTAAACTCTGTGTGAAACTGGCATGACCAGAAATAGCTTATTTGCTTAAAGGTTACAGAGCTCATAAACGGCTCATTCTAAAAGGCAAGAAACTGGCAAGAATTGAGCTGGTGAGATCTTTTGTGAGAGCCCATATACCTATTTTAACTTAAGAATAGGTATAATATGTCCTCTTTATGCTAGTCCAAGTGCCCTTATGTATTATATATAGTATATACAGCTCATGTTCAGATAAGTGTCCCTTTTTCAGGACCATTATGTATTTTCTTTGGTTCTCAAGGCAATTCATACAGAAAATACACAGTGTGTGTTGAGAGTAAGAAAGAGGTAGAAAAAGAGAGAGCGAGGTCATGACTTCTGCATGCTGCCTCTCTCTGTGTGATGCTGATAAGTGACCCACTCGCTCTGACCAGCTGCCCTACCTGCTCCACCTCTCCCCCTGACCGCCACTCACACACCTGCCCCGGCCATGCCTCCCACTCCACAGATGCTCCGCTCACTCAGTCATGCCTTCCCGAGACAAACCGGCCAATCTGTTCACTGAAGTGGAGTCCATTCACCATCCCTGTTAATGTGAATTATGATGTTAAGTGTACTACACACACACACACACACACACACTGAGGTTTGTGAATGAGATGGGACAGACTAAATACAACAGCAATACAGGAAAGCTTCATTCAAGAATAGTAAAAGAAGAGTAAAATCCTAGTTTAGCGATGTGCTGTACTATGTGGCTGGGTCACTTACTCACTACTAAGAC